>NW_026042321.1:1757500-2112218 GCF_023856365.1 Brienomyrus brachyistius
CGGTATCGAGGTAATTTTCCCTGTGTGCATGAACTGATGTGTACTTTCTCACCCCAGTAAAACAAACCAGATAGGAATCGGAAATCCTACAACCTATCTGACTTGCTTTCCATCTTCCACCACTGAAAAATAACATTTTGAATATGAAGGACTATATTGGGTTAATCTTAGATAATTATCAAACAACCAATCTCACTTGCAATTTTTTTATTTTCCTGAGAAACCTTATCATACACCAATGGGATTTGTCACTGTTTGTCATTATCAACACTGAATTAATTCAGTGGGTGATTGTATAATAATGGATAATAGATATTAACAAACAAACAATCAAATTTATTTTTATATAGCGCATTATCACAACATTACATTGTCTCAAAGCGCTTTACAGCATCCTCACCCAAAGTACCCAGTGAGTAAGCCATAGGCGACAGTGGCAAGGAAAAACTCCCAAGAAGGAAGAAACCTTGGGAGGGACCAGACTCAAAGGGGGAGCCCATCCTCCAGGGGCCGGCAGGGATAGTCAAATAGAGAGATGGTTAAGTGCCAGAGATGGGCCAAGTCACATTGTCCCAATCATAAGATTTGGGAAATAACTGGAGAGCAAGGAAGATGACAAGCCAATGCCGATGCTGAGTCTTCTTCCAATCGCCAGGCAACCAGAGGTAAGGCAGCGGGTCATACATGGAAGATCAGAACGGCGAGCTGGATGCAGGGACGTCACTGGTGGTGGCGACGTCACATGTGGCCGGGTGTGCTGGATATCTTGATAGATTGAGGTCTCCAGGCATCACCCCCCAGGAGGAGTAGGGGAAATAAAATGTACAATTAGGCAAAGTAGAGGAGGCTATTGGCAGTGCTAAAAGCTAGGTGAGTGCAATATGAAGTGCAATCTGCAAGCTCCGGCAGATATGGCTATGGCAGCATCAGTAGGAGGGAGGGGCAAGTGGGAATGCAGGCATGGGGAGTCCCTGAAATGTCAGCACTCCAGTTCCACAAGAGATTGCGAAGCTAGAGTGACAGCACTGACAGTCCAGTTTATCCAAAGCCAATGGCACCGATCCCCACCCAGCTCTACACCTCACACTACAGGTCTGACTGGGAGTGAAGAGTTAGCTAGGGCTAGAACTAGTGTCCCTATACGCTAAACTAAACAGGTGTGTTTTTAGTCTGGACTTGAATATTGAGAGTGAGCCTGAAACCCGCACATCCGGTGGAAGACCATTCCACAGCTGAGGAGCTTTGTAGGAGAAAGCTCTGCAGCCTGCCGTAGCTCTTTCTACCCAAGGCACTAGCAGATATCCCATGGCTTGAGATCGAAGCAAGCATGGAGGGTTGTATGTGGTCAGCAGATCACTAAGGTATTCTGGTGCAAGGCCATTTAGTGCTTTATAAGTTAATAGCAGTATTTTATAGTCAATTCGAGACTTAACTGGCAGCCAACGAAGAGAGGATAAGACCGGTGTAATATGATCAAATTTTTTAGTGTTTGTTAGAACTCTGGCTGCAGCATTCTGTACCGTCTGAAGTTTATGGTTTAAGTATATTACAGTGTTACAATGTTTTTTTTTTCATGTAATTCAACTGCAATTGTGTACACCCTGGATGAGATGTGCAGTACTCATAAAAACGGAAAGTGGCAGTCAAGGCTGTCTGAAGGGTGGATTCAGGCATGAAAAATTAAAAAGCGCACCTATTTTCTTAATCGGGTAATAGGGTGGCTTAGATCAGTGTAAGGGCACCTTATAGCGCACTGCTTCACATTCTCTGCTCTAGAAGGGCCCTCATTCAGACACTTCATCATACAGGGTGACATGGAGGGAACTTCATAACGGCACCCCATTCCAGTGGGAAGGTCCCCATAGGGTGGCTTAGATCAGTGTAAGGGCACCTTATAGGGCACTGCTTCACATTCTCTCCTCTAGAAGGGCCCTCATTCATACACTTTATCATACAGGGTGACATGGAGGGAACTTTATAACGGTACCCCATTCCAGTGAGAAGGTCCCCATAGGGTGGCTTAGATCAGTGTAAGGGCACCTTATAGGGCACTGCATCACATTCTCTCCTCTAGAAGGGCCCTCATTCAGACACTTTATCATACAGGGTGACATGGAGGGAACTTCATAACTGCACCCCATTCCAGTGGGAAGGTCCCCATAGGGTGGCTTAGATCAGTGTAAGGGCACCTTATAGGGCACTGCATCACATTCTCTGCTCTAGAAGGGCCCTCATTCAGACACTTCATCATACAGGGTGACATGGAGGGGAACTTCATAACGGCACCCCATTCCAGTGGGAAGGTCCCCATAGGGTGGCTTAGATCAGTGTAAGGGCACCTTATAGGGCACTGCATCACATTCTCTGCTCTAGAAGGGCCCTCATTCAGACACTTTATCATACAGGGTGACATGGTGGGAACTTCATAACGGTACCCTATTCCAGTGGGAAGGTGCCCATAGGGTGGCTTAGATCAGTGTAAGGGCACCTTATAGGGCACTGCATCACATTCTCTCCTCTAGAAGGGCCCTCATTCAGACACTTTATCACACAGGGTGACATGATGGGAACTTAATAACTGCACCCCATTCCAGTGAGAAGGTCCCCATAGGGTGGCTTAGATCAGTGTAAGGGCACCTTATAGGGCACTGCATCACATTCTCTCCTCTAGAAGGGCCCTCATTCAGACACTTTATCACACAGGGTGACATAGAGGGAACTTAATAACTGCACCCCATTCCAGTGGGAAGGTCCCCATAGGGTGGCTTAGATCAGTGTAAGGGCACCTTATAGGGCACTGCATCACATTCTCTCCTCTAGAAGGGCCCTCATTCAGACACTTTATCATACAGGGTGACATGGAGGGAACTTCATAATGGCACCCCATTCCAGTGGGAAGGTCCCCATAGGGTGGCTTAGATCAGTGTAAGGGCACCTTATAGGGCACTGCATCACATTCTCTGCTCTAGAAGGGCCCTCATTCAGACACTTCATCATACAGGGTGACATGGAGGGAACTTCATAACGGTACCCTATTCCAGTGGGAAGGTCCCCATAGGGTGGCTTAGATCAGTGTAAGGGCACCTTATAGGGCACTGCTTCACATTCTCTCCTCTAGAAGGGCCCTCATTCAGACACTTTATCATACAGGGTGACATGGAGGGAACTTAATAACTGCACCCCATTCCAGTGGGAAGGTCTCCATAGGGTCGCTTAGGTTAGTGTAAGGGCACCTTATACCTTCCATCAGTGAAAACAGGCAGAAGACAATGATCCCTGTCTTAGAAAACAACGATGATGCGAGGAAAGGAATTGTTGATAAATAAAATGTAAACAGATGATCTTCCCTTCAGTTCAGTCCCCCAGACAATTTCTGCAGCAGATATCAACTAAAAGGAAAGACATTTCTAATTAACCCACAGCTTTGAGCGCTGACATTTGGCGTCCTTTTTTGTAGGTTAAAAATATGCAGGCAATGTTAAAATTCAGTTATGGCCATTTTCAGTACCAGGCACTGTCCCTCTGCTTTGTGACAGCTGAAGATTGGTTACGTTACACATTTCATGTTTTGTCAGGTGACATTTGCTCATGTGTCCCTGTGTTAGTATAGTTGGACGGATCTACGGCTTAATAATAGAGCAAGAGAAAAGTGCACTTGGCTTGCTGACATCATAAGAAGATGATGTTCACTCAAAAGAAAAATATGCATCTGTTCTAAAGTCTAGGAGACCATAGATATTGTGACTCCCGGCCCGTCCGTTCCTCGTGTGTGCCACGCCCCTAATTACCCACGTGTGATTTCCTGATCGTGCCCAGTCGTGTCTTGTTTTCTGCTGCCTTGTTCCGTGTATTTAAGTCCCTGTTTTGCATTAACCCCTTGTCTGTCATTGATGTCAGTCTGAGTCTGATGTTCCTTGCCCCGGTTCCTGCAATTAAACCCTTTGTTTTGCCCCGTATTCCGCCTGCCTGCCTGTTCCTGCTCGCTCGCTCTACCCTTGCGCTTTACTCGCGCTTCCGGATCGTGACAGAATGACGGACCCACTCAACAAGGCACAGCAGCAGACCGAGAGCCAACGTCTCGGTCTGCTGCAAGAGGTTTACTACTGGCTGAACCAGCCCGATGTCCGGGAGGACCCCGTCGCGCTGAAATTGGCCACCGACAGCTGCGATCTCCTGCTAGCGATGTCCCCATCGGAGGGCGGGCATCGTCTGGGAGAGGTGCGCGCCCACCTCCATGAGCTCATCCAACGGATGACAGCTCGGAGGTTGGAGCTGGACGCGCCATGCATCGCGGAAACTGTTCCCCAGCTGTCTGTCCCACCTGACGAGGAGCAGCCTTCCACGACCCGCATGACAAAGAGGAAGAAGAGGAAGAAGCACGCGATCGCCCCTGCGATCGTTCTGGGAGCGTGCACGCTCATCCCCGCTTCTCTCCTAACCGGGGAATTGGAGGACTCCCCGGCTGACCTTGACGTCATCACCGCAGCTAAGCTGCCTGCGCAGGCAGCTTCCCCCGTCCGGGGAGAACACCCAGCCACCGCTGAGCTGCTACCGCCCCTCCAGCGGTACTACTTCTGGCCCGAGCAGCTAGCCAACAAGGGGGCCAGCGCAGTGCGGGACGCTATCCCGCGTGTGCCCCGGGCACTTAAAGGGGCCACGTCCGTCTTGCCCGCACGGGACCTACCGGTCCCGCCGCCTCCTGTGCCTGCAGCCCCTGCTCAGCCCGAGCAGCCGCCTCCTGTGCCTGCAGCCCCTGCTCAGCCCGAGCAGCCGCCTCCTGTGCCTGCAGCCCCTGCTCAGCCCGAGCAGCCGCCTCCTGTGCCTGCAGCCGCTCCAGAGGCGCCCCCTCCGCCTGTGACTCCTTGTCCCTCACCCCGGCGACGTCGACCCCGACCGGGGATCGGCATGTCTGTGTCCCGCAAGGGGAGGGGGCACAGACGCAGGGCTGGGGTCCCGCCCGCCCTGCCCCCTGGCTCGCCCTGCCTCGCCTGCGCTGGGGCTCGATTGGCGCCCGCGGGTCCTGGCCCTCCGGGTCGGCTGTTGCCTGCGGGTCCCCCTCCGGTGCCTCGTCGCCCTGCGTCGCTCCCCCCTCCGGTGTCTGGTTGGTCGCCGGGGGGCTCCCCGACGGCAGCTCCTCGGTCGTCTGCGGGGCCCCCACCTTCGGCCCGTCAGAGGACGTCGCCGCCTGCGGTGGCTCCCCCCCTCGCCTTGCCTTCGCCCTGGCCCCTTCCTGCTCCCTCGTCCCCTTCCCCGGTGCTCCCTCCTGCTCCCTCCCTGGCCCCTCCGCGGGTCCCTCGCCCTGTCTCCTCGGCCCCTCCGAGGTCCCCTCCGGCTCCGGCCTCCCGGCCGTCTGTGGCCCCTCTGGCTGCCGCCCATCGCCCGCTGGGTCTCCCTCGGGCTCCCCTTCGTTCCCCCTCCTTCTCTCCCTGCTCTCCTGCCCTGGTCCCTCCTTTGTTTGCTCCTCCTCCCGTCTTTCCTCCTTTCTCTGTTCCTCGTTCCTTTGTTCTGCCCCGCTCCGCTCCTGGTTTCCTGTCGTTCCCTCCCGTCACTCCCGCTCCTTTTGTTCCGCCTGTTCCCTGTGTCCCCGTTTCTGGTCTGTCTGTCGGCCTTTCCTGTCCTGTGTAGTGTCCTGTCCTGGCTCCTGCCCCTGTGTCAGTTTTGTCTGTCTGTCTTGTTCCCTGTGTCCTGTTAGTTTTTTTGCTCTTGTTTTTCAGGTCCTGGTTTCCCCGTCTCGTCTCGTCTCGGATCGTGACAGATATTTTGTCAAGACTAGATTCTTCCACACCTTGTGAAGTTGATCTGGACTTTATACATCTCATTTTATCATCCTTTCCACTTATGTTGAAATTGATCTGGATTTGATTAAATGTACACACTGCTAATAATACACAATGTTTATTTTAAATGCATTGCTTGTATCTGAATCTTTCTTATTAATTTTCTCACGTGAAAGCTGTCATGCCCGGCTCGTCCGCTCCTCGTGTGTGCCACGCCCCCTGATTACCCACGTGTATTTCCCTGATCGTCTCCAGCTGTGTCTAGTTACTTTGATTAGTCCTGTGTATTTAAGTCTTGGTCTCCCCGGTTTCCCTTGTCCGTCATTGATGTTACCTGATGTTCGTGAGCGTGAGCTGTTTCCCGTTATCCGTAATAAACCCCCAGTTTACCCCATTATCTGCCTGTCTGCGTATTCCTGTTCGCTTGCCTGCCCGACGATCGCCCGCTCCCCGTGTGATCGTGACAGAATGACGGACCCCAAGAAGAAGCGGAGGAGAAGGAGAGCTCAGCCAGAGGAGCTGACAATTCGCCTGGGGGCATGCTCTCTCGCTAGGCTGACACTCCCGACTGAGTACGAGGAGGAGGAACCCCTCCAACTCCGGGAACTGGAACCTGCCCCCACAGAGCTTCCGTCGCCCCCGGAGCGGTGTTTCGCCTGGCCAGAGCGGCTGGCCAACGAAGGGGCCAGAACGGTGCGGGAAGTTTTCCCGCAAGCACCCCGCCCTCTTAAAGGGGCCACGCCCGTTTCGCCCGCGGCCCTCGCTGACAGGTACTTCACCCTCCAGGGACTGTACTGGAGGGTGATGGGGGAACCGGCCCCACAGGGCCCTCCGGAGGGGGAAAGGCTCGCAGCGCAACTGGGGCAGGATTTCGCCTCCTTCTCTCCAGAATCCCCGTATTCGGATCTGGAGAGAATGGCTGAGGACCTCCGGAGGCTGATCAAGCTCCGGAGAGCTCCAGAGGCGCCCCCTCGGCCTGCAGCAGCTCCAGAGGCGCCCCCTCTGCCTGCAGCAGCTCCAGAGGGGGCGCCCCCTCTGCCTGCAGCAGCTCCAGAGGGGGCGCCCCCTCTGCCTGCAGCAGCTCCAGAGGGGGCGCCCCCTCTGCCTGCAGCAGCTCCAGAGGGGGCGCCCCCTCCGCCTGCAGCAGCGCCTACGCCCTCGCCCTGGGCGTTTATTGTGACTCCCCGAGTGACTTTAATTCCTGGCCCCATTCCTACTCCCGCTCCAAGTCCCTTGGCCCCGGTTCCCGAGGAGGTCCCCGAAGACTCCACCGCAGCTCCTCCCTCTCTGGAGGTGGAGGAGCTGGAATGGGACCCCTCGGGGACTGAATTGGTAACCCCGATCCCAGCACCCCGGCGAGCCCGACCCCGGCCACGAGGCTATCTGTCTGTGTCCCATAAGGGGAGGGGGCACAGACGCAGGGCTGGGGTCCCGCCCGCCCTCCCCCCTGGCTCGCCCTGCCTCGCCTGCGCTGGGGCTCGGTTTGCGCCCGCGGGTCCTGGCCCTCCGGGTCGGCTGTCGCCTACGGGTCCCCCTCCGGTGCCTCGTCGCCCTGCCTCGCTCCCCCCTCCAGTGCCGGGTCGGCCGCCTGCGGGCTTCCCGACGGCAGCTCCTCGGTCGTCTGCGGGGCCCCCACCTTCGGCCCGTCAGAGGACGTCGCCGCCTGCGGCGGCTCCCCCCCTCGCCTTGCCTTCGCCCTGGCCCCTTCCTGCTCCCTCGTCCCCTTCCCCGGTGCTCCCTCCTGCTCCCTCCCTGGCCCCTCCGCGGGTCCCTCGCCCTGTCTCCTCGGCCCCTCCGAGGTACCCTCCGGCTCCGGCCTCCCGGCCGTCTGTGGCCCCTCCGGCTGCCGCCCATCGCCCGCTGGGTCTCCCTCGGGCTCCCCTTCGTTCCCCCTCCTTCTCTCCCTGCTCTCCTGCCCTGGTCCCTCCTTTGTTTGCTCCTCCTCCCGTCTTTCCTCCTTTCTCTGTTCCTCGTTCCTTTGTTCTGCCCCGCTCCGCTCCTGGTTTCCTGTCGTTCCCTCCCGTCACTCCCGCTCCTTTTGTTCCGCCTGTTCCCTGTGTCCCCGTTTCTGGTCTGTCTGTCGGCCTTTCCTGTCCTGTGTAGTGTCCTGTCCTGGCTCCTGCCCCTGTGTCAGTTTTGTCTGTCTGTCTTGTTCCCTGTGTCCTGTTAGTTTTTTTGCTCTTGTTTTTCAGGTCCTGGTTTCCCCGTCTCGTCTCGTCTCGGATCGTGACAGATATTTTGTCAAGACTAGATTCTTCCACACCTTGTGAAGTTGATCTGGACTTTATACATCTCATTTTATCATCCTTTCCACTTATGTTGAAATTGATCTGGATTTGATTAAATGTACACACTGCTAATAATACACAATGTTTATTTTAAATGCATTGCTTGTATCTGAATCTTTCTTATTAATTTTCTCACGTGAAAGCTGTCATGCCCGGCTCGTCCGCTCCTCGTGTGTGCCACGCCCCCTGATTACCCACGTGTATTTCCCTGATCGTCTCCAGCTGTGTCTAGTTACTTTGATTAGTCCTGTGTATTTAAGTCTTGGTCTCCCCGGTTTCCCTTGTCCGTCATTGATGTTACCTGATGTTCGTGAGCGTGAGCTGTTTCCCGTTATCCGTAATAAACCCCCAGTTTACCCCATTATCTGCCTGTCTGCGTATTCCTGTTCGCTTGCCTGCCCGACGATCGCCCGCTCCCCGTGTGATCGTGACAGAATGACGGACCCCAAGAAGAAGCGGAGGAGAAGGAGAGCTCAGCCAGAGGAGCTGACAATTCGCCTGGGGGCATGCTCTCTCGCTAGGCTGACACTCCCGACTGAGTACGAGGAGGAGGAACCCCTCCAACTCCGGGAACTGGAACCTGCCCCCACAGAGCTTCCGTCGCCCCCGGAGCGGTGTTTCGCCTGGCCAGAGCGGCTGGCCAACGAAGGGGCCAGAACGGTGCGGGAAGTTTTCCCGCAAGCACCCCGCCCTCTTAAAGGGGCCACGCCCGTTTCGCCCGCGGCCCTCGCTGACAGGTACTTCACCCTCCAGGGACTGTACTGGAGGGTGATGGGGGAACCGGCCCCACAGGGCCCTCCGGAGGGGGAAAGGCTCGCAGCGCAACTGGGGCAGGATTTCGCCTCCTTCTCTCCAGAATCCCCGTATTCGGATCTGGAGAGAATGGCTGAGGACCTCCGGAGGCTGATCAAGCTCCGGAGAGCTCCAGAGGCGCCCCCTCGGCCTGCAGCAGCTCCAGAGGCGCCCCCTCTGCCTGCAGCAGCTCCAGAGGGGGCGCCCCCTCTGCCTGCAGCAGCTCCAGAGGGGGCGCCCCCTCTGCCTGCAGCAGCTCCAGAGGGGGCGCCCCCTCTGCCTGCAGCAGCTCCAGAGGGGGCGCCCCCTCTGCCTGCAGCAGCTCCAGAGGGGGCGCCCCCTCTGCCTGCAGCAGCTCCAGAGGGGGCGCCCCCTCTGCCTGCAGCAGCTCCAGAGGGGGCGCCCCCTCCGCCTGCAGCAGCGCCTACGCCCTCGCCCTGGGCGTTTATTGTGACTCCCCGAGTGACTTTAATTCCTGGCCCCATTCCTACTCCCGCTCCAAGTCCCTTGGCCCCGGTTCCCGAGGAGGTCCCCGAAGACTCCACCGCAGCTCCTCCCTCTCTGGAGGTGGAGGAGCTGGAATGGGACCCCTCGGGGACTGAATTGGTAACCCCGATCCCAGCACCCCGGCGAGCCCGACCCCGGCCACGAGGCTATCTGTCTGTGTCCCATAAGGGGAGGGGGCACAGACGCAGGGCTGGGGTCCCGCCCGCCCTCCCCCCTGGCTCGCCCTGCCTCGCCTGCGCTGGGGCTCGGTTTGCGCCCGCGGGTCCTGGCCCTCCGGGTCGGCTGTCGCCTACGGGTCCCCCTCCGGTGCCTCGTCGCCCTGCCTCGCTCCCCCCTCCAGTGCCGGGTCGGCCGCCTGCGGGCTTCCCGACGGCGGCTCCTCGGTCGCCTGCGGGGCCCCCACCTTCGGCTCGTCGGAGGACGTCGCCACCTGCGGCGGCTCCCCGCCTCACCTTGCCTTCGCCCTGGCCCCTTCCAGCTCCCTCGTCCCCTTCCCCGGTGCTCCCTCCTGCTCCCTCCCTGGCCCCTCCGCGGGTCCCTCGCCCTGCCTCCTCGGCCCCTCCGAGGTCCCCTCCGGCTCCGGCCTCCCGGCCGTCTGCGGCCCCTCCGGCTGCCGCCCGTCGCCCGCTGGGTCTCCCTCGGGCTCCCCTCTCGTCCCCCTCCTTGTCTCCCTTCGCTCCTGCCTTTGTCTCTTCGTTCCCCTCTCCTCCTTCCGTCTTTGTCCCGCCTGTCTATGCTCCCCCTTGCTTTGTTCCTCCCGTCTCTGCTCCTCGTCCTTCTGTGTTCCCTCCGTTCACTCCTGGCCCTTGTGTCCCGCCTGTGCCCTCTGTTTCGCCCTTTCTCGTCTGTCTGTCTGCTTTCCCAGCCCTCTGTCAGGTTTTGTCCTTTGTCTTGTCCCTCGCTGTGTTCTGTGCCTCTGTCTTGTTCCCGGTCCCGCGTTGATTTCTGTTTTTGTTTTTCAGGTCCTGTTTTGCCTCGTCCCGTCCGTCGCCCCCTTCCTTGGCGCGCCCGGAGAAGCGTGCCTTTGGGGGGGGGTTCTGTCATGCCCGGCTCGTCCGCTCCTCGTGTGTGTCACGCCCCCTGATTACCCACGTGTATTTCCCTGATCGTCTCCAGCTTTGTCTAGTTACTTTGATTAGTCCTGTGTATTTAAGTCCTGGTCTCCCCGGTTTCCCTTGTCCGTCATCGATGTTACCTGATGTTCGTGAGCGTGAGCTGTTTCCCGCTATCCGTAATAAACCCCCAGCTTACCCCATTATCTGCCTGCCTGCGTATTCCTGTTCGCTTGCCTGCCATACGATCGCCCACTCCCCGTGTGATCATGACAAAAGCATCAATAATTATAAAACAAAACTAATAACTTCACATCTCCACCCACACGGAGATGTTACGGTTGTGAGAGTGGAGCAGAGGCTGAACGGGGAGCACTGCCGCTACAGTTCAGGGTTTCTGTCCTGCCCCCTTAAAGGTGGAGTTTGCATGTTCTCCCCATGTTCTGTGGTGTTTCTTCTACAGCCCATAGCCGTCAGGGTGAATGATGTCTTCCGATTACTCCTAATGTATGAGAGTGTGCATGTATGTGCCCTGCAATGGACTTGCTTCCTGCCCATAAACCCCTGTGCTGTGTGGAACAGGCTCCATGGTACTCATGACGAGTATACTAAGATAAGTAGTTGGATGGATGGATGGATGGATGGATGGATGGATGGATGGATGGCAAAGACTGGGACTCCAGTTTGTGACTTGAACTCAAGTTGCACTCGAGTTGCTCTGAAATTGACTTATGACTCGACTTGCAACTCATTATTTGTTTCAGATTCAGATTCGACTCAGACTAATTAATTGTCACTCGCGAACAATAAAAGTCTCCCCAATCGTAAAGGTCACGATGTGCACAGGGCATAGAAACCGGAGCCGGAGAAAAGTGATAACAGCAAACACGCTTTTTTTGTTTCTCCACTAGAACAAATTGCGGACCTGATCTGACAAAGTGTGGGATATTCCAAATGTGATTCCGAAATTTGTTTTACATTAGAAGGCACTTCTTAGAAACAAGCATTGTTTAACCTGTATCGTAAATTATATATACATTGTGTTATAAAGTGACACGTACAGATTAGCAGAGTTGTCATAAATCTAATAATTTAACAGGTATGTCCCAAAAATGTTCCTAAAATACCCTTCCAAGTCCAGCTGTATTTCCTTACACCTTAAAATGTATCTGAGCTTCTCATTCTGTATGGTGTGTAGTGTTGTCTTACATTATTTGGATTTCCATCATGGATCCAAATTGAATGTTTTTTAGTAAATAAAAAACACAATGTATGCAAATAATTCGATGAAAGAGTAATTTGACTGAGCGTATCCCATAACTATAAGAGCAGCATAACTTTTTAACATGGAGTTTGTGGGGTTACTTGCATAATGACTCATTTAATTTCAGACACATGAGCTGAGTGACAAATCAGTTTGATCCATTAATTGGAGTTTTTGCTTTATAACAATGTGTAAAAATGTGAAACGCGATTACTGTAAACGTGCATTTAATTTAGTAGCACGACAAACGGGATCTGGGTTATATTCAATCATTAGCCAATCACATCACTTTTACATGGTTGGGGGCGGAGTCCAGCATGGTTTGGTCTGCTCTAGAGCAGGGCAATATAAAGCAATTTGAGAATTTCTGTTTTACAGTAGAGTGAAGTTTTTTTGTACATGAATGCACACATGTTGATTTCAATGGAGTATAATATGTTTAAAGAAATACTTTGAGATGGGAACTCAAAAAACTGATATGATAGTGATTCTTGAGATTGCGGATGAAACAGGTTTTGATTTTTGAAATAATATCTTGATTATTTTCAAAATCTATGGATACATATTTGGTAAATAAGCAACTTATTACTAAGCAACTACTAGTTGTAGCATATTTTTTATAAATTAGATGTTTCCTGGATCAGCACTAGATTTTTGTCAACACCATCAGCCATAAAGAAATGTCTATAAAATTATTTTGAATTAACTTATCACAGATATTTTTACTCTTAGCAGTTTCTTAGCTCTCTTAATTATGTGCATCTGTTTTCAAATGAATCATATCACCTTTTAAAAGTTAGATAAGCCATATTACAGACTTGACAAAATACCAAGTTTCTGCTTATAAAACATGTGTTTCTTACAGAAGTCTTAGCCTTGTTTATCTTTAGTTACTTGTGACCTCTATAATCCAATTAAATTAAGCCTTTACTACAGAAAATTGCACACAAATCTTGCTTTTCATTGATTATGGTTTTGACACACTATTGTAGTGACATGAAGCATATTACCAAATAGGTATAAAATTAAACGAAAATTAAAGCCTTCCCAGAGCTAGAGTGGTTCTCATAGCATGAGGAAGAAGTCCGCAGAGTTTTAGCTAACCACAATAATTCTTAATTTTTTTTTATAAAAAAAAGTCTGACAGTGTTGACAAAAACTCAGGACACAAGTTCAATCGACTAAAATGTACTTTAAAATCGTTGTTTAATTTGATACTCGTGAAACTATTTAGTAAACAACTTACACATAGCAATTATGTTTCATTTTACATTACTCTTATTCCTTTTAAGCTACTGTAATGTGATGAGACCTGCTTTAGGAAAAGGTTTTCTTTTCAGAAACTGGTCACATGTTATATCATTTCGAATAACAAAATATTTATAAAACAACATGAAATTTTATTGTGCTAACATGCACATATTATTATCCAAAAACTGTTTTATCTGGCAGACATGTTTTGTCCCAGATCTCAAGAATTACCGATTACTGATATCGATTGACATGAACCCAGAGCTTTGCATTATAGTTATTCTCATAATAACATTCTGGCAACCGATCTTTTCATCACATTTCAGTATTGTATTCTAATAACGTTTCAAAGAATGACTGCATAGTAGGCAAGTGTAAATTACTAACTGAATCGATCAACAAATGCTTTCTTTGTGTGGGAAGCCGCCTCAGCTGGCCTTGCCTGCCCCCTATTGGGCACCTGAAGGAAGGGCAGCAGCATCTTCATGCCCAAACAAACCCTTTGAAAAAGAGGTACAGTACTATACACAGGAATTATACAAAGATTAACTTGTGCTTTTTGGGGTATAGAACAGTGTTTCTCTCAAATAAATATAGCTAAAAGGTTCATTCAGTTTTTAAAGGTTAATTCAGTAAAATCTTTTTAAAGGTTTTCATTGGATTATGAGAAACTCTAAAGTAATTTCTCCCGTATGGAATGCTCAGCCTTAATTATTGATTTAAAAATTATTTTCATGTAGAGTGCTCACAGATGGTCCTGGTATGCTTACTTAGTTCAAGAAAATGTTTGTAAATTTATTGATTTTATAACAAAAAATATCTTTATTAATTTATATATACTAAACATAATTTTAAAAGCTGTTCTGAGTTCAAATGTTCATTGAGAAGAAGTTTCATTGGGTGCTTTTTAATTAGTAACACATTTGCTATAAAACACCAAACATTTGTGTTTAGTATCCCTTGTGGAACCAATGACTAATAGCTAATTAATAGCAAAACGGCAAGAACTGAACTGAATGAGTCAGTTAAAAAAATAATGCCAAAGAAGGAAATGTCCGTGCAGAACATATGTGCATATACTGTATGTTAAACATGGCTTGTCGATGGACTTTTGTGATGACACCAAATAATTTGCAATATTTTTACAGAATTAAGTGTTCCAAGACTTTCTGTGCGCCCTGTATGTTGCACATTTTTTCCTTGACACAGGGGGAGATGGGAGTGCTTCAGGACCAGTTACTGACAAGAAAAGACTCTCCATTCAAACTGCTGAAGTTAACGATCCGAAAAAGTGACCTATTTCAGAACATATTTACCTGCGAGGGCTTCTCTGCTTCAATATGTAATAATTTTTAATTGTTGGCGGGAAAAGTACATTTTTACATTTTCATTTTTGGATCTCATGGCTTTAAACGTAGCTGACTTGAGGCATAGTTGTTCAACAAACAGATTAACATCACTAACGTTGAGTACCACGACATCTGCTGAGAATTTCTCAGTGCAATAAAATCATATATTTTTAAATGATTAACATGCATCGTGACTTATGACACTGTCAGATGCCAAGACTGAAAGAAGACACTTAATAGTTTTTTTTTGTGGTTACAGTTTGTGACTGTCTGTGAAGCACTCCTGGCCCCCAAGCATTAGAACGTCCGCTATGTTGATTTAAAATAAACAAGCCACATTTTATTGGAAAATCTTGCGTGCACTAGACTATGCTTGCCGTATAGATTCAGCATTTCATATGGATCTCACATGTACAATTGCCTACATGGTTGACAGGATAATGGTTAAGCATCTTACCTGAGTGCATACATGCTGCTCTTAAATAATAAGCTACTAGCTCCATGAACTTCAGTTTTACGCAGAAGTTTAGTTACTGTAAGATCTAAGATATTTATCAAATAGATAAATACATTCAGGTTATTTTAATATATTTCTCATTATAGAATTATAGTTAAGGTGAGTGCATAAGGCTTCATAAATACCAAGCTGGAGCTTCCTTATATAACCTACCACCATTTATGCTTTTATTGCTTCACAGTTTGATAAATATACTGTATTCACAGCAATAATTAGAATTTTTAAGCATGTAACTGGAGTTAAATTTCTGCCTCTGCTGTGTGTGTATTATGTTTATTTTACATCGTGGGGATCAACAATGTAATATAAGTCTCGTATTTAGTTTGGTTACTTATGAGTAAGGATAGGGCTGGGTAGGGGTTAAGGTTGTCATGTTGGGATTAGAGTTTTCCCCATAGAAATGAATGGAGAGTCCACACAAAGATAATAACAAACCAGTGTGTGTGTGTGTGTGTGTGTGTGTGTGTGTGTGTGTGTGTGTGTGCGTGTGTGTGCGTGTGTGAAGTTTGCATGGCCTCCCTTCGCTCTGTGGTATTTCTGCTGTGCAAATACAATGCAGTTACACTGAAGTTACAATACAACAGCATTCAGCAAAAATCAGCTGCGCGGAAATCAATGTTTTCATCAAACAATTCAAATATATGTGTCATTTGTTCTGCAGACGCAATGGCTCGACCCTTTTAGACTTTGAATGTCATGGGTATAATATAGTGTGACTCCAGGGATGGTTATTATAAATCAAATACAGTTAATAGACGTTGGAGAGACGTTTCGCTGTGCTGTGTTATTATTGCAATCAATGTCAGATAATGTTGCATTCTGCTTCATGACTTCAGCAAGTCCTTCTGTTTCCAATTTGAAGACTGTCTTAAACCCAAGTGGGAGGGGGTGTTTCTCCCCCGATATTATGAGGCGGAAATTTCCATGGTACGTGGTTAATTTAAAAGCAGATATGGTGAATATTTCTGAAGCTTCTCCAGCAAGTTGTACTGTAAGTGCAACCTTTCCCACAGTCTTGCACAAGTAAGTACAAGGTACATAAACACATACCTACCGCCTCAGCTGGTCTACTCATTAAAGTAATAATTTGTATTAATTTACATAGGTGGACGTTGTACTAAGAGTAAGTTAGGATACATTCTTTGCTCAAAGGCGCAACAGATGGTTCCCACTGTGGGCTTAAATGAATAACTATTAAATGAATAATCATTATAATATCCTCTACAATACATAACATTACTATGTTACAAGTATCTCCTGTTTGGAAATATTGTCATGTACTGTCCTTATTGTGAAGTAATGAAAAAAATGAAGGAAAAAAGTACTTCTGCTCTGAGATCTTCACAAAAACTCACGCTGGCCTGGATTAGCTTGTGGAATTCACTGAAATGTTAATTACACTTTTGAATGTAATAATAATGTCAATTAAATGATGCAATACATTTCATGACAGTAAAAACCTAAGACAGAAGAAAACATATGCATCTCGGGATTATTCACATGAAAATTAGGAGTCAGGTTTGACCTAACAGGTATCAGTTGAAATATTGATTGGATGATGGTGCAGAAAATCCCGAATAAACGGCAGCTGTGCCTGCAGCAGAATGCTATCCAGTAATATTTGTCTTTTTGGAAAGGGGCTGAGGAGGCAGATGACACTGGTTACTTCCCAAAACGTCCCTGGTCTCCGAAAAGTGCTGGACTTCCAGAAAAATTATGGAGAATCATTTTCCCGTATAAAGAGTCAGCAGAAGCTCTGGATGCCTGGGAGATTATATATGGGCCACCTCTTCAGCAGCAATAAATTTATAGCAAATTTATGTATAGCAAATGTAACTGACTGTATTTAATTCATGAAGCCCTAAATAACCTAATTCCGTTTTCAATCACATTTCACTTCATAATGATTTAATAGTATTGGGTGGCAACAGTGACTGCTGCTGCATATAAGGAAACATGCTTGCTAAAGCGTGATGTCTTAGCGAAGATTGCTCATGCATAGAGAAATTATTTAAAAATCAAATCCTCCTTTTTAAAAATCCTCCTTTTTGGTTTTATTTTATTTGAGAAAATAGCCATGACCATACCAGACAAGCAACCAAAACACCAAACAAAATAAAAATCCTCACAAAAAACAAAAGACATAAGTTACAAATCAGTGTTCTGGGTCATGAAGTTAATGTTGTTGCCGTAGTTACACTATATTCCTGTTTACCAATACTACAAAGCTAAATACAACAGCATTAATCCATTAGTTGATTAAACAATGTAACCAGATTTGCCAAAATAGTTCATGAGAGGCAAATTGATACTAAATATGTAATATCAAAAGGTCTCTATTTAATATAACTCATAAATACCTCTCTGACAGCAGGATTCTCCTGCTAAACAATAAGGTGCTTCTAGCATCACTATATTACAATTTAATCATCATCGTTAGGCCCCTTGTAAAAAAAAAAATAGCTAAGCATGCTGATTATATAGGTGTCCAGGCAGCATCAAACAGCTGTGTTTCACGCTAAGAGATCTATCAATAGAAAGCCACAACTGAGAGGATTGTAATTTTCAATTTGCTCGTGGGCTGAGTCTAATGGAATCCAGGCCAGGATAAAACTTTATGCTGCTGGATTTTCTGTCTAGTTTAGGCTGCTATTTATTTTTCTCTCAATACTGGGTACTTCATGGCCCATTGAGAACCTTAGGTTTCTGACTGATCTGCAACTAGATGGTATCATTACAAGTTTAGGGGTTTAGCATATGAAACATAACAGTGTTCGGTGGCCAATGCACCTATTACGTTATGATTTATTTGGCTTATAGATATATACCCATAGTAATCCGCAATTTCAATTTTTTCCAGTATCATTAGTGACATTTATTTTTCATGATGGCATTATATGATTCACTTTTTCTGTAACTGTCAGCATGTTTCATATAAAACAAGTCACTTTCTTATATTCAGGGATGCACATAACTGGTGTAACGCTGACTTTGGGGTATCTGTATTTCAGGCCGTGGGTATAGAGACGATGCAGAGACAACATATCGTGCTGAACATGGAAGACTGACTTCCCCCCTTTTATTTTTTTTCACGCCCAACTCTACAAATAGTACCAGCTCCTAACAACGAGAACTCTATTGCTCCGCTCCCAAAGCGTCATCTAGTTCCCTTATCTTTAGGTATTATATAAAAGGATCAATACTAAAATAAACATGAAATTATGAAGTAATTAATCTTAATGAAAATAAATATCCTTTTACACTAGTATGCAAGTACTCATTCTCCGTATAAAGCAATAGGCACAGCAATACGCTGCCTTGTCCTAACAGCGCAGATGCGTATTTATTTTAAGTGCATTTGCACTGTTACAAGTCTTATCGCTTAAATGGCGAAGTTTAACATGCATTTATAATCTCGAAGGCGCTGAGCCGCCTTCCCACGCGGGGTGTGCCCCAGCTTTACGCCCTGTGCTGCACGGGGGCGACTCAAAGCCTCTGCCTGCCCCTGACCGATAGGTGGTTATAACATACCGGGACGTGTACAGGCACGGAGTGGGACTCATTTTCAGTATGTGAGTTATATTCCCAAGACCAGCCCATTCTATATTCGTTTAGAAGGAGTCTTATTTTCCCGACATATTTAATACTGACATTTCAAAGATAAAATAAATAATAAATAGCACACTGAACGATCAAGCGGTCTGACTTTTTCAGCCCCGCCAGGTCTGTTTCTAACATCCATCGTTTGAGAAACTTCCAGCGATTAGCAACAGCAAGCGATTAGATGCGGTACCGCACGCAGTTCTAAATGACAAGCGATCGCACAGTCTGCTTTAATCAGGGGTATGAAAGAACATTTTCTTATTTACAATGACACCCTATCAAGTGCCAGAAAGCACTTGTAAAATAAAACGAAAATTAAATAAATAAAAAATAATGTAAATAAATAATAATAAATACAAATAAAATTAAACCCATAACAGGATGATTAAACGGAATTAGAACATTTACAGGTGTCATTAAAAATGTCCATAAGTAAGCCTTTGAAGCCTATGATAGATATAAATTTATCCATGAGTTTCAAAGATTTCCGTAATAACTGGCCAGAGAAAGTTCTTCGTTTTGGAGGCTTTATTCTAATAAGAGGAAGAGCGTGTATTATATGTCTGTAATAACAGTTAAGTAAGGTGGTGAATAGTCAGATGCAAACGCTACGGGTCTGGGTGCAGCTTAAAGAGGACTGATAGGGACTGAATAGTATAACAGCCAGATAAGCACCCAGAAAAGAACACTATCAAGATCAACACTCATGATCTATCTGGTGTATCAGCTTTTCAGAGTAGAGAAGAAAAGGGTTATACCAATAAAATTAATTTCTAGCCGTTTTCTTGGTTCAATCCACATGTGTGTAGTTAAGCATTTACTCAGCCATTCAATGCTAAAAAGATCAAATCTAACTTTCAATAAAAATATAAAATGGAATTTTACAGTGTGTGGTAATCAAAACTCTTGGCCTGCTTTTATAATTTCCCCATTTGCATGGTTAAACCCCAAATGAATGTGTATACAATCTAAAATAAGTTCTTCTTATATAATCATTCTGAACATCCACAAATCATGGTGACCCCACCAAAGACGACAGGCCTCATTATGAATTATGTGGGAATTAATGCTGAATTCCAGCATCCGCTGTGGAGGCTTGGAGGACAGCAAAACGAGCCTGTGTGACTGTGTCTCCGAGTGCCACCTCTAAATCTTCAGGTATACAGTCTCCGTTCCCCGAAGGCTCTTCATATCCAGCCACATACTGTAGCATCCTAGTCTGTGTTTATTGTCAGCTAAACACAACTTTCGGTATGTAAACCCAGCAGCTGTGAGGTGCTCTTTTGCACTTTCAAACATTTTTCAATTAATTACTTCACATTAGGAAATTATCTTCTGTGCTGTGAAAAGTAAACAGACCTACACTGAACAAAAATATAAACGCAACACTTTTGTTTTTGCTCCCATTTTTCATGAGATGGACTTAAAGATCTACAATTCATTCCAGATACACAATATTACCATTTCTCTCAAACATTTCTCACAAATCAGTCTAAATGTGTGATAGTGAGCACTTCTGCTTTGCTGAGATAATCCATCCCACCTCACAGGTGTGCCACATCAAGATGCTGATCTGACATCATGGGTAGTGCACAGGTGTACCTTATACTGCCCACAATAAAAGGCCACCCTGGAATGTGCAGTTTTGTCTCACAGCAAAATGCCACAGATGCCACAAGCATTGAGGGAGCGTGCAATTGGCATGCGGACAGCAGGAATGTCAACCAGATCTGTTGCTCGTGCATTGAATGTTCATTTCTCAACCATAAGCCGTCTCCAAAGGCGTTTCAGAGAATATGGCAGTACATCCAACCGGCCTCACAACCGCAGACCACGTGTAACCACACCAGCCCAGGACCTCCACATCCAGCAGGTTCACCTCCAAGATCGTCTGAGACCAGCCACTCAGACAGATAATGTACGGCCCCATGTTGCAAGGATCTGTACACAGTTCTTGGAAGCTGAAAATGTCCCAGTTCTTGCATGGCCAGCATACTCACCGGACATGTCACCCGTTGAGCATGTTTGGGATGTGCTTGACCGGCGTATACGACAGCGTGTACCAGTTCCCACTAATATCCAACAACTTCGCACAGCCATTGAAGAGGAGTGGACCAACATTCCACAGGCCACAATTGACAATCTGATAAACTCTATGCGAAGAAGATGTGTTGCATTGCATGAGGCAAATGGTGGTCACACCAGATACTGACCGGTTCTGAGTCCCCAGACCCCCAATAAAGCAAAAAACTGCACATTCCAGGGTGGCCTTTTATTGTGGGCAGTATAAGGTACACCTGTGCACTACCCATGATGTCAGATCAGCATCTTGATGTGGCACACCTGTGAGGTGGGATGGATTATCTCAGCAAAGCAGAAGTGCTCACTATCACACATTTAGACTGATTTGTGAGAAATGTTTGAGAGAAATGGTAATATTGTGTATCTGGAATGAATTGTAGGTCTTTAAGTCCATCTCATGAAAAATGGGAGCAGAAACAAGAGTGTTGCGTTTATATTTTTGTTCAGTATATGTATATTTGCATATGTTGGATAATCTACCCATTCATCCATTTTCCAAACCGCTTATCCTACTGGGTTGTGGGGGGTCCGGAGCCTATCCCGGAAGCAATGGGCACGAGGCAGGGAACAACCCAGGATGGGGGGGCCAGCCCATCGCAGGACACACTCACACACCATTCACTTTCACACGCATTCCTACGGGAAATTTAGTAACTCCAATTAGCCTCAGTATGTTTTTGGACTGGGGGGGGGGAACCGGAGTACCCGGAGGAAAGCCCCCGACCACATGGGGAGAACATGCAAACTCCACACACATGTGACCAGGCGGAGACTCGAACCCGGGTCCCAGAGGTGTGAGGCAGCAGTGCTAACCACTGCATCACCATGACGCCCCCGGATAATTTACCATTTCTATTTAAAAAAATATAGAATTATTGTGCCACTGGGTGTATTGTGTAGTTTTTTTAGTCTCAGTGAAATGCTTTTTGAAGTTTTTGTATTATCCATCCATACATCTTCTAACCACTTGGTCACGAACAGGGGTTCTGGAATATATTTGCACTGAATAAATTAAATGTATTGGACCCAAGTATACTTTATGTAAAAAATTGAACCACAAAACAATCACAAAACCTAAAGCATCTTGTCATTTCACAAAAGTTCATGACATTATTTTCTCTCGCCAGTAGCTTCTGGGATAGGCTCCAGACCCCCTCTCTCCATAGAACCAGATGGTATATAAAATGGATGGAAGGGTTATTTTGTTTAAGCAAAGAATGAAAGGACGGGTGGCCTGAGGATAATTAATGAATTCCCTCATACCATGGACCGCTGTAACTTCTGAAGCATCGTTAAGAAAACAATAATGAAAAATGCCTATAAATAATTCAATGTAAACCGATAAACCTCCGTTAATAAAAAGCCTGAACTATATCGGTGTTTTATAAAACAAAAATTCAGGCGAGGCAAACGATGCGCCTAATTGTTACTTACTGGGTGTTGTGGTTGAAAAAAAGCTACGATGAAAAATACGCAAAAAGAAACACTCAGGCCAAATAAGAAAAGGTTTAAGTAGGCCTATATTTATCATATTTCATCATAAAAAGGCATTCATTTCTTTCAGAACTAAATGAGAGTGTAAAAATTTATATCAGGACAGGACAGTTCTTTGACAGCACAATTTCCCTGTGAACAAAAAAATCGCGCAGATCACTTAAGTGTTGTCATAGTTGGAACAATTGCTCCCGATTAAATGTAATTACCGCTAATGTAATGACACGCCTTACACTGTCTGTTTCCGCGGGGTTGTTGGTTTGTGTCTCGGCTGAGGCAGGTTGGCTCCTGTGCCACTTTAGTGTTATTGCGTCATAAAAACAGGAAGCCTTGCGTTCCAGTGGCGCAGTGCCTTACTGAAATTGCTAACAATGGCAATGACATCGGGGAGTATCATTTAAAATACAATATCAGAAGAAAGTCCTGAAGTGTCCAGTCTTTTCTTTTTTCAGCGTAGAAACAACTGGTGGATTTATGGAATGCAGGATAACGAGCAGCAATGCAACGAGGGCAGACTGTAGGATATACAACAGGGACGCCCGATCGTTCGATCACGAACCAGAGGGGAACAGCCCACCCCCCTTTTGCCGATGGGACCTCATTTCCAGAATTTCGCCGTAATAAATATGGTGGAGCTTTATCTGCAATTACGGTATAACACACTACATAACAATTATTTGGCGGTTAGCAGGACTAAGAGAAAGCGAGAGCTCACCTAGTGGCAACAGGAGTGCATTTTTCTTAAAGCTGATACTGTATAATGGGTGGTGGCCTTATTGCTTGTAGAACACAACTTGGAATAATAATTTTGACCACATAATATTCTGATTTTTATTAGGCTTAACTGTCATAAACACAAGCTTATGGGACTTCTCATCCAGATATTGACCAGCACGATCACTTGACTTTCTTTTTATCGCGTGTACGATAGGAGATTATGTGCCAGATTAGACTGATTATAAGGACATTACATAAAATGACAGTAAACGACAGCATATTTAAATGCTTATGTTTTACCTTGAGATCAACATTGTTTTACAAACATATACTATATTTTTAACATCTTGTTTCTATAGAAATGACAGTACGTTTTTGTTGAATGGTGAAAGGTTTTATACTGTAAATGAACACATCAGCAAAGTCTGTCATTTAGACAGAATGATACTGCTAATTTCATGGGAATTACTTGCTTGTGACATTATGGTATTTTCCCATTAATTTGACTAAATTTTTCTAATAAGTTTTCTACTTATTATGACAGTTAAAATGAAAGTTATGTACTGCTTCTTGGTTTAGGGCAACGCAATGCATGTACTACGGTGATATGCTGTTTTGGACTTCATAGTTTTTTACTGTTGCTGTTTGACAGTTTTTACAATCATTTTTGCAGTCTGCATCTATATTTAATTACCATTGTATTATAATACGGGAAATCACAAACAGAAAGATTAGTGGTTAAATTATTAATCGCACGAAAACACTTTGTTTACAAAATAGATTACAAATTAGGCGCAACAAATCCAGTATAGGCTTGTGGTAGGAGCTGGTAAATCATGCCGCGATCGGCGGTCTGAGACTCCCTCTCCTGGTACATTTGTGAGGACCCAATAACGGGGGAATCATGTTTAACTCAGGGCTTCTCAACTGCTTTCGCCCGTTGGTTACATTTCATGAGCAGCACAAACAACCTCCGCCGATTAAGTTTCATGCCCGGGGTCGGTGACCACTGCTGATCGTGAATTCATCCATACATACATCCAGAAGCCCTATTCGCTCATAATGCACACTGTAAAGGTTTAATTCAACATAAAATGCGTGCTCTACTGATTATTATAATGCAATGGCAAAATGAAAATATCTGAGTACCCCCGTCCATTTTCCAGCTGCTTATCTTGGTAAAGGTTGCTGCTTACCTAAAATATCCTAGGAAATACAAGGCAGACTATGGTTGGGCAGCCAGTCCGTTGCAAGGCACGGAAATTATGGGGAATTTAGACTCCGCATTTAATCTAACCGTCTTTGCACTGGCAAGGGAAAACGGACACAAATCGGAAACAAAAAGGGCGCAAAAAAGGCTGTGGTCCGCGTATAGTGAAACGTAACTCTAATTTTTACAAAGTAAACATGTTAAAATTCATCCATGTCTCTCTTACAATGGAGTTTTATCTAATTTAATTTGAGGGAGAAACGTAGTGAATTGTATTCGGTTGATATTTGTTATATTGCATGATGTTTTTTTCACAACAACAAGAATAAAGTGGGGCTAACCAGTGGTGTACATTGGATTACTTAAATTCTTCACCCGCCATTTATAAGGGTTAAAATGTGGGTGTGAGCCAGTATGCTGGGGAACAAGATACTGAATGTGCTAAATACGTACGTGTCACAAGTAGGGTGAATTACCACCTGATTTAACACTTATCCTCTTGGTAAATTAGCTGGTTATCAATAAGTCACTCCCTCCATGCCAACGTGTCCCTCTGTTGGAGGTTCCAGGTAATGCGTCGCATTTTAAGAGTTTACTGAGATCATCTGACCTTTGTAAGTACTGTATTTAATTAGAATTTAATTTCCTCTCTTTGAGTGAGAATAGCAAATACGAATGCTATATATGATTTGTAGTGCTTGAAGTCCAAGAAATAATACAAAAGCAAGTTGTTGGTGAACTAAAATAAATTCTAGCTGAATTGTCTTAAACTTTGAGCAAAGCGATTGGGTCGATTTGGGGGACTGACAGTTACGAACGGATATCTAACCACATATGGCATCCTCCTTTCAAATCATCTCATGTCAAAAAACACAATTATGTATTCTATATACATTACAGGTGGCGGCATGGTAGTGCAGTGGTTAGCACTGTTGCCTCACACTTTGGGGACCAGGGTTCGAGTCTCTGGCTAGGTCAGATGTGTGCGGAGAATATAACCACAGAGAGAAAAGCACACCAGCTGAATCTTGCACTTTAAAATGAACTTCACTCACTAAACTGGATGCCAAGGTAGAAACCAATCTTGGTGCTTTTTGATTTTTTTTTGCTTTGGTACTTTTTTGTATTTTATAATTAATTTTATTTTAAATGTATACTGCTGTTTTTAATTTTCAGTGACATGATCCACAATGTCGAGTCTCCACGTGGGTCACATGTGTGCGGAGTTTGCATGTTCTCCCCATGTCGTCGTGGGGTTTCCTCCGGGTACTCCGGTTTCCCCCCACAGTCCAAAAACACGCTGAAGCTAATTGGACTTGCTAAATTGCCCGCAGGAGTGCATGTGTGAGTGATTGGTATGTGAGTGTGCCCTGCAGTGGGCTGGGTTGTTCCCTGCCTCATGCCCATTGCTTCTGGGATAGGCTCCGGACCCCCCATGACCCAGTAGCATAAGCGGTTTGGAAAATGGATGGATGGATATACATTACATAACTAAGTATTCAATTCCCATTTCTTGGTTAAACAAAGACTCCATGCACTGAGTATGGATAATCTAGAAACCCAAGCACTAGTTTCTTTCTATTGGTATTTCATTATAGGGTAAAAATTGTACGTCTGGCCAGAAGGGTTTAGAGTTTAGGATGGAGTCTGTCCAGTCCTCCGGACTGGCAGTGATTTACATCCCTCAATGTGTCTATGAATAGCAGCTCCAAGTTTTCATAGCATGCTTCCAGAGTTATCTCCGCACAGTAACAAGAGATCACCAATCGTGTTTAATGACATTAATTCATAAATAATAAGATGGCATGCAATAAAAGAGGGAATCATATTTTTATGAGGCAAACTTGGTAGGAGTTATGAATATGTCACTGGTAATGGTTTATTGTTTATGCAGAACGTTTTCATTTTTGTGTGCATTGGTACTGCTTTGTTTATAAGTTACACATCGCATCTGCTTCTGTTTCATGGACGACAGGGCGATGACAGGACGATCTAGCAAAAGATGACTAATCACATTTTTTTGCCAGTCTGGCAGACAGGGAAGTCCAGCCTGTTCTGGCCAAAAATGCCGATTGCTAAGGTTAGAAATAAAATACCCTTCTCAACATACACCCAAAAGCATCAGCGTGTTCCCAAAATGGCTGGCAAAGCAGAAATGGTTCCTGGTGAGCGTCACGTACCATGGGCAGAATGTCGCACAGAGACACAGGCTCTCTTTCAGAATGCCTGACACATTCAATTTAGACTGAAATTAGCAGAAGGGTGAGGATCATAGCACATGAATCAACTCAACGCTCATTAGCATGCTTGGATAACACATCCGTCCTCTTTATGGCCGTGTGTGTGTGGGTGGGTTAGGTTTATATTACATTGTGGGGACCAAATATTCCCCCCAATGTAATAAAAACTTATTTTGACGTTGTGGGGACCATTTTTCAGGTCCCCACGAAGATCACTGAATGCAATCAAAAAACTTAAAATGTGTGTGTAAGCTATTTATCTGGATAGCAAGGGTATATTTCCTCAGAAAAAAACACACAGTTTCACATTTGAACATACGCAAAACAGTAAAAGCTAACAGGAATGTCTTCCGTTCCTCAAAAAGTCACGGATAACTTGTTAGATGCATAGATGAACAGCACTTCAGTTCCCAAAGCTCTCCTCCGGGGCATCTCAGCCATTCCATGTCTTTGTTAAATGTCACCACCAGCTCACTTTCTGTTGAAGTCAGTGAGGTATTGATTAGCCATAGGAGGTGTGCTAGCAGTCGAGTCGCGGTGCACGGGTGCGATGGACAGTCGCTGCAAATGCTGACACACTTTGACAGACATATCATAGTTTTACACCAAACATGAAGATCATTTAAACCACATTTTCGTAGGGTGTCTAAAACTTTACGTACCAAACCCAAATTGTTTTTATGTTACTTAAAAGGTTTGTTTTGTATAAAATTAGTATACAATGCTACCAACAATGTTATAAAGATATGGAACTATTTTAAAAAGAATAAAACGTAGGCAAAAGAAAGAGAGAAGAAAATGAATGACAAAGGTACATGGAAGAGAAGAGTCTGACTCATAATAAATCGTCTACACTTAAAACATGGCCCAAACTGCAGAAATGCAGAAGACAGTGGGAATGACTGGAAAAAAATATTTAAGTGAAAAGAAGGTGCGTTGTTGATGTATTTCTTTCTTTCCATCAAAACTGGCTTGAGGGCAGGGAGAGATGGAACTCCAGTGATCAGCCGTTATTAACACAGTTAGTTCATATAAGCACACTGGCAAATTCTGGTTTATTCTGCAGTTTTGTCTAAGAGACGCAAGTATGCCGGACCTTGGTTTATTTAACAAGGCCAGGCATGGATACATGCTCTTTTCCAGCAGCTGGCAGGATGGGACATGATGTAATCCTAAATCCAGGAGGATTAAAGCAGCGGCTGGATCTGGTGACAGGAGTCTCCCCTCACCTCGGGAGAGCTGTATCCTAAAAAAAGCAAACCCTCTCTGTGAGGGTTATACTGCTTGTTCCACGTCATCACTAGGTCTCCTTTCCTTTCCTGATTCTTATTCCACTAACATTTACTCGGATTATGTTTTACGCCTGTTGGACAGTATCAGAAAGTCATCCAGCATCGAGAAATTTGTTTACTGGCAAATCGGAATTTCTGCTAAATGTGCTTTGACTCCTGTTAACCATGAGAGGTAGCTGTTGCATGTAAAAAGTACTGTAATTAACAAAAATGTATATCACTTTTTCATAATGAATGCTATCAAAAGAAGTTACTTATGATAAATGATATATTTTAACGCCAATTATAGGTGTTGTACATTGTCTTGTTAAGTCTACATACTGTGTTTTGTATTTGCACTTGCATGCATTTATATGTAGAACACAATCAACTATGAAAAAAGCATTAGGTCACATCCCCGAGATTTTGAACACTGGAATGATGACTTTTATTTGTAACATTTCTTACTATGCCGAAAAAATAAAGATGTCTAATTCAAAAGATTGACTACTGTGCTAAGAGCTAGATGACTGGAGCCCAGAGCACTTCTGCATTTGCCGATGCATTTCCTGTGGGATTTCGCCTGGCTAAGAAGGACTTTCCGTAGTTTAGTCTGAATGGATGCATAAATCGCTGTGGATTAGAGTGTCCACCATGTTTACACACATAAATATAATGACTCATACATGAATCAAGCCATACATAATCCTTGGGAAGTCCTGTTGTGAATACAAATGACTTTTTAAATGAGTTTTTTATGCTATGACACTTTGTCGCACATCCCTTCTACTGATTTTTTACATTTTTGAAAATGTCCTTAGATAAGTAGACAAACCTCATTTGCTATAAAGCAATAGCAAATTCCTATAATTCTGCTACCTTTCAAGAAAAAGTCCTAATTCACTTATAAAAATGACATAAACCTCCAGCCTCCACATGGCCTGAACCTTAGTTTTTACAGTTCAAGTAGACATACAGTGTGATAGTCACCAAGGACAGCTACACACTATTGCATTTGTTGACTTCAGCAGACATTAGCATTATAGGCATAATTCATTTGGAGACAGAGGCCAGTTTACCCCAATTTCCAACTTACTTTAGCTGACGGATGTGCAGTAAAATCTAGTAACTGTGGTTGAGTCATGGCATCCCGTTGGTAGCATATTCTAACACAGGGAGTCGGTCAGAATCTCATTAGAAGCCTTGAAAATATAGAAAGCCTGTCATATTTATAATGAAATATTAAGATTCAGAATTCAAAGAATGAGTTGACACCCAAAGGATAAGTTACAGATACATTCAGAGGTGCGGATGTGTCATGTTTTTATTTAATATTTATATGTTTATCTTCAGAGGCCAAGAATTGGCCTGGACAAGTGGTTCTGGTATCACTGTTCCTTGTCAGGGATTTAGCCCAGTGTTTAGCATCCAAATAAATGTTAATGACTCGTTCGGTCTGTCATTTGCGCTTTTTCGACTTTACCTTGTCGAGATATTGAGTCAGTAGGGTCATTATTTCATTATTAACACGTTGCAATTGTCTTTTTTTTTTAAGTTGGCATACACAATCATGCTATAAATTCTGTAGCTATTTAAATATTATTAGGATTTGAACTGTCTGGTGCTAATTAAAGTGTTCTAATTTACACATGACGTGCATAATAGTGATCGCTTAGATATAACAGTACATGTAAGTATCTATCACTCATTCCTAGAAATGCTACATCCCTTTAGTAATCTATTAAAATGGATCAAATGCAAGGGCAAAAAATACTTTCATCGTTTGGCATTTGGGAGCTATTTGTTTCCCATGATAATTTAAGATTAGTTATGAAATGAGACTGTCTGCCATCAATTTCTTGGACAGGCCAGACTGAGCCTTTGACCGGGAAATATTTATGGGAGACGTAATTTTGCTTTGATCGATATTAGACATCTCATAGAAGATGTGCATCTTTGCATAATTTTGTTCTTGTCTTTTTTAGACATCATTCCTTATTCTTCCTCATTCCTTATTCTTCCTTATTCCTTATTCTGATGTGCATCTACTATCTTTTGCAATATTAATTACATAATTACATTTTGACTGGCATACGGACAGGTTATCTTCATTTGATTCATTTTCTCAGCCGATGGTTATGCTTATAGAAACTTACGCATCTCGCATCTCACACAGTTACACTGTTATCCATTTCCGTAGTTGGCAGTTTGCTAACTCGTTCGGTTCCTTTTGTGCTTACATTTCTAGCAGTGGGTTGTGGAATTAAATGAGATTTTTGTGTGACTATACAGGAGAGGGGTGAAGCAGTCCATGCTAAGTGGAGGGGTACGGGGGAAGCAGCTGGCAGTGCGCTGTGCTGCATGCGCTCACACGGGGGGGCTGTTTATGTAGTAGCGGGGGCCCTGCTCCTTCTTCACCCCTCACCTTGAGTAAGTTTCTCACTCAAACATAACGTGACACCTGCTCAACCCATAAATCATCTAACACCACCAACCCCCCCCCCCCAGAGGGTTTCCATTTGAGATAACGTTTCAGAATTATGGCAGTGCAGACAAGAGAAATAGACTTTGA
The DNA here is from genome assembly GCF_023856365.1 of Brienomyrus brachyistius. Taxonomy (NCBI): domain Eukaryota; kingdom Metazoa; phylum Chordata; class Actinopteri; order Osteoglossiformes; family Mormyridae; genus Brienomyrus; species Brienomyrus brachyistius. The sequence continues at coordinate 1,787,487 of NW_026042321.1, forward strand.
AATCTTCTCCATGTACCTAATTTTCCCTGATAATTTCCTCTTATTTCATATTTAGCAAAGTTTATCCTACAGTTTAGCTTGCATTCAATTACTAGTTACATAGTACTATCTATCTATCTATCTATCTATCTATCTATCTATCTATCTATCTATCTATCTATCTATCTATCTATCTATCTATCCTTTTGTACAGTAGTGCAATTGAAACATTTTTATACATAAATACTTAATCTGTATTTGGGAACTGGCCTAACATTGCTGCACTGTACGCCCCTTTGATGTTAAAGCTGTCAAAGTATGTTCCAAAATGAAAAAACTTCCTGCCTTCTTACCTCTGATTGCGAGTTGAATGTATTGATTCAAGTAATTCTTTTTACAGTCTCCTCCTTTCTTCTCTCACCGGGCTCATTAAACAAATGCCATCAGGTCAAAGCATACTTCGTATTTTATCCATCCATCCATCCATCCTTCCATCCATCCATCCATTTTCTGAAACCGCTTAATCTCAACTGGGGTCACGGGGGGCTAGAGCCTGCATTTCGTATTTTACGATGGGTGCAAAAATTTATTATCATTTTTATGATTTACAAAGTGACACAATACTGGTAAAACATTGACCTCTACGGAACAGCATTATACGGAATTCAACAGAAATAAACCCAGGACACATTTTCTGACGCAGGTACTAAGCTTCGTGCCTAGTATGGGTTGCTGATACTAAAACTGACAGTTAATAGTCATTAGGTGATTACGGGTAATGATACATACCCTGGTGTTCCTCTCACAAACTGACAGTAAGATGCTGTTCACTCTACTCACTGAGCCATTGCTTTAAGAACACAAAGAAAATGATGCTCACTTATTACTGCGTTGCTATGCTCTAGAAGTACATAGTTAAGCAGCATGAACATAAATGTAATTACAGATATGGATGCAAGAGAAAATTTAAGTACTGTATAAAATGAAGAAGTAATTTCAGACTCGTTCCTTCCCACAGTGTTGCAGTCATGATTCCATCCATCCATTTTCCAAACCGCTTATCCTACTGGGTCGCGGGGGGTCTGCAGACTATCCCGGAAGCAATGGGCACAAGGCAGGGAACAACTCAGGATGGGGGGCAGGCCATTGCAGGGCACACTCACACACCAGTCACTCACACATGCACACCTACGGGCAATCTAGCAACTCCAATTAGCCTCACCATGTTTTTGGACTGTGGGGGATGAACCGGAGAACCCAGAGGAAACTCCACTACGACATGAGGAGAACATGCAAACCTGGACCTCATCTTAAGAAGCAAATGACAGAAAAGTTTGGATTTCACACATACATTAAAATTTTTGTCAAATTCGTACTAATTTATTAATAAATGTGATATATTGGGCCTTACCACATAACGTTAGTTGGCCTACATTTTAGACGCACTATTACCACCTTCTGGGGAGCTAACCCTGGGTGTGTGTGTGTGTGTGTGTGTGGAGGGGGGGGGGGATTCAAGACCCATCTACAGTGCAGAAATTCCAGATGAACCTTCTTTTTCCCTTTTGACTGCTCACTTTCAGAAATTGATTCTTTCCAGTCATAAAATTGATAATGGTATTTATTAACGTTGTTATTAATCTGAGGGAATTGCCAACTGCCACTCTTTACATCAATGGCCCAGTTAGTGACAGTTTCCTGCCGTTACTGTATGTCACATAAAAGTTTGGCTAACAAATGCTACTATTAAGAAAGTTCATATGCTGTAGATTCCTTTCATTTGTGTTAAGGGGATGAGAATCACAAAAGAACCACAAAAATTAATTCTGGTGCTCATTACGATTGCAGTGGAGCAATAATTGAAGAAAGACAAATTAAATACTAAGTTCTTCATCACTTGATCACACTAAGGACAAAGGAGCTCAGTAAATCGTTCTCAGCACGGTGTAAAGCCTGAATCCTTCCGAACTTTTTAAAAGCGAGTTGCTCATCAAGTTCGCAGAATCTAATACAAGGATGTTTTTTTTGTCAATAAAATGTTGGTTGTAGACCTGAGTCACAAATTCAAGGCTGCATTCATCAGCTGATATGGGACAAAGAAGCCAACGCAGCACATGACAGCTCCACCGAGAGCCTGACATCACGGAAAGATTAGCAAGTAACATGAGAACAAGCCACGAGCCGGAATGGGCTTGTTATCCTCAGCCTTTGGAAAGTCTCCTTGTCGGTCACAGTCACTGTGGAAACTCCACACTCGGCTATCTGACCTACGACACACAGCTGCCTAACCACCCCCCCCCCCCCCCAAAAAAAAAAAAAAAAACTCAGCTCCCCCTCTGCCCCTCCCACTCTGCCCCTCTTCAAACAGGACAGACAAGCAGTACTATATTTGGGTTGGTGTAATTATTCCTAGTTCACAGACGTGTTTAATCTTCATATGAATATCATTTCCATTAGTTATACATTACTTGCAAATGCTTTTGGACGCCATTAATATCTCCTAAAAATATCTTAACATTTTAACCTTTTTTAGTTTACACCGAGGAACACAGAAGAAATAAAAGAAGAAATAATTGCTACTGTTCTTTAAAATACGAAAAATATGATTATCATTCATAGGTGTGTATGAAGCGCACACACACACACCTAATGCTTAACCTGCCAGCCAGGGCTTAAGCCGTCACATATAAAGGGTAAAACACAGACACAGCACATGAGAGCCATAAGGGCAGGGCAATCAGGGCAGGGCAATCAGGGCAGGGCAATCAGGGTAGGGCTATCAGGGCAGGGCAATCAGGGCAGGGCTATCAGGGCAGGGCAATCAGGACAGGGCTATCAGGGCAGGGCTATCAGGGCAGGGCTATCAGGGCAGGGCAATCAGGGCAGGGCTATCAGGGCAGGGCTATCAGGGTAGGGCTATCAGGGCAGGGCTATCAGGGCAGGGCAATCAGGGCAGGGCTATCAGGGTAGGGAAATCAGGGCAGGGCTATCAGGGCAGGGCAATCAGGGCAGGGCAATCAGGGCAGGGCTATCAGGACAGGGCTATCAGGGTAGGGCTATCAGGGCAGGGCTATCAGGGTAGGGCTATCAGGGCAGGGCAATCAGGGCAGGGCTATCAGGGCAGGACTATCAGGGCAGGGCAATCAGGGCAGGGCAATCAGGGCAGGGCTATCAGGACAGGGCTATCAGGGCAGGGCTATCAGGGTAGGGCTATCAGGGCAGGGCAATCAGGGTAGGGCTATCAGGGCAGGGCAATCAGGGCAGGGCTATCAGGGCAGGGCAATCAGGACAGGGCTATCAGGGCAGGGCTATCAGGGCAGGGCTATCAGGGCAGGGCAATCAGGGCAGGGCAATCAGGGCAGGGCTATCAGGGCAGGGATATCAGGGTAGGGCTATCAGGGCAGGGCAATCAGGGCAGGGCTATCAGGGCAGGGCAATCAGGGCAGGGCTATCAGGGCAGGACTATCAGGGTAGGGAAATCAGGGCAGGGCAATCAGGACAGGGCTATCAGGGCAGGGCTATCAGGGCAGGGCAATCAGGGCAGGGCTATCAGGACAGGGCTATCAGGGCAGGGCTATCAGGGTAGGGCTATCAGGGCAGGGCAATCAGGGCAGGGCTATCAGGGCAGGGAAATCAGGGCAGGGCAATCAGGGCAGTGACACTGATGCTAGCTGTCATGTGTAAAACAAGCTGGCCAACAGAAACATACCAAGGAATCTCATGTCTTCAACTTCCAGTTAGTTCTTGCTTAACTGCTGAGCATGAAAAATACTCCGAATCAGATGCTACACCTCATCATGAAATATAACGATTAAAAACTTTCACAAGCTATATTTTTTTGTATTGTGTGACAGTATTTCCCATTAATGCTTCAAATACATTTTCCTTCCAGTAAATCAATAATATGCTAGTTAAAATACATATTTAGTTGTTTCCCCAGGTTTATAGTCCTGTAACTATAATACATTTCTGCCCTAAACAAAAAAAGTTCAACTGGAACTTGCATCAACAGTTTTTCTGCTGAGTCTCAGGAAGCTATAGTTTTAGTTTCTGAAGTTACTGTAGGTAGAAATGTGTAACTACAAATGAATGATTCTGTGATGTGAGCACAGTTTTTATATAAAATATCTTTTGCTGCACTTTAAAAATATTACTAATCATGAAAAGTTTATGAATCATGTGAAAAAGAGTCAACTGAGATTGAAGTAGAAATGTAGTAAAGGGTCAATAAATACTGGCTGCTTCAGTCTTACATTAAGTTTGGTGAGAATCAAGCAGGTCAATAATCTGAAACAGCTTAAACATGAGGAAGCGGATGTTACAAAGTAGTAAATCCTACTGACAATCTAAGTTAAACCCCTGTAAACCATTATCCGAAAGAGGTACCAAAGCAGGTCTGCCAAAGAAATGTTCACCAAGCCAGTTGGTGGACAAGGCAGAGCCCTAATATGACTTACACTTGTAGTCCTTGCAAAAGTTCCTTCCTTCAAACATGAAAGAATATCCAGGAGAAAACATCACCACTTATCTCTGTTCGGACTCTGGTGAAGGCTTCGCCCAAACGTTAGCGCTATATGCATGTTGTATCTGTAATAATAGGGCATCAGAGTTTGCACCGAGTTTTGAATGTAATCTTAAAAACTGCCATGTAATGGACTGGAATCCCATCCAGGGATTGGTACCCTGGACCCGTGTGGTCCGGCTTAAGCGCCAGGCTGTCTGGAGCATTAGGGGCATGGAAGAAAAGCAATAACGTCAGCCAATGAAATTTACAAATGAATGACCCATTGAAAATAAGAATTGGAATAATTATATTATTAAAATGAATTACCATGATTGTCAATGTATATGTTAAATGAGAAATGAGTTAAAGCAAACTAATGTCGATAGCTACTGCTGCATAGCACCATCTTATGAAACATCCTAACATTTGGCTTGAGGGACGTTATGATTTTATTAGCTCATAAAGTATCACTCATAATTACGCTACTGCAGTTTTTTGGCCGAACCATTTCATGGCTGTATCTATTCGGATTTCCAACTGGCAATGGCCGTCCTTGCACGCTTTATAGCTTTGCAACTATTTACGAGGCAAAGAGATCTTAGAGGATAATCAATCTTTTAGTATGCTGAAAATATGGTGATTGCCATGGCTTACAAGAAGGAATCATGGAAGAGCTACATCAAAATATTTCCTACCTCAATTTACAGCCAAAAATGCAATAAAAACATGGATTCTCAACAATATCAGTTTACTGGAATGGTAAACTGCAGAATTCAGGAGTTATGGCTTAAATATGTAATCTCATACTGTAAAAAGCAAAGGTTAAAAGCATGGCAACAGCATTATACATTTGTGAACGTGGATCCCTCTCTGCCAACAAGGCACTAAGCAGATTCAAACAACGAAGCGTGAAAATTGGAGGCTCAGGACAGCTGGGCTTCAATGGTGGATGAAACAGGACGCCACCTCCCCCCAATGAAAAGACACGTCTGCATCAGGCCCCGTCTGCATTAGGCTCTGTCTACATCAGGCCCCCGTCTACATCAGGTCCCCATCTGCATCAGGCCCCGTCTGCATTAGGCCCCATCTACATCAGGCCCCTGTCAGCATCACGCCCCCACCTACATCAGGTCTCAGTCTACATCAGGCCCCTGACTACATCAGGTCCCCATCAACATCAGGTCCCCGTCTACATCAGGCCCCTGACTACATCAGGTCCCCATCTACATCAGGTCTCAGTCTACATCAGGCCCCTGACTACATCAGGTCCCCATCAACATCAGGTCCCCGTCTACATCAGGCCCCTGACTACATCAGGTCCCCATCTACATCAGGTCCCCGTCTACATCAGGTCCCCGTCTGCATTCGGCTCCATCTACATCAGGCCCCCGTCTGCATTAGATCCCATCTACATCAGGCCCCTGTCAGCATCACGCCCCCATCTACATCAGGTCCCCGTCTACATCAGGCCCCTGTCTACATCAGGTCCCCATCTGCATCAGGCCCCTGTCTACATCATGTCCCCATCTGCATCAGGTCCCCGTCTACATCAGGTCCCCGTCTGCATTAGGCTCCATCTACATCAGGCCCCCGTCTGCATTAGATCCCATCTACATCAGGCCCCTGTCAGCATCACGCCCCCATCTACATCAGGTCCCCGTCTACATCAGGCCCCTGTCTACATCATGTCCCCATCTGCATCAGGCCCCTGTCTGCATCAGGCCCCATCTACATCAGGTCCCCATCTACATCAGGCCCCTGTCTACATCAGGTCCCCATCTGCATCAGGTCTCTGTCTACATCATGTCCCCATCTGCATGAGGCCCCTGTCTGCATCAGGCCCCCGTCTACATCAGGTCCCCGTCTACATCAGGTCCCCGTCTACATCAGGTCCCCGTTTGCATTGGGCCCTGTCTACATCAGGTCCCCGTCTGCATCAGGTCCCCGTTTACATCAGGTCCCCGTTTGCATTGGGCCCTGTCTACATCAGGTCCCCGTCTGTATCAGGTACCTGTCTACATCAGTTCCCCGTCTGCATTGGGCCCTGTCTACATCAGGTCCCTGACTGCATCAGGTCCCCGTCTACATCAGGCCCCGTCTGCATCAGGCCCCGTCTGCATTATGCTCTGTCTACATCAGGCGCCGTCTGCATCAGGCCCCGTCTGCATTATGCTCTGTCTACATCAGGTCCCCGTCTACATCAGGCCCCGTCTGCATCAGGCCCCGTCTGCATCAGGCCCCGTCTGCATTATGCTCTGTCTACATCAGCTGTCCAGCAGCACATCGTCACCGTCCATGAAGTGTATTGATGAACAATGTATATCTAGTGTTATACTTTTTTTCAATAAATTACATTACATTAAATACATCAATGCCTCCATCATGCTACTGCTTATAAGCCTCAAGAGACTCTAGTGCCCTCCTCCTACCCCCACCCTATGTAAAAAGATACTCTGAGAGAGACAAGGATTATGGAGGTCAAGCAGGATCAGAAAGGCTTTCCTCTCCCACTGTGAAGGGAAAACAAATAACAATACTTAATACCATTACCAGGTGAAGAGGAAGCACAAGGGGGTCCACAAGCCACACAACACAGTTTGAGAAGGATAATTAAAGTCATGGTTTGTGCCCGGAACTGGTGCTGGAGGTGAGCTGGGCCACAGCAACATCAGTCTTCCCGATTCCCCCCACAGTCTGTTGTTTCACATTGCCCATCGCCGCACACACAAACTTAAATATGACTCTCGCACCAAGAGCACTGTCACATCCAGTTTAACGAGCCTTTATGAGTCTACAGGGAGGTGGCAGCTGGTGCCATCTGCTGCCTCGTGATCGCCGGCCCAGCCTTTCTTGTCCAAACCTTGGGTGTCAAAGAGCCGTTTGCCTACCTACCTCCTCACTGGCCTCATTCACATTGAAACACAAGACCAGCTCATAAGAGGTACCTAATCCTGTCAACGACCAACGAAGAACAGCTGCAGAGATAAAATGGAGGCTCGAGACTGAATCTTTATTACCAAGCGAAGGCTTCCGATTGGATTAGGGTCAATTTTAATAGGAGATGTCACCTTGCTTCATTGCTGATGAGTGACAGTTCTGTTGTCCGGTCCTGGTAGCTCTTAAGGGTCTAGATTTAGGGCCAATTGCAATTTTTTCTCCCAATCAGAGTATGTCAAAAATCAAGTAGTAAATGAGCTGAAAGTCTGTTTGTATGTAACAGGCTATGGCTCAGGGTAGAGAAGCAAGTGATTATTTTTAAATCAACCAAGAATTTTCAGTACTTCTAGATTACTTTTTCAAAATCCATGTCATTTAAGTCTTCTGCAGTGCCTTCTTAAAAAAAAACATTATTATATAATTATTTGTTATTCTATTTAAATAAGCCTGGTGGCTCGTGCTACTGCCAGTTTACCATCCCATTAAACTAACACTTCTTGACCCAGTCATTGTGGGGTTTCCTCTCGGAACTACAGTTTCCCCCTACAGTCCAAAACCATGCAGTTACCAAGTTGCCTGTACGTGTGTGTGTGTGTGTGTGTGTGTGTGTGTGTGTGTGCCCTGTAATGGGTTGCTAGCTCATCTTGGGTTGTTCCCTGCCTTTCACCCATATTATAAATGCATGTTTTGGTGCTTTATATCATATGTGGGATTCAAGTTTTGCAATTATATATGTTTTATGTGATGACAGTGTATTGATTCAAAATACACCTTGTAAAATTTACCCAGTATTTAATATTCCAGAAGTTTATGAAATGGCTATGAAAATTCTTTCAAGAATTACCACAAACTTCATTTGATTTGAAAAATAAACATTTCGAAATTAATTCCAGAATTTGAAGCAAGTTACTCCAGTTACAATGCATTTTTCACTTTGATCGTAAAAGTGAAGAGGAAGAGGAATATCAGAAACTGTCTCTGAAATTGTTCTTCCTTTTCTGCTCAGAAGACTAAGGAAGTGCTTGTGATTCTCTTTAGAGAAAGTACGTTATCTGAGAGATCATTTTATATCATTTAAACTCAGAATAAGTGTCTTAGAATGCTACAAAAAGTCAAAATACTAACTCAGCATAAACTAAACAAAAATAATAAATTATAAAAAAGAAACTTAATTCCTAAAAATGAACAAAAATAAAATTAAGATGCAAGAAAATGCATGTGATTTTTTTTATATCCTTGGGAGGTGATTTCGGTTGGTGCTGCAGCTATGAAGCAAAGCATAACTTGGCATAGATGTTATTCCATTTCACTTTTGGAAAGAAAACTTTGTAAAGAAAGTAAAACTTTGTAAATAAAAAGTAATAATTGAGAATAGCTAATATTACAGGAAATGTAAGGAGTAAAAGAAGCCAGATAGTTTGAGGCATTCATGCCACACAAATAAATTTTACAAAACAAAATAATGACAAACAGCCCAGATAATTCCAATAAGAACAGTTTTCGTTTGGCTATGCCCAAGTTATAATTCTCACAATAGGTTGAGGAAAAGACCATCAGCAGAAGACAGAAAATAAGATAAAAAATATTTTGTTATTTGTGGTTCTTCTGAAAAGTCTTTAATTTCTGTAGACCTTCTTTGGTTTATTTGGATAGTATGTTTCTTATGGTGACCATTCAATCTCCATTTTTGAGCCCATTGCTGTTCCTTGCCTTTAAAAGTAATAGTGAGCACAGAGCATATGCTCTTTTGTCTGAGACAAATGGAGGGAAACTACATGTATTTCCAAGCTAGACTGGTCTGGCTCCCCCAGAACGGGAATGGATCCCTTTAAGAGTAACTTTGAGGGGAAAAAAAATACTTGCATCTCTGCTGAGCATAAGTCATTCATAAGGGTTAGCTAGCTGGAATGGGGCCTCTTCTTAAACATTAGACTAAGGTAGTCTTGATAGAGTCAAGAGATTAAATTTAGACTCTGGGGATATACATGAAAACAGCACGTGAATCAGCGCATTAGACAGCTTGGCATGCACCGGGACATTTTTAAGTTCAGTGAAAGCCATGTGCTGAGTTACCAGATGCTATGTGAGCGGTGTGTACCCAACCACATATCCAGATGGAATATGAGAATGGCCATCAGCGTAGGCTTGGGCGGTGTGCTGCTGGACAGCTTAACAACCACTCTGAGCTGTTAATGACCTGACTTGGAGCACAACCGGTACATGAAAACTGTGTAAGTATATCATGGATTTGTTTGCTGAGAGAGAGAAGGTGAAGGGTCCCAAATGGCAGCTCAGCTAATAGACATAATTAATCTTGAAATTGAATCAGAGGTTCAAATTAAAATAAAACAGAAATAAAATTAAATAATAAGAAGACAGGAAGTCTTCCCTGTATTTGTAGTGAATGTGTTCATGGATATCGTATGTTCTCTATGATCACAAAAAAATTATTATAAACCATATTCAAATTCTACATCCTTAAGGGCTACTGCTATAAAACTGATCAGGTTCTATTATGCTTGTATAAAACCATACAGTTCAGTTTTAGAAATATTTCCAGAGATCTGGAGACATTATCATTAAGGGGTTGCTCTCTTTTTAGGCAAAAAGATTGTGGGAAACACTGACACCTAGTGGTGATGTGTGTGCGTCGGAGCTCCTCCTTAAAGTCACTAGAGAAGGCAATTTCGGCACCCAGGATCGATCTGTTTTGAAGTAGCATGAAACTTCTGATTTTGAAGCGGGGTTCACAAAATGTTTGAAAACGCCAGTCACGTGACCACCATGTCATCTTTCCAGAGGAGGGAAAAAAATTAAAAACCCTGAAAAATTTGGGTGCTTTGGGTGTTTGTGCCATTGTTGGTTTGAGGGAGTGGTTTGTTGATTATTAATATTTGACATACAATAGTATTAGTGGAAAATGATTGTAGTTAGTGTGATTTAGATATAGGTATAATTATACCAAGTGAAATACCAAGCTTTTGGTTAGTTAGAAATATATAAGATATATATAAAGTAAGATTTTGCATACACACATAGATTTCATATACACATTAACATTGTTAACATATTTATACAAATATAGGCACAGGTACATATTGGGAAAGAAATAGGCTACATTTAGATAGTAATAGGGAACAATGGAGGAAAGAGTTCCTAAGAGACCTTTTAGGTCTATGGTCTGAGATTTCTTTGATTTGATATCCATGAATGAAGTGTAGAGAGTATAGTATAGAGTTAAAATACTACATCAACACCTCTTCTATGTTTATATATTTGCTACTACACACTGACAGTGGAGCACTGAAAGACAGATATGTAAAATACATATAATAATAAACACAAAAATTCAAGTTTTGTGTTTGTTGTACAGGCAAAAAAAAGCTGAATGATCCTCTGGTTGATGACTGTAAAGGACTGTCAGCCACTTTCCGGGGTGGACGAAGAGGGGTTCTATGCTTTTTTGGGAAATTAGACCCCATGTAAACATTGAAGCAGATGGTCTGGGAACGGTATGGTGGTAAGGGGAGGAAAGACAGGAGAGAGCTTGTTCTCGTGAAAGAGAATGAAAACTTTATCAATAGCAAAAAAAAAAAAAGGAAAAAGGAGAATATCTGGTTGCCGCGAAAAACGTAACTTCAAAATAAAAGCACATCTGCACTTGGAATTCTGAGCAAGTCATTTCCCGCTACAGTATAAAGAAAAGCGGGAAAAGGTGAAGGAGGAGTTAGGGAATATTGTTTGTGCGTCTCACTTCTGACATGTAGACCTCAGTCAACATGGATGCTTTCATGGCTGCCACACGCCATTTCAGTGAAAAGGGGAAGCTAGCACACTGATTACTGGGTATAATGAAGTTCTCCCTGGTACATACTGCAGAAAGCCTTAAAAAAAGCATAAGAAAAGTATATATCTGAGTGGAGCCACCAAGGGAAAATAAGATGCATTATAAGAGACAATGCAGCCAATATGATAAAGTGTTAAAGTGCGCCCAGCTAATGAGAATAACTCATATTCCATGTTTTGCCCACACACTAACTTAAATCACAAAAAAAGGCCATAGAAGACACTCCTGGCCCGGCTCTTGTCCAGAAAAAGGCAAGAAAATTTGTTGGACAAGCACAACTGCAAAGGAGAGGCTGGCTCATGTTCAGGGGTAGCTTGGAATACCAGAGCACAAGCCGCTCCAGGAGGTAGAGACACACTGCAACAGTACTTTATAAAGGGGACTAGAATCTAAATTCATTGGGCAGAAGAGTATTGTCTGTCTTCAGATTTGCCAGAGCAGCTCAAACTAGCTCTGTTTAGTCATAGAGTTCAGCACTCCAGGACTGTTTTGAACGTACTGACTGGAATGTGTTCAAGGACGCTGCCACTGTCAACCAACACATAAATCTGGATGAGTATGCTGAGTCAGTGTCTGCATTTATATCCAAGTGTGGGGATAAAGATGTTCTTAGATCTGCTAGAGCTAACCTGAACCGAGGCTTGTGAGCAGCAAAACGTGCCTATGGACAGAAAATACAGTCACTTCACTGACTCGAAAGATTCAAAACGCTTGTGGCATGGCATCCAGTCCATCACGGATTACAGGCCCTTACACTACCCTGTGATAACAGTGAATTTCTCAGCGCACTCAACCAATTCTTCACCCGGTTTGAGGAGACAAACAATCAGACCCCCTCAGCATGGAAGATCTATGTTTGGATTCAACGGACGTCCGGAAATCTTTACATAGGGTTAACACACGGAAAGCTACAGGTCCTGACAACATTCCAGGGATATGTACTTAGAGAATGTGCTGACTAACTGACACACGTCCTAACAGATATACACAACATCTCCCTAAAAAAAGCCATTGTACCTCAGTGTTTCAAGACAACAACCATCAAACCACTGCCAAAAAAAGTAATCAGCTTCATGATTAATTCTTAATGACTTCTGCCATATAGCACTCACTCCAATTGCAATGAAATGCTTTGAACGGCTGGTTAAGGACTACATAACATCCGTACTTCCTACAACATTCGACCCATTCCAGTTTGCACCCCGTCTAAATCGCTCAGTCGATGATGCCATAACGACAGCACTCCGTCTAACCCTGGCTCACCTTGAAATAAAAACAGTTATGTGCGCATGCTCTTCATCGATTTCAGCTCTGCATTTAATACTGTTGTTCCACAGCAGTTGATAAAGAATCTGGGTCCACTGTGTATCAACACCTCATTGTGCGACTGGATATTAGACTTTCTCACAAACTGACCTAATAGTACGGGTTGGCAATAACATCTCTGAGACAACTACCGTAAAAACACCGGGGTTCCTCAGGGCTGTGTTTTAAGCCCTTCGCTGTTCACCTTGATGACTCATGACTGCTGTGCTGTTCAACACGAACTACTTCATCCAGTTCGCAGAAGACACAACGGTTATGGGTCTCATCAGCAATGATGATGACTCAGCCTACAGAGAACAGGTGAATCAACTCGCTGTCTGCTGTGACATTAATAACCTGCCCTTGAATGTCAACAAGGCAAAGGAGATCACTGTTGACTTCAGGAAATAGTGCATTAAACACACACTCCACTCACAATCCATGGCAACGCTGTGGAGTTAGTGAGCAGCATCACGTTCCTGGGAGTACACATCACTGAAGACCTGACATGGACCACTAACTCCACCTCACTTGTTAAAAAGGCACATCAACGACTCCACTTCCTTCATCAGCTAAAGAGAGCAAAGCTCCCCCAGCATGTCCTCACATCTTTTTATAAGGGTACTATTGAGAGCACCCTGACCAGCAGCATCTCAGTCTGGTATGGCAGCTGAAATGCCTCTGACCAGAAGTCCCTTCATAGAGGAGTGAGGACAGCAGGGAAAATGATCAGGACCCCCCTCCCCCTTCCATCTATTCACGAGATGCACCAACCTCACTGCCTCAGCAAAGCGGGCAGGATTGTCAGGGATCCATCACATCCAGCCTACAGTTCAACATGCTACCATCCAGTAAACCCTACCGCAGTATGGGATGTAAGACCGCAGTATGGGATGTAAGACCGCATTATGGAATGTAAGACCGCAGTATGGGATGTAAGACCGCAGTATGGGATGTAAGAATGCAGTATGGGATGTAAGACTGCACAACTGAGCAAGAGCTTCTTCCCTAAGGCCATTAGACCTCTAAACTCACTTTAATAAACGCACTACATACTCGTATTGTGAACATTTCCATAACACACACTAAAACATGTTTTCATATTTGTTACACTCTGCTGTCATTACCTATTTTGATTGTGGAAAAATGTTTTCTGCTTATCACTCGTTCACCTTACCTCACTAGTGCTACCAAGTCTCTACATTATATTTAAGTAATCTGCACTTATACGCTGTGCTATAATACGGCAATGGTGAGACACTGTGCAATATTTAACTGCAATATTTACCTCTGTCCTGAATAGTTGTCTCCGTGTAGTTCTATATTGTGTGTAGCCTGTAGTATTTTGTTTTGCACATTGAGCCAGGAGAAACGCAATTTCATTCTACTATGCACTCTCGAATAGTATGGCCGGAATGACAATAAAGTTTACTTTCACTTTTTCCTTGACTTTGATTTGCTGAAAAATTAAAGGGGACATGAAAAATAAGATGCATTTAGATGTGGAGGCTGGTGGTATTTCAAACAGGGGAAGCATATTTTAGACAAAGTTTACTAACCTACTAACGAACGAACCTTGCTAACGAAACAAGGAGTAAACTCTAGAATGCCTTATTGACCTTTTTATTTACAGAAGGATATGTACAAATAAAAGTCGATAAAATATAAAGATCTTACTTGCCGAAAACCTGCAGGGGGAAATGCACTTGAAATGATCCGATGGTAAAATAGAAATACTGCCAAATAAAAAGAGCTGCAGCCACTTTGACAGCTTCTCCAGTCATCATGCTGCAGATCAGTGGTCAACCTCTACTCATCAGGGTCAGCACCTGTCTGCCCCAACATTGCGTGTCTTTTCCCTATTTGGCCAGCAGGTGTTGCTGGTCATCCTGTCCTCCATGTTGTCGCGTGAGCCGCCAGTGGATTGTCACCTCTTTTTCCCACCTGCACCATGTCACACAGCTGTAACAGAATGACTAACTCAAAAAGATGATCCCTGGGCTCCATGACACGCCTCTCACTGGGATTCATTTCTCTCGTGCCCGCTGGTGACCCAGCAGCACTGGGGTCAGAGCCCCAGTTCCGGGTATCTGTTTTTGCTGTAGCACCCAGCCTACTGCCTTGGCCCAAACCTCTGATCTGCACAGCCCAGAGGATCATGGACAATCCACTGATTGATCCATGAAATGAGGGGGAGCCCATAGACTTGCAGCCCTGACAGAGCTCAGTCCCGCCGGCAGCTGTTTTCTGCACCTTCCATTGGGGAGGAAGGCAGGGTCAGAGAAATCCTCAGGCCTTTGGGTATCGAGTCACCGGAGTTTGAGCCTGGGAATTCACTCCTGAGCATCAACTGCCCTGCCCAGGACATACAGACAGAATGTTTTACTGGACGGTCGGCATTATTGGCTGGACGTCTGTTTTGCAATCGGCCCTCTGATCGGTGGAAAGTTTTCCCATTCAGCTCTTGGAACATGCCAAAATATTTCCTAGACATGTTGACCTTCTGTTTAAAGGTAACACTGAGACCCATGAAAAAAGCAGGGGGAAGAGACGGTCGCCCTGCTGAATCCTATGATTTATTACAGCGCCATTTAACGATGCCTTAAAAGTCACAATTTCAGCTGTCCAGACTGAAGCAGAAAGGAGGAGCACATAGTGTAATGGAACAGAATATAAGTTACTACTTACCGCAGGACCGTAAAACAGCGTGCACTTCGTAGTGTCCAGAATGTTCAGTGCTCGGGCACGTCCTGCTGCACCTTCCCAGCTCCCAGCAGCAGACGCAGAAGAGAAACACAGGATTTTCACTTCATCTCAGAAGTGTAAGAAATGCAGAAAAAGGACAGAAAGTGAAATGCAGACAGCTGCCAAAACTTACATAAACCAAGCATATCAGAACGATATGAGCCTGAAATCAGTACTTGGGTGTCACTGAAGCCACAGCTCGACACTTGTGACCTTCTGTAGTGTTTCATGGTACCGGAGAATGTGAAATCCAAGTGGCACTGATCACACAAGAGTGTACAATAAAGCTTTTAATACACTGAAAAAATATCACCTATAGAATTCACTCAAATGATGTAACAATTTGCACTCATTTTTAGTGAAGTATACTGAATTTTAGTAGAGATAATACTTTAAATAAATTACATTAAAGTCTACGTACTTTCATGGTAGAATAGTTATCATGTGATAGTCACATTAATTGTATTGGGCGTATTATTTGCTAAATTTGGGTTTACTTTACGTATAAAAAATGATAAATTTACCCAAAAAAAGTAACTGTAAAAATGTTTCCTTAACTGAGTAAATCCCATACGGTGATACTGTGAAAGTAGGTAGACTTTAGCTTAATTTATATAAAATATTTTAGTTCCTAAAAATGGGTATACTTAAAAAAATTTATAAATTTACACCAAAAAAGTGAGTGCTGTCACGGGTGCTCGCGATCGCTGGGTGAGCGTGCAGGCAGGCGAGCAAGCAGGTACAAACAGGCAGGCAGGAATCGGGCAAACGAGGGTTTATTCCAGGCAGGAAGACAAACACAGGGTAACATCAATGACAGACACTGGATTAGTACACAACAGCAACTTAAATACAGGAAACAAGGCAGCAGGAAACAAGACATGACTGGGCACAATCCGGGAATCACACGTGGGTAATTAGAGGGCGTGGCACACACGAGGAACGGGCGTCACAAGTACAAATTCTTACCTCAATTTATTTGAGTAAATTCTCTCTATATATTTTTTTTTCCCAGTGTACAGATTGTTGGACCGTAGAGAGATGCCGCATCCAACATGATCGTTGTGCAGCCAACTCAGTATGACACGTGCCCTGATTTGCATACATGCTTGCGTTAATTGGGAAAAGATCATTGGACAAGTTACAGAGCTGGAGGATGTCTGGAATTGGGCAAGAAAAAGCATGGAACAGTTCAGGTCAAGTACTACGGCAGAAAGCAAGTGCGCAATTTCCAGACACGTGGTCCAACCGACGCTGGATCTTACCCAGAAGGTGGACACACGATGGATTAGCACATGTGCTATGCTTCAACGATTACATGATGTCAACGTAGGGGGGTATTGATCCACTTTGAATTATCGTACAATATAATGTTAACTTCATGTTTTAAAAGAATTTGAATGTAAAATAAATTGTAAATGAATTCGATTTGTTTCTTTTTCACATCTATTATATTTTGTGTCCTTACCCAACTGCACAAGTTCTCTTAGTGACTTTTTTTTCCCTATGGAATCCCAAAATCTAGCTGGGCTACCGGGAGGTTCAAATTTGATAATCCAAATATTTAGGATTACTTATGTTACTAAGGCCACTTAAAAATAATAATAAATTGGTTCTCGTCCCTTTTTTGGAGGGGGTGGGTCGGGCGGGCGGGATTTTTTAAATTTTGATTGACTGTTTGGACTTTCAAATATCTAAGAAAATACATATTTGAAAATACATACCGAAGAGAGCAGACCTACTTAGTACGCTTCCTCAGTTCTTCGTTTGTTGCGTTTCAAATATATTAAATGTAAGAAAATACAAGAATGTAAATTCCTTGATCCATGTATATCTCATAAATGCCTTCCCAACTATGGATTTGGATACTTTATGTTGATGTTTCATTCGTGAATATAAAAATGATACTATTTGAAACCAATATTCTGTTTGTCATTCCCATTCTAAATGAACAACGAAGATTTTAAAATATATATCTAGAAAGAAAGTGTATTAAAACATGTTAAAACACGAGGAATTTACAAAATACAGGAACCTGAATGGTTGAACAAGGAAATGCAACTCTACAAACAAGTACTTAAGAACATGTACCACATCACTTCCCCAGATTTAAATCTTTGCACCAGCCCATCTCAGGTAGAGACAAATTTAGGTTCATGAAACCATTCCAAGACTGGGATTACACAATGTGGATCAATCGTCGATGTGGAATGCGCGGGAAATTCAAATTTCGTCATTCTTGGGCATTTTCCATGCGATTTTTACGAAATAAAAAATTAAAAAAAATTCGGGTCAGAGGCATTTTGTCGGGTCGGGCGGGGACGAGAATCAATTTTTTTTTTTGAAGTGGCCTAACCTTGGTTAATGTAACGGATTGCGTCATAAATTAAATTTTTGAGCATGTATTCAGTAATCTGTAATCGATTACATTATAGACATACCCACCCAACACCGCCCACTCACTGAAACACAAGATTCAGTTTCCCAACCAATTCTGGCCGGAAATTTACTGCTTGTGCACACCTATATACTCTGTCCCTGGTGAAAGGATTTTCACTAAGGCTGGTGAGATTGACGAGTTGTACACAATCGCATACCTTAAACCCACAGTTCATGTCACATAAGCATAATTCATATAGGATATTAAATTATTAGCTCATTAAATTAACCTAATATGACATTACAAGTAATTTGTGACATACTTTATTCACAGCAATTATGTGATAGAACAATAGCATTATGCATAAATTAATATGAATATTTGTAAATTGCAAAAGTTGTATAAGCACACAATACTATGAATTTGACAAAAGGTTGTCATATTTTTTAGGGGCACTAGGTGCCGCACTTAGTCTAAAAAAAGCTATGAAACACATTTCCAGCACAATTTAGCGAAAACCTCCAGCGCTTCGCGAGGCTTCGATATTACATAGAGTAGCGCCGGCGGTGCTGGAACGTTCCTACATTTGTAGTTGTAAATAGCCCGTGTTGTATTGTTGTTGTAGTTATAATTATAGTTGTATTTCATTATTGTGTTTGCCCGTGTCTTATGTACACCCTGTGCGATCCTCGCATGTCTTTAACATTGTGTAAATGACCCACCGCGTGTGTACCTGACGGTCTGGCCTCCCTGTGTTTTCCTACTGTGTTTGGTGGGTGCCTGTTACATTACTGTTCAGCACTGTGAAAAAAGCGTGTCCTGTTCCGACAAGAAGGCTCGTTCTCCTTTGCTGGGCTTGCGATGCCTCGGTCCGGCGGTACAATATTTGTCAGTTTCGCTCGTCATTAGGAAAAAAACGGGATGCATTTAATTTAAGAGATCTTGTACATTTAGCTAAATGCTAGAATTATACCATAGGATATATTAACTGGGCATTGACACTGTTTTATGCTGCCAGTGTTTATAAAAAAAAAAAAGCCAAAAATAGCTGTTTTCTAGCTAAATAGATATTGTTACAAAATGGTGTTCTACTACGTTGGTAAGCAGGCAGTTGTGTATGACTGAAGACTTTTCAGGTCTAGTCATGAGGTCTTTGTCCATGACGGAAGAATAAAAAGATCTATATATCATAACACTTGTATTATTTAATTTTAAAAAGTGATAAAACATGTCATACTAATGCAAGTTCATACAATCAATCATGAGCAAAAATAATGACGTCACTGCTATTTTTTTAACCTGATTGCGGACTCTGTGTTAGCGATGAGAATATGGCTTTCATTTCGACTCATTTAATACATTTTACAGTTGCAAATGGAATTGGATCTTCACAGGTAAAGGTTTAAACTTCAGAATATCATGGCAATCCTTTGTCAGTGTTTGGTAAAAATACCCAGCTGGAACATATTTACTACATATGAACAGAAATGAAGTTAGTATAACTGAGTTCAATGTACTAAGAATGGAAAGTCGGCTTAGCATGTATGGCGTACAGCAGTTAATAAACCACATTGCTGTTGAGCCAGTAGCCGATCTCAGCCTTGTTTCTCTCCACCCAGTCTATGTTACTCCTCACTGTCTCCACAGCCTGCAGTCTGGAGGATTCCCCTGCCCCTGCCTCAGGATACTGCTGGAAGAATTTCTGCATCTAGAATATAACCACAGAGAGAAAAGCACACCGGCTGAATCTTGCACTTTAAAATGAACTTCACTCACTAAACTGGATGCCAAGGTAGAAACCAATCTTGGTGCTTTTTGCTTTTTTTTTGCTTTGGTACTTTTTTGTATTTTATAATTAATTTTATTTTAAATGTATACTGCTGTTTTTAATTTTCAGTGACATGATCCACAATGTCGAGTCTCCACGTGGGTCACATGTGTGCGGAGTTTGCATGTTCTCCCCACGTCGTCGTGGGGTTTCCTCCGGGTACTCCGGTTTCCCCCCACAGTCCAAAAACATGCTGAGGCTAATTGGACTTGCTAAATTGCCCATAGGTGTGCA
Organism: Brienomyrus brachyistius; assembly: GCF_023856365.1. Taxonomy (NCBI): domain Eukaryota; kingdom Metazoa; phylum Chordata; class Actinopteri; order Osteoglossiformes; family Mormyridae; genus Brienomyrus; species Brienomyrus brachyistius. The sequence goes on from NW_026042321.1 coordinate 1,807,246, forward strand.
TGTGTGAGTGAATGGTGTGTGAGTGTGCCCTGCGATGGGCTGGCCCCCCATCCTGGGTTGTTCCCTGCCTCGTGCCCATTGCTTCCGGGATAGGCTCCGGACCCCCCGCGACCCAATAGGATAAGCGGTTTGGAAAATGGATGGATGGATGGATGATCCACAATGTCCTGTTCCTCTCACCTGCCAGAGTTGGAGCTCTGTATTGTACGTTGGGGTGATCCTGGCCACAAGACGACCCAAATTCCGGTCATTGATGGTGTACCTGATTCAGGTTTAAACACAACAGTGTGAAATGTGCACAATGGGATGAATTTATGGGATGAATGTATCCCAATGGGTGAATTTTAATTCGGCCAACATGATTTTGTACCCAAATCAAAATACTACTTAATGCAAAACAGGGAAATGATTATGTAAATAATGGGTTATAATATGACAAAAGCAGTTGTTTCCAAATATGTCTGGCTCATTCTAGAAACAAGTCAAGTCACTTCGAGGTACTTTTGCAAGTAGCTTGTGTGACAAGGATTACAAAGTCTTGCTGATGTAACAGTGAAGAATGGTAACAGCGAATAATGGTTAGGTTGGTATGAGTAGATTCAAGTCTGTCAATCTCAGACTGGGATACAGTGGTTTACTCAATACTGGAACTAGAACTCTGTGAGATGCCAAAATATTTTATATTTTTTTCCATATGAAACCATATTAATAATTAGCTCGATATAATTATTTTTTTCAACCTCAATGCTCCATTTTTATGTAAAATTCCCTTAGAATTGCCTTTAAATTAATTCATAACATGAAAAATTCAGCAAAATGAAAGGACCGCAAACTGAAATCTAATTTTAATAGATAAATCACACAGAAGTAAACATTATTGTAATGGGCTGCAACAGCACAAAATGGTCAGTAGATTTACTCGTTAGGGTTTTTCTCAGACTGCCTCACTGTTTGTTCTAAGGATCTGGTTTGACTAGGGCTGGGTGATATGCTCTAAAAATGATTATTAATATTTATCATAATATACTAACTTTCATATGTAGAAAACAGTAAATATCACTGGTTATATTGAGTTATTCTGATTATGATGACCAAAATGATTTATTAATATAGTGGATTCCGCTTATAATGGTTTGTCTGGGTGAAAATGATCGCTATAAGCGGGTGATTGTTATAACCAATCTTTTTCTTTGTGTCTCAGGCAGATTACCATGTAATTGACATTTGTATATTTACAGCGTGAACCTAAGGTAGTAAAACAGATAGCCTCACTACAGAATTTGACACTTTCAAAACAGTACAGCTGTTTAAAATGCTTTTCAACTACTGTAATGAAATCACTGAACTATATCTCAAATACGCTGTAATACAGGACTGTATATAAATATAATATATTGTGGTTTCGCTGCTGCATCTCATTGGCTCATTTTTGGCAGTTTATTGTAAGCTTTGATGAGTCAATATTTGTCATGGAGAGAAAATGACTTTTTCCTGTCATGTTTTCTGTGCACACAGCAGGTACAGTAGCTAGCCAGAAGTAGATGGGTTACTGCAAGGTCATGCAGGGATATCAAAGTATTAAAAAAAAAATTACCGTAATTCGTTTTTTCCATACGTTGTCATGTATAAAAACCCCCAAAAGTATTTGAACAGGAATGATTCTGTTCCAAGCTTTTTGATCCATATAAGCGGTTGATCACTATAATTGTGATCACTATATGTGGTTTTCACTGTAGTTATAGAGCGTGTGATAAGTAAAATAAGATTCATACCTTGGTGGAATTTGTGTAAATAGTGTAGTATAATAGTTCATTATGCAAGAAAACAAGTGTTTAATCTATATCACGATACTCACGATATTAAAATTGATGCAGATATGAATCACAATAAGATATTTTATCAATATATCACACATAGGGCTATACTCAACAAGGGTTCAGGTGAAAAGTTGTTCAGTGAGTAACACTGCAGCCTCAGATCTTCCAGGTTTGGGTTTTGGATCCCGGCTTTCCTGTGTAAGTGGTACTTGAACTGGATACTCTTATTCTTAGGAGAGGGAATGTGGCTCAGAAGGTTAGGCTGCTGTGTCCATCAGTGGAAGGTTGCTGGTTCAAATCTTGGGGTTAGTCAAGTGATTGAGCAAGGCCCTTAACCCTGGGAGCTGCAGGACCAGCTGACCCTGTCCTCTGAACTGCATGGCCCATTGGATAAAAATGAATGCTAAATAAATAAATGTGCTTTAAAGGAAGACTGTGGGTTGGAGGATGTGTCTCATACTGAGAGGTTTCTTTATGGTACAGGGTGCATTGTTCTAATGTGATTTATGTCCAAGCTTTAGGAGATAACGTACATACTATGGCTAGCTCTCCTACTCAGCAAAATCTTCCATGAAGATAATGCCCCCGACTCAAGTCAAAATTTCAGCAGTCCCAGTCAGTAAAACTCACCCCGAATGAAGGGTTAAAGGAGATTCCGTAGTGGCTGCATTTCAAGCGCCATTACCAGAATACGTCATTATGGAATTTCTTGTAAGGAATGTTGTCACATGGCCCCAGTAGTGTTGCTGACACCATTGCATTTCTGCTGAGGTACACTTAAGCTGTGCTTGTGTATGCTGCCCTAGACTTCTGTTAGCACAGTTTACGTTGCTGTTTTCTGCAATCTAGCTGTTAACCTTTTTTTTTTTTGTTAATTCTTCCACTAGTAAATATCGGGATTTCGGAATTTCACAGCGACAGGCCCTCTAGTATTTCTGCTGTTTTCGCAATCCCAAATCAAGGTATAAGCATTCATTAATAACACTCTCTATGAATGCCATGTCTATAAGGATCTATGAACACATTCATAATACATTATAATGCATTCATAAAGCATTATAAACATGGCTATAAATATTTAAAAGGATAACATTATATCCATAATTTTTATGCAATATGAATGCTTTATGAAGCTCTCATCTATAATGCATTTTAAATACCATTATAATTCATTACAAGGCATCCTTAATGCTTATACCGACCATCATAACGCACTATAGATACCTTCATAATGCATTATATGTGAGATTTCCATTGGAGCTTATGAAATATTGTGGTCAACACTATACAGTAAAACCTCGCATTGCGAGCATAATTCGTTCCGGAAATGTGCTCGTAATTCAAAGCACTCGTATATATCAAAGCAAATTTTCCCATTAGAAATAATGAAAACTCAGATGATACGTTCCTCAACACAAAAATATTCATTAAAAAATTAATACAAAATATAAAGTATGAAGTAAAATACATAAAACTTATTAACCTGTACTTAAAAAGAATCGTGGATGGTGTGAGGGAGACGAGAGAGAGGAGGGTTATTTTGTAGGACGACTTTCACTATAACGGAATCACTGCTATCTGTTGGCTCACTGGAATCTTTTTCTTTTTGTGCGACTTTAACAAGGAACCTATCCAATGACAGCTGCTTTTGCCTCATTTTCGATTTTGCAGAAATGTGGACATTGCATTGCCATTAAATAGATTAATCGCTCGCACTGCTACGCCCTTATTCGGGTGGTGCTTTTCTACTAAATTTTTACTATACGAGTGAGGCATGCCATCTGACACTGAACATGGGAATGATTACCCACAATCTTGCAGCGAGAGAGAGAATCATCGGCTCAGTTGTGATTAGGTAAGACCTCACTCGTTTATCAACTTAAAATTGATTCATTTTTGCTCGTCTTGCAAAATACACGCAAACCAAGTTTCTCGCCGAGGTTTGACTGTAATTTCTTATAACTGTCAACAGAAGATGCTGTAATGCTTTTTTTATTTTTATATCGACCGTTATGAAGGTATCTATAATGCATTGTAAGTGTTGGCTTCAAGTCAAGTGTTACCCATTTATTTTTTTAAACATGATATATTTAAATGTAAATGTAGGCAGCCAACCCAGGTGTATGTTAAATGTCGAACATATGTATGTACTGTGAGATACTGTTAGTCAGCTTGATAGGTTAAATGCTCACAGTAGCCAGTAACTTCAGTGTGCTTTTTTAATCTATGGTGTTATAACTGAATACAGCTGTGAAATTTTCCAAAAAAAATTGACATTGAGTTAAGCTGATTCACTAAATGAAACAAATTCATTAAAAAGAGCTATTCTTACCGGTTCACAAGATACTCCCAATTCAGTATGACCCAGTCCCACGCCATCGTCTTCCCATATTTGCTCAGAGAAATGTATCTGATCACAGTGAACACATCCTGACTTCTGATTATCTTCTCATCTTTTGTTGCCTCAAGCAACCTGTAAAAAAACATTTAAAAAGAAGGAATAGATTCATCCTCTTTGAGGCTTATTTTCCAATCTGATCATTTTCCTTTATCTTGTGTATACTGTAAATGTCCATCCATTTTCCAAACCGCTTATCCTACTGGGTCGCGGGGGGTCCGGAGCCTATCCCGGAAGCAATGGACATGAGGCAGGGAACAACCCAGGATGAGGGGCCAGCCCATCGCAGGGCACACACACATACCATTCACTCACACATGCACACCTACGGGCAATTTAGCAACTCCAATTAGCCTCAGCATGTTTTTGGACTGTGGGTGGAAACCGGAGAACCCAGAGGAAACCTCACGATGACATGGGGAGAACATGCAAACTTCACACACATGTGACCCAGGCAGAGACTCGAACCTGGGTCCCAGAGGTGTGAGGCAACAGTGCTAACCACTGCACCACCATGCCACCTGTGTATAAATGTGCTTGTGGATATTATTTGTTATAAATATTTCAGAGTTATTTATTAACAGATGCAGTAAATCAATTTCCTCAGATCTCAAGTGAAATGGTTACAATAAAAAAATGGGACGTAAACTCTTGTACTTCAGTTTCTTGTTTTTCCAGGTCAATGAGGTATACAGTTTTAATTTAGTAGATGGATCAGACTAGACCAGGGGTGTCAAACTGCAGTCCTGGGGGGCCGGAGACCTGTGTAGCTTAGTTCTTTCCCTGTTCCTCCACAAATGATTCAGCTCAAGAGCTGTGTGGAAATAATTGTAGCACAAGGAGTTGCAAAGAGTTGAATCAGGTGTGTTAAACAAGGGGAAACCCAAAAATGTGCAGGGCTCCTTCCCCCCAGGACTGGAATTTGACACCGATGGACTAGAATGAATGAGATTTTTTTTTTCTCTCTTACAAATCAGTTTAAAATTTCTAATGTCAACTGCAAAGGTGGACAGACCTGGTTCAGAAAGTAAAAATCCCAACCAAGATTGTGTTTCAACCAACCACTTGAATATAAAGAGTCACAGTCACAGAGTACTTAACTGGTTGGGTGAAACAAAATCTTGATCTGGATTTTTGCTTTCTGGACTTGAACTATCCACCTCTGGTCAATTGTAATAAAATTCAATTGTGAAACTCATAAATACATTTTTGACATCCTAAGGCACAATGCAAAGAATGGATAGCATCAAAAACAGATTTATTTTGCATCTGCTGTTAACATGGCTACCAGGTCCCTGCTATCAGATCTGGAGCTATGTTTTATCTCCAGATGAGTGATTATATGCTTACCGGTCTAACAGTGACACGTTCTCCACTGATGCCAGTCCATACAGCAGCTTCTCCTTCTCCTGGGCCAAAGTTGCTTTCTGGTACCGGTCAAACATTTTGGTCCACGATTCCTCATTGCCCAAAGTCTTCATACCATAACGATAAACCAGAAGGCGAAGATTGACACCTAGACTACTGTGATGAAAAATTAAATGATGTTTTATTTCCCATTTGCATTAGTACAAGTTATTGTTAATGAAAGACAGCATTAGACATATCCTATCAAATGATAAAAACACACTATTCCAATTGGGTGTTTTACTATTTGACTGACAGACCATTGATGATTTTTTATTCTTTGAGAAGCAGAACATTATCATTAGCAAATAAAGCCACACAATAATGTCGATTTTGTCAAATAAATGTATTCACTCATGGCATAGAGATAGAGAGATAGATAATTTGCATATTTACATTTTGTCGTTAAGCCACTGTGTGAACAAAGTGGAGGACATATTAAGAGATTCTTCGTCACCCATTGCACAGGCGATTCCCAGGACAGTCTCCCTCAGGAGCCTGTAGGTCAGGGACAACAAATGAGGCAGATTTCTATAAATTCACATAACTGATGGTTCTTCACAATGGTGTTGTGATGCATATCTGTAAACCTCAGTTAAAGATATAAGATGAGGACCTTTCCTGACAATCTTCAGCTTATGACTCCCTGTCTTTAAACTTTATGCTCAATATCTCAGAATACTGAACTTAAGATGGTTTTCAGAATATACTTTTTGTTTTGTACCTCAGAATCTGCATTTTTATTATAACTTTCTCACCTCTCAATCTGACTTCCAGTATCTGTCCAGCCTAGCTCTCTGACCACAGTCAGGACTTGATCACGGAAATGTTTCTTCAAGAACAGAAAGAAATGTGATTAAATAGGAACTAGCAGTGAAGTCTTTAAGAGCCTGGCACAGGGTTGTTTCAGCTGGGGAAGTAATTCCTGATTCCTAAGACACCAATGCGTTTCACACCCATTTGGTGAATAAGTGTCACCTGTGTTGAGTGATACTGTTTTAACAGGTGATTAACCAGCATACTTTGAATTGGTGAAGTTGTGCTTTAATGGGGACGACAGCCAAGCAATAGTGCTGATAGGGGCAGCTTTGTGCCACAGAGGGGTTGGGGTTATTTCAAAACATCAAAATCTTTGGTAACACTTTACTTGAAACTGTCATTTATAATGCACTATAGATACCTTCATAATGCATTATAATGGTCTGTTTAAGATTGAATATGTACATAGATGAGAGCTTCAAAAACCGTTCATAATGCATAATAGACATGGCTATAATGTGTTAAGCCATTTTATAACTTTTAATAGCTGTTTATAAAGCTCTATGAAAGCATTATGTGTTCATAGATTTTTGTAGACATGGCATTCACAGAAAGTGTTACCAAATCTTTCACTCAATGAACAAATATACCTACATATAGAAAAAAAATCACTGTTATTCACCAAGTCCAACCTGGAATTTAGGGTAGAGATCATCATCATCCATCAGCATGTCCTGCAAGTATGAGATGGAGGATGCCACTCGCGCCCAAACGATGTAATCCTTCTCACTACTCAAGTATTTAGTCAGACTGAAGGCGGCCCCATAGTCCACAACATCTGCCCTGTTTTAAAGCAGCAGTGAAGAAACAACACCAATCAAAACAATGATGTTTTTTTTCATCATTTATTTCTAAAATGAAGCACTTCACTGGAACAAAAACACATTATTGTGTAGGAAGTAGCTATAAGTAATGTAGGCAAAGTGCATCTTCAAATGGATAGTGACCCTTACCGAGCCAGAGCAAATATGTCGTCAATATATCCACACCTGTCCACTGCTGTAAATTGCTTTAAAATATAAATAACATTATGGGTCAGTGCCGATTGCAGTGTCAAAAACATAGTAATGCAAGGGTAGTCATAACAGTATTAGTGCCAATCCAAAAAAGATTGATCAAACAAAATTACCGAATGATTTGCGGTAAGATACTGGCTCACGCTATCCCATATGCTGATATTGTAGTTGGTCCTGTAGAAGCCCATGTGGCCTTTGTTTAATTTTATTAGTCCATCTGCATTTGTATAGTCAGGCAGAGTTAAACCTAAACCGAAAAAAAAGTCCTTGGTTAGGATATAGAACTGCTCACATCCACATTAGACTATGAAAAATAACTGTGGTTTCAGACTAAAAATTGGTAAAAATGAATTATTTTTATAAATTGGGAAATAATGATTTGTTCTTACCTGCATTTGTTTTATCAAATATTGTGTTATTATACTTGTTACTGTCGATAGCTTGCCATTTAATAGGGATGGTCCATTTGTAGCTGTAAAGAAGTGAATAATAGCCAAATGACTCATTTTCACTGAGTGTGTGGCTTAGCAGAGGTGAATCTATTAATGGGAGAAATCAGGGCTCTGAATTTACAGTGTTGGGGGATTCCCAGTCTATGAATGAGTAATGTCAGGAAGGGGTCAGCCATGCTGGTATAACAGCTTCCACAATTAGCTTAAAGTCCTTAATTTGAAAAAAGAAGCTCGGCATCAGGAGTATATAAAATAAATATGGTATGTACCATTTGGACTGGTAAAATTAAGATGTATTTTTCAATGAAATTAATTTAGCCAAACACTTCACTGATATTGGTCTAATTCACAAAGAAAAACAACAATATTAATTAATCAATCATTCTTATAAGCATGCTGTAGCAGTTAGTACTACAAGTTAGTGAATCCTGCAGTTTTGTGAGTTTCATTCACACATTATGGGCGATGTAGTTAAACCAGGTGAGTCTTATCCTCTGAAGTAAAGCAATTGCATTGTGCTATGGGCACAGCTCATAGGAATCTCAAAGTGCATTCATGGGAATGCTGCTGAAACAATACGATGCAGTGACCGGCTTACCTCAACGGGACAGGTGGCTGAGAGGGATCTGCATTGGGATCCAGCAGGAAGCGCTGTTGCGTTAGTGTGGCCTGTGTCTCACCTATGCTGACATCCACCACAGGGTAGCCCATCTGTCTGGTCCATGTGTCCATGATGTTTGCTACAGGTAATCCACTAACCTACACAGCCACGACACTGTTATCACTCATAGACTTAGTACACCGCATTCTGCATGCCGATGGGCATGACAGTAAACAGAAACAGCCAATAGGGTTAATATTTACCTTTGCTAAAGCAGCCCAAAAATCTGACGTTTTAGCATTCTTAAACTGAAAGTCTTTTAGATATTGCTGTGGAAGAAAAAAAAGTTACAAATTCAAAGCCAAATCTTCATTCTGTTCCATAAAAAAACTTTTCCCCAATTATCAATGTTTTAAATGTGTGTCAAACCTCCAACTTTCAGTAATGAATGGCGTGGATTCAAACTTTGTCAGTCTATACGTAGAAATGCTATTTTATTGAGAAATCTACCTGACAACCTTGCCTGAAAATATCGTGGCCCATTAAATCTTCCAGCATCCTCAAAATAGAAGCCCCCTGCAGGCAGAGAGAGGGCAGAATAAGTAATGCTGTACATTAATAATGATAACTTACAATATATGACACATATTTGATAATAAAGCACTGATTGCTTTGATATTGAAAATGGTACAAATGATTGTAATAGCTATCAGTGTTGGGAAGGTGACGTTTGAAATGTGATAGGTTGCAGATCACTGGTTACCTCATTTAAAAATCTACTAAGATTTGATTACTTTTTCACTTCTTTTGTAACAAATGTCTTAAATTGGACAATAAAGATGAAAAGTCCCAACATATTTGCAGACCCGTGTTTGGATATAATGCCCCCAAAAAGAGGCATTTTGGCTGGGCAAAAAGATGTAAAGCAAGAAAATTAACGTTATGTTCTACATATAATCCATCCATCCATCCATTTTCCAAACCGCTTGTCCTACTGGGTCGCGGGGGGTCTGGAGCCTATCCCGGAAGCAATGGGCACGAGGCAGGGAACAACCCAGGATGGGGGGCCAGCCCATCGCAGGGCACACTCACACACCAGTCACTCACGCATGCACACCTATGGGCAATTTAGCAAGTCCAATCAGCCTCAGCATGTTTTTGGACTGTGGGGGGGGGGGAAACCGGAGTACGGAGGAAAGCCCACGACGACATGGGGAGAACATGCAAACTCCGCACACATGTGACCCAGGCGGAGATTTGAACCCGGGTCCCAGAGGTGTGAGGCAACAGTGCTAACCACTGCACCACCATGCCTCCCCTCTACATATAATTTTTACTAAAAAGAATATTCAGATGTAACCCCTTTATAATCGCCAACATTCTGATAAGTAACTAATTTAATTACATATCTTTTCTCAGTAACTATAATGGATGACAATTACATTTATTTTGTAATTTAATGACATAACGCCATTACGTTCAACTAGCTACTCCCCAACACAGATAGCAATTAAGCTGCGATCGTCAGACTCTTAGTAGCTACAGTTGCTAATAGTTGTATTTTTTGGATAAGAGCTTTACCTTGCTGTACGATATACCATCAAACACTGATGTGATCTCAGCTGGACTCGACACATTCACGATGATTGGGTGAGACGAGAGAAGTGCATCGTCAACCATGACAGGTAGGACGTCGTCGATTAGCATTATGTCGCGCTGTCAGAGAGATTACAGTGTTCAGCCCTCTACCACTTTCAGTATGGCAGGGTGCTTTAAATAAATTCTGACACATCCATAAAAGGCTTACCATTTTCCATGTTGGCTCGGCTACATCCACTCCAACATATTCGAAGAAACTGGCGAAGCCTTCATTGAGCCAGAGATCATCCCACCAATCCATTGTGACAATGTTGCCAAACCACTGTAAATGGATGTCAATGCAGTAGGTTACTCTATAGATAGGCTTTATACTGTAATGGCCAGAGTTTCAAATTCACATTTCCGTCTTCTTTTTCCTCAACTGTATCTGCAACATTCTTGCATGGGTGTTATGTGGTAGCACGTTGCATGCCAGTTGTTACGGCGTGATATGGTGCAGGAGGGAAAAAGACGATGATCCACTAGTGGCTCCAAGACAAAAAGGGGTTTATTAAACAAGCTGAACACACAGGGGAAAATAAAGGACCACGAGGAGTCAATAGCAAACGTGGAAAACAAGAACTACAATAAACTGTAGGATAACACAAAAGGGGGTGCAGGAGCAGTCAAGGGAACAGAGGCGGAGAGACACAGTAACAACACATCCTGACACAACAAACAACTGAGGGAATTAACTAAGGCAAGAACTTAAATACACCTAGAAAACTGGAGCAAACAAGGAACAGGTATAAGTCATAATCAATTAACCAATCAAACGAGGCGTAATAACAATGAGACATAGCTGTAAGCAGTAACATTAAATAAACACAGAACAAAGAGACATAGCAAACACTGAAACTAGGAACACTAATCATACACAAGGAATTACTGCACCAGGAACAAAAATGCACATGGGAAGCACCTTAGACCAAGGGAACCAAAAAAGAACATAAACATGGGTTAAATGGAAACCTGATTAAATAATAACGAAGGTGGAGTTAGCGAGAGGTCAGCATTGAACTCATGACCCCCAGGTTTACAGACTGAGCCACAAACTCAGCCCACTACACTGAGCGGCAATCCAGGGAATGGGGAAAACACATGGGGAAGAGGAACTAAGACAGAGAGGGGGCGAGGTGGAATGGCCAGCAATGCCTGCTGGCCAAATGGGGAAGGGTCACAGAGGGCGGGGTCGGACGGTACAGACCCTGACAGTAGTTATTGTTTTCTCTTTTTTTCCCTATCATCCCTTTCTCCTTCATTTGATATTTCCATCCATCTATTTTCTGTAACCACTTGTCTTAGTCTGAGCCTATCCTGGAGCCTACAGGCAGGAAACAACCCAGAACAGGGCACCCATTGTAGGGCGCACACACTCACTGAGGCTGCAACCCCACGGCAATCGGCAAAATTTTTGTACCATTGTATGTCAATGGGGAGAGAGAGACGCTGCTCCCCGCCGGTGCAATGCTGCCTCAGGCGCCAACCTCCGCCCGGTTTTTGCCGCTTCGCCGCGCCACTCGAACTTCGAATCTTACTTTTACCTCGTTCGCTACTTTTACCTCGTTTGACCTCTAGCAAAGCGTAATCCAATTAGATATAATCTGAGTTTTGTGATGGGTACGTTCAGCGACTTGGAAACCAAACCAAACGTTTAATCTAAAATCATATTGAGACTTAATTCAGAAAAATTCTGCTTGGAGGTATATACAGTATATGCAGAAACAGGGATACCAGGTAGGTTTCTGTAAGCATATTTAGCAAATGAAACTAATCAACTATGTAACTCATTTTGTTTCAAGCAGAAAAGCACTTTACAATCGCACTTATTGTTATGGCAGGCGCTCTTTCATGACAGAGTACTAACCCATCCTGCACCTTCCCCACTGGTAGTGTGAACGCAAAAGTGAATTTTTCACCTAGTAGTTTGCTGCTTGCCGTGTGGACACAGCCCCTCTCTCAAACACACACACACACACACACACACACACACACACACACACACAGAAATCATGGGCAATTTGGAAACTCCCATTAACCTCAGTATGTTTTGGTACTGTGGGGGGACACACAACATGATAACACAGGGATAACACATTCAAACGCAACAAACACGGACTCATAGTGGAGACCCAAACCTTGATCTCAGAGGTATGAAGCTGCTTTGAACACTGCTAATCACTGCACCACCATGCCAGTCCCCATTCAACATTCTGGAATTAGAATTGTATTTATATTAATCTACTTAGTAGATACATTTGTCTAAAGCAAAGTACATGTGAGTAAACAGAAGCAGAGTCAGATAGTATCCCTGGAGTAAATGGAGCTAAGGGCCTTTCCCAAGGGCTCGATGGCAATACAATTCCTCTGCTAGCTGTGGGATTTGAACCCATGACCTTCCAGTCACACTCCAAAAACTACACACCACCCAAAGTCCACAGAAAACCACACATACAACATTGCCGCTATCAGACAAGTTCAGGGCCCCACTAAAGTTCCCTTTTAAGGTCTAAGCCCCTAGAACTCAGAAGCCCAATTCCTGGCTCAACCAAAAACTATTTCAGCAAAAAGACATGAACAGCAAGCGGTTATAATTATTAAACAACAAAATATTTTTCTGGAAAAACAATTTGTTATGTCCAAAGATTTGTACACATCATATGCATGGAGCCAATGATGAGAATTCCAGAAATGAATAATATACGCAAAAGAAGCGTATACTGGATATATACTGGATATGCATGAACACCATCTTCCCTGGCTTGCAATAAATGCTGCATAACTGATTACTGAAACATTTCCTTATTTTACTCCAACCATAAAGTTTTTAAAAGAAAGTGTCCCTTAAGGGTGAAGGACAGTGTTAAGCCACGCCTACAATTGAATTGTTATACTTTTACTGTAAATACATCACATGCAGTGCACTCTAGAATTACAGGAAACCTTGGTAAATAAAAGCAAAAAAAAACATTTTGTTTATGACCTGATACTTGAAAATAAATAAATATAAGCTACCAAAGAACAAATGCAAAGAATGAACTACCTCTGTATTTATATTAGGATGACTAAGAGTCTCTGTACTGGTGTCAGGAATGGGGCATTTTGATGTTAGACTGCTAAGATCACCAGGTTTACAGATCAGCTCTTCACCATATATCTCTGAAAGGTCAGCAGAAATTTTACTCTGACGCAGCCTTGGAGAGCTAATAAAACTGTGTTGCAAGTCTCACTGTTTTTATCACGCAGTCAGAGAGGGTGTATCTCGCCATAAAGGAGTTATTTATGTTTTCAGCAGTTTGTGATCAATAGTAAGATATACAGGAATGTGATAATCTGATTAATGAATTAGCTGCCAGGTTTCCGGAAAACAGAACTTCCGTCTTTTACATTTTTCTTTTTCTTTTTTTAACTGCGATGAACATGCAAATTTCTGTAAGAGAAAAGGGACCGTTTCCTAAATGTAGATAAATGTAAAGAGGTGCTAATTATATTAATTGTTTTTCATTAAATTCTTGCATAATTGTTTTATAATCCAGAAATCCAGGTTTAAATGGAATGTTTCTAAAAGAACGTGATTATGGGGTGAGTTTTGCTCACAATGAATAAAAATGCATCTGGTGTTTTCTGTTAATGTCAGGCACCACTCAAGATTTTATGCTATAAAAAATCAGTTCCCATCATTTCCGATACTGTTTCTGCTAACATGACCATTTAGCTTGTTTTTTATGTTTAGGCATACTTAAGATTTTAAGTGTCAAGCTATAATACAAGATTATGTGAACCATAATGCCACCATTACAGCTGCTCGGTTATGGTAAAAAAAAACATAATCACGATTATTATTGACATTATGGTTATTTAACCTGGTTACTCACTGACTTTGGAAATATCATGCATTTATTGAACTTTTCAAGAAGTGTTTTTTTCAGTAGTGGATGGATATTCTTCAATTCTAAATGCACTTCAACTGAAATATGCATAAAAAGACCCTGGAAAGGGGTGTGTGCTGGATTTATAACACAACGCATCAGGGGAGCTTCATTGCCAACAAAAATGCAGCAAAATAACTGCTTCATCTTGACTTTCAATTATACATTGAAGCATGGATTGGATGGATGAATGTATTTTCTGAAACCATGGGTCCTATTCAAGGTCGCATGGGGTTCGGAGCCAATGAGTACAAGGCAGGAAACAATCCAAGATGGGGCACCAGCCCATCACAGGGCACCAGCCCATCACAGGGCACCCATGGGCCATTTGGTAACTCCAATTAACCTCAGCATGTTTTCAGAATATCAGGGAAAATTGAAGGACCCAGAGTATATCCCACGACAGCATGAGAAGAACATGCAAACGCTACACACATAAAGCCATGGCAGAGAGTGAAACCCAGGTCATAGAGATGGGAGGCAACAGTGCGAAACACTGCACAACCGTCATCCCCTGAAGACCCCTTGTAACTGAAACTGAATCGTAATTAATTAATTGCCCAGCCACAGTCACCCTGCAAACTTTTGCTCTTTAATCATTCATTTATTAGGCTATTTTTACTACAATCATTTTTCAGGGAAACTTGAACCACTTAGGTTGAAATCTACAACCAAACACCATTTCTTCTTTGATGTACTGGTGTATTAGGGTCCTCACCTGGTGAACCAGCTCATGGGAGATAACACTGGCCACACGTTGTTTGTTGTAGGATGATGAATCTTTTTCATCGTACAAGAGGTTTGCCTCTCTGTAGGTGATGAGTCCCCAGTTCTCCATGGCCCCTGTGCCAAAGTCTGGGATGGCCATCTTGTCTGTAAAAAGCAACCACATTATTTATTTATTCTATATCTGCTAACCCGCTAACCCTTCCAAGCATTTGATTGATTTCAAAAAACCTTGATGAAAATAAGTACAGTTGCTTACATCTAAACCAGAAATACACAATGCAAGAATTGTGAAAGCACTATTCATATCAAGCAAATGTAGAAAGGAAAAATTACTCAGGCACAAGGACACGAGGCAAGGTGAAGGTCAATGGGACACTACCTAGCTTGGGCATGGAGTAATCCATGTTGAAGTATGTCTCAAAGTAGTCAAATATTATCTTCGTGGTGTCTGCGGCATAATTTGCTGTATGGATTTGCAATGGCTGGGCATAGATGCGCAACTGAAAGAAAAAATCAGAACACTGCAGACAGCACTCTTTCCATGTAGGCAGTCCCCGGCTTACGAACAAGACCCATCCCCAAAGTCTGTCTTTATGTGAGATCTGTAGCTAAGTCTGACCTTTCGTACTAATTTAGTGTCACTTTGTCAAATGTTTTATCTCTATGCATATCAAACACTTAAGCATCACTTCCAAAAGCACTAAAACATCTTAAACATGATAATAATAATAATAATAATAAGTAGAAAAAGAAGACGCAGAAGAATACAGTAATAATAACAGTAACTACACACAGTACTGCACTGTGCTGGTGAACCACTGAATCCACGCAATGTTACAGGAGTCGCAAAGTAGTATAATAATTAACCATTGTGTTTGACTCAATTTTTCATTATAATAGGCTTTATGGCAGTTCATTCACAAGTACGAGTTGTCTGTAAGTCGGACATTTTTAATCCACAGACCACCTATTTACAAAAGTATGGATCCTCTTAAATGATTCTAGTTGGTCCGACTTAATTTGAACAGCTAGTATTACTGATGCACCGAGTGACTGAATTACTGTATCCAGTCATTTTTCCAACATTTGACTGGTATTGGTACTGACCTTTGAATCACCTAACCCAGACCAGGGCATTTTATGGTCCGCGGGCCACATCCCGCTGACTACCTATGACCGGCTCACGTGAGTTCATAGTTAAAGTGTAACAGTGACACCTATTACTTTGTGATAGGTGCATGACATTCAATTAAACAGCTTTTATTTTGAAGGCCACTATTGTTTTTCTTAGTCATCAGTGCCCTTATGCACGACAGCGAATGTATTGGACAGCTTCCAAGAAATTAGTTCTTACCCTTAAATATGTCAGCTAAAAAAGTTTATGCAGAATGTAGAGTTTTTAATAAGGCATGTACTTCTTAATATTTATTTGCTGAAATCAAAGGTAAAGCTGTGTGCTTAGTGGAGAACATATAGCATGATTTAAGGATTTCAATCTGAATCGCCATTACGAGAGTAAACACAGAGAAAAATACAAGAATTTGACTGATGCCGAACGAGCACGAGCATCAGAAGATTTGCTAGCGAAACTGCAAAAGTTTCACAAAGCTCCACTGATCCAGGGACGCAGCAGTCAGTGCCTGCTTGGTAACATCCCACAAAATAGCAAGTTTATCAAAGACTGTTTGGTGGAGTCTGCAGCGCTAGTATGTCCTCATTGTAATGTTTAATTTACTGTTTTTTTTTATAATGGGAACCTAAGTATATTAAAAGCATTAATTATATATTAAGTATATTATAAATATTCTGGCCTTCTAGAACCATTCCAATTTCTCATGTGGCCCCTTTGGAAAAATAATTTCCCACCCCTGGTCTAACCTATAGTTACAAATTATACATAACCTTTTTTTTTCATGTGAAGTACTTCTGGCAGAGTATATTTACAGTTCTCCTGCATTGCAAAATTAAATAGAGGTTAAGATCTAATGAGGAAAAAGCATGCAGGAAGGACCGAGGAAAGGCATTACAGTGACATTTTAAGACTTAATCTGTGCCCATCTGTTGTACAACCCCTGATACTCCGCACTCTTTCACATACATCTGAAGTACTAAAGCCTGACAATCTAATCTCTTGGGTCTTTCAGTTCATATGTTCATTGCACATCCCAGATTACCTGTAAATATTTAAAAAGAGTTACCTCATATGTATTATTACATATATATCTTATATACAGTATGTGCAATTTATCACTTTTCAAAAGATGTTATAGGGCAATATGTTAAAATTGCTTTTTAAGTGCAGTAAATACCAAACACACAGTGTGTGTCACTGACGTATAAAATAAGCCTCTGATTCACTGAAAATGAGCCTCGCTGCTGTGTTATTTGCTGTTTAATTCATTTTTCCTATTCATTCTGGGTTTTTTTTTGCCAGCTCACATTCCATTCCCTCACCAAAAAGCTGAGCTAGATTATTCTGTTATTCATCATTGTTTTCATGTGGAATCGAGGCACTAGAAAAGTCACATTTCGTATGTTGGATTTGCCAATGAGTTTACACACTGAAAGAAAGAGCCACTGTTATGTAGTAAGGAAACCGATTCCCATGGAGCCAGAGCAGAAAGGTTGATGTCAAAGTTGCCAAGTGAGGTCCTTATACAATACTTTGGCAATTTGTCATTCTTTAACATGGAAGATCTTCCTTACTGCTTCATTGATATTTAATTTTTTTCTTAGAAAGAGAACAAAAAGGTGAAAACTTACTGGAATTCCACGTGAAGAAAGTCGTTCCACAAACACAAACTGATGCACAGCAAAGCAGACCAGATAGGTGCTCATGGGTACTGACTTCTCAAAGGATGATTTAATCTTGTTGCCAGGGACTACCTCCGTTTTCTGGAGAAAAAATGAGAAAGGAGGCCAAATTAATACATTGCTATTTTTGTGCTTTCAAGGGGAGACAAACATAGAAGATTGATTACACTTCAGCCTTGCTTTCTCCTTGATCTTTTGATGAAACATTGCTTCACTTCTCCCCAAGTCTGACTCCCAAAAATAGCACAACCAGACTGTTTATTGCTAACAGTACTACGCTGGATTTGGCCTATAATTTACTTTAGCTCAAGTTTTTTTGAAATTAACAAACAATATATCAAGCCTGACAATCAGTTCTTGAGGAATAAACATGTTATGTTTCACTGGGTCAGTTATTCAGTGCTTTTCTACTTCATATATGCAACAGAGAGCACTTTTCCACCACGGCAGGCACCATACTTTTGGTACGGTACTTCCTATACTCTCCCTTTTCCATTGACTTCCGGTTGAGTACCAGTACCAAAAGTTCGGTACATTGGGGTGGGTCTTGAAAATAGCGTGTCTCTGAAACACAATACAACTGCCGTCCTAAAAAACTTTGCAAACAATGATAAAAAAGTAAAAAAATAAGTACCTGGATGGGCATGTTGGAGAGAGCGTTGTAAGCTCTGTCGTGGGTGATGGAGATGGTGAACGTGGCCTTCCTGTTCGGCTCATCGAAGCATGGGAAGGACTTGCGGGCGTCTGTTGGCTCATGGTCAGTGGCAGCAATTTTTCTGAAAATTAAACGGGTTTGCGTTCATATTCTAGTTCAGAATTCAACCTAAATAATCATTATAGCAAGAAAGAAAAAGAATGTTTGATTGTTTTTCCTATAACTAAACCAAATATTATTTGCGCATATTTCTTTCAAAAGGTAAATGTAAATGTTCATAAATGTATAAAAGGTACAATGGAAAATAAATACTATTTTTACAGGCACTTCCGCTTTATGCAGGTGGTATCCAAATCTTACATCACAAACTAGTGATTGATTTACTGGCATATGAAAGCTAACAAAGAGCCCTAAGACCAGCATCAACATTAAAGACACTAGACCACTGTACTTTAACCCAGTGAGCTTGTTTGTAGTATACATCAATAATGAGGCGAATTGCACTCATATGGCAACTGCTTTATGTTTCTAGGAAATGAGTTGCCAAAAATTACATGTGTGTGTAGCCTTTCCTCCAATAGACACTGATCTTAGGAGATATTGTTATATCAGTCAGACTGAAAAATGGCCAGACAATAGCTCGCTAAGAAATATAATTTGCTC
Source organism: Brienomyrus brachyistius (assembly GCF_023856365.1). NCBI lineage: Eukaryota > Metazoa > Chordata > Actinopteri > Osteoglossiformes > Mormyridae > Brienomyrus > Brienomyrus brachyistius. Next base: position 1,826,184 of record NW_026042321.1, read on the forward strand.
TAAAACTGCACCCAAATCATGGTGTATTGAAGACTTAGGGTCAAGCAGAGCATTAATCATTCAAACCACTTTATAAATGTTGTAATTTCTTTAATTTTCTTAGCTGTTATTTATTAGGATACCTCTGGTTCATTTTCTGCACGTTTATGTATACATTTGTTATATAACCATCTATCCACCCATCCACCCCTGTACCATGAAACAGGGGTCACCCCGTATGGGATGCCAGTCCAACACAGGGCACACAATCCATGACACATTATGGACGATTTTGAATACAACAGAGGTACTTCATTAATCCCCATGGGGAAATTCTCTTTTGCCTCATCTTGCTCTGCATATAGTTGAGAGCGAGTTTGGGAGTCACAGTGAAGGGCAGCCACCTTGTGGCCCCCAGGGAGCTGGGGGTTTAAGGGCTGTGCTCACGGGCCCATAGTCACATGACTGTTCTGCCAAGGCTGGGTTCAAACCAGTGACCTTCTGATCGCAGACACTGCTAAGCCACGCACCGCCCCTTAGGGACAGCCAATCATCTAACTGTATGCTAGTGGACTGTGGAAGGAGTCCAGAGGACTGACAGAAAACTGAGAAAGCACAGGGAGAACAAGAACACCCTATCCACACAGAGCCAAGGACAAGAATCTTCACTTAGCCCAGGAGGCATGAGGCTGAAGCACTAACTGCGAACCACTAACTAACCATGCTATGAATAAATAGCCAGTATTGGTCAAGATATTCCATGAATAATCTCACAGGTGATTTTTATACCTATGATATCCTTGAGGTATCTGTTTTAATTGGCTTCCTTTCATTTGCCAAAATGGGGGTACCCTCCACAAAAGAGCGGACTCCCACGGGAGGGGGACTGGGCCACCAACTCCCTGTCGTGGTGTTTCCAAAACAGGCAGGAATTTTTACACATTATACGTGAGGCTGTGAGCTGTAGCCCACAAGAGGTCGGCTTAAATCTGTGCCCCTGAGGAACTCACTACATTTTAATGTTGTTAAATTAATTAATTAATTAATTTAGTTGGATAGATTCATACTGTAATACTCACAGAGTATTATTTCTTTTCGGAGCACATAACAGATCACCACAAGAATTAAACAAATGGAAAATTATTTAATGCATTATATAATTTCTGTTTGTCTAGTTGATAGTAGTAAAGCTGACTAGAAAAGTATCTGCATGATAAATCCTTGATAAGGGACAGATAAAGTTTCATTTACCTCCCCGTTATACTAGTACTTCAGCGTATTAGACTATTTAATATTTTAAACTGACGACCTTCCACTCATAGCAGCATTGTGACCAGCTGAGACATACACTACCCCTACATGGGCTATTCATAAATGCTTCGTTAAACTTGAACACTTAACATTTCTTAACTGCAGTAAGTGACATTATATATAGCGATTCCGGTTCTGTAGCACTTGACTACATAATGGTTCTTGTGGAACCCAGTGGTACTTACTTGGTTACCCCGTTCTCTTGGTAGGTTGTTTTGTAGAAGCCCACCAGGGAGCCGTTAAGCCAGCCCTGAAAGTCCAATGTCAGCACGTAATACTCGCCAGGTCTAGTGACCGGCAGCTCATCTGCCGCTTCTACCACCACGTACTCCTGGGGCTTGAACTGGAAACAGCCCCTCAGGGCCACATCACTCTGGCCGCTGGGACTGGTCTTCTGCAGCCGTGGGGGGGAGCGGACGAAAGTCTCCCGTATGTGGAGCCATAGGTAGCGTGTGGGACTGGTGATGCGCACGCTCACTGAGACGGTCCCGGTGTAGGTGTCCACTTCCAGGTCGGGTTCCATGTGGAGGTCGTAGTGTTCTGGGATCACATAGCTGGGCAGCCGGAAGTTCGTCCAGTTTCCACTCGTGTCATTGGAGGCCCGGCACGGGCCACGTTCCTCCGGGTTTGGTGGCAGCGTCGGCCTCCCCTCCTCTGAGGCGCTGCAGGAGCTGGTGAGGCCCACTGCCAGGCCCACTGTCACAGCTAAGACGACCACCACAGCGCAGATGATAGCTACATGCTTGCCTCGCATGCAATACTGCTTCGGAGTCTTCGGATCCTTCAGATCATTTGGATCCTCATACTGCATCATGGTGAAGTTGAATAGGGGCCACTAAGGCAGAAAGAAATACTTCAATAATCGAAAATACTACAAGGATTCTCCCAACAGCACTACAAACAGAGAACCCCCCCCCCCCCCCTCCCCTTTCAGTCTGAAGTCAATGGTATTCAGCCCCTTTGGGGATTCTTTCTCTCACCCCTGGAAACAAAAAGCTTTATCTTCAATCACCAGACTCTTCAAATAAGGTGGAGAAGACTGAGGAAAGAGAGTTAGCGAGGCAGGGACAGGCAGTGCAGAAATATCCAAGCAGATGAAGGACTGGCATGGAAAAGGTGAAGGTGCTTTATCTCTGTTCATACCCTGTTTGGGTTAAACATAACTCACTGATATGTTAATTAGCAATAGGGAGTCACAGTCAGGTGTCCACAGCTGTCAAACAAGAAGCGCTTCTCGGTTGGGGGGCATGTAATTACCGTACCATAATACAGCGAAGTCACGCACGGTCAAGATAAAAATGACTTACAAATACGACTTTTACAACACTACTGCAATTCACTTTAGAGAAAAATCAGCACTTTGAGCCCAGTATAAATTACACATCATATATGATTTGTGTTGAAAATTCACATCTCGTGCCTCGGTGAAAATGAAAATGGTAAGGTTTATAGAGCTGTGAGCAATGACATTTCAGGGGACAATGTTAGTGTATTGTGGAGTTTATTGACACCATACTCGTCCACTACTTTGACATGCTGATAAATTAACAAAACAGAACATTTTATTTTGTAGGGAATATTTTTACCATTATTAACACAGGGTTCCTCTAAACGTTAGAACATAAGTTGAATTTGTCAAAACGTACCGAAAGTTATCTCTGACAAACACTAAAATGCTAGTAAAAGCTGTTTACTTCTTATGGGAAGTTTCAGAATTTCAGAAATGGTAATTTCATAAAGGGGGCAAACCCTTTATGAAGGGTTTAGATATAGTTGGTTGTTTGGGGAGAGAGTGCGGTGTGTATTATTTTATTTTCGGTATTTAAAATTTTAAAACAATACCCTTACCATGCGGTGGCTTTACTATTTCAAGTGAAATGGGTATGAACAGTGCTGGGAAGGTTACTTTTAAAATATAATAGGTTACAGATTACTAGTTAGCCTGTTAGATATGTAACAAGTATTTAGCTGTTTTGATTACTTCATCAAAGTAATGTAATTTATTACATTTGATTACGTTTTTGATCTAACAAATGTTTGAAACTGGGCAGCAAAGGCAGTTCTCGGAATTTTTAACTGGGGTTGCCCCAGTTTGTACCGGGAAGTGAGAAGTACGGCTGCAAGGGCACTGAAGGCAGATAAGGAGGTGTTTGTTAGAACAAGTGACATACCGTCTGTGATCTAACAACCCACATCTCGTTTACAGAAGAATTTAAGCATTATGCACATCCAAATCTGTTCCTCAGAGAGACTCACAGTCAGGGCAGGTGATGGAACGGTTTTTACGGATGACACTGCAGTTGTGACCGACTGGGCGGGCAACTCTGAGCAACTGTTTAAAGCTGATCCTCTGGCTAGGATGCTGGATGTCTCTGGGTCTACGGTTCTTGGGGCTAATCCTCCGATTAGCTGTGAACCACTCAATCTCACTGAGATTGCACAGGTGGTGAACCAGCTGAGAGCAGGGAAGGCAGCAGGGATTTGAGATATCCGGAGTGTATCCAGGCTGGTGGTAAGGCTGTCCTCCTGGCATTGCAGGTGAGCTTTGCTTATATTTGGGAGTCAGGCGTCATCTCAACTGACTGAAACGGGACTTGTAGCCCTTATCTAGAAAGGGAAGGGTGATCTCCTGGATTGCGGCAACTACAGGGGAATAACACTGCTATCAGTGCCCAGTAAGGTCCTTTCTACGGTCATCCTTAACAGGATCTGCGATCACTAGCTCACTTACCAGCAACTGGAATTGTCTAGCTGTAAGCCTATGAAGTCTATCATCGACTGCATCCTGGCACTGAGGGTTCTTAGCGAGTGCAAACGCAAATATCGGCAGTTTTTTGCAGCCTCTGTCGATTTTTGTAAATTGTTCGACTCAGTTGTTCGAGTCGCCCTGTGGGACATCCAGAGACTTTTTGTTTGATCCCCTACTAACGGCCAGCCTATACTATATACCGGTACAGTGAGTGCTGTGCACGTTGGATCATAAATTGGACTCAAGACAAGAATTGTTATTTGAACTGTAATTGGGAAGATTTGTTTTGTAAACATTGTCTGCTAAGAGTGCAGACTAAAATGTATTATTGTTTCATGTCTATTTCATCAAGCCATCCATCTCCCAACATGAAAACACATATAAAAGAAACAAATCACATAGTGTACATTTTCTTCAAAATACTGTAATCAGCACACAAAACAATATTTTTAATACTTCTAATATTTCTAATAATTGTAATATCGTAGTGGAATACATCTCAACATCAGGACTTCCTTACAGCTACTGTAAGGAAATATGTGGTCCTAGACAAAGTTAATCTTTATTAGTGATAAGAAACAAACTGATAAGCATTTTCTATCTCATTCTATTTATCGGAACTGCATACATGGAAAAACATTTACTGTATGTTGTGCAATAAATACACAATGTTCAAACTAGCTGTATAGTTTTATTAATTTATGGTCAGACTATTCCTGCCAAGGCAATTATTAAAGTTTATCGGGCTTGTTGCTTTTCTGTAATGGATCACAGAGCCAGGTCCATGAGCTTGGATTTTCCCAAAGCTAATTAATTAGTAGTTAACAATCGCCGGTAAGCCTCAAAAGAGTTTTGGTTACCTGAAGGTAATTTCCTCAGTACAGCTATAAATACTAATTTGTCAGGGTTTTCCTGAGACATTGCCTGTGTACTGATCTTCCTGTTTATTTTGTTCCCGTTGCCTGTTATTACCAACTTTGCTTATTGAATTCTGATTTTGGCTTTTGGGTGGCAAGGTGGCACAGTGATTATAGGATCAGGATTTGAGTCTCTGCCGTGGCTCCATGTGTGTGGAGTTTGCATGTTCTCCCCATGTTGATGTGGGGTTTCCTCCAGGTACTCTGGCTTTGTGTTTTGAATAAATATGGAGCCCTCTTAGGCCTGTAGCCAGAAATCAATTTACTTCTGTAATATTCATATCAAACATTATATAATTATAATGTGTGTTATTAATGTATATTAAAGCTGTCATGACCTGAACATTGAAAGTTTTATGAATGCAGTGTTTTAAGACATGTTAAGGCAGGGGTGGCCAATCTTATCCGGAAAGGGCCGGTGTGTATGCGGATTTTTGGGGTAACTTTTAGGTCAGCTGTTCATACCCAGGTGTGAGGACTCTTCAGCCAATCAGTCCTCTAATTAGTAATCTAATTAGGGAGTCGCAGCGAAAACCTGCACACACAGAGGCCCTTTCTGGGTGAGATTGGCCACCCCTGTGTTAAGGTATACTTACATGCTGCTTGTGAATGGACTATGAATGCATAATGAATGCATTATGAAGGTGCAGTTAATGCAAAGCATTGCAAAATCCTTCAAGGGGATGCAAATTGTAATGGCTTGGTGGTTAACACTCTTACTTTGAGATTTGGGGAATAAGTGACCTTCCAATGAATGTGTAAGACCCTCACCGGGATATGCAGTTGGACGTTGGATGCTATATACCGTATAGTGGCAATGCCGTGCACATTGATCCCATGATCCCATATATCAAACTCGGCTGTTAATATACCGTTCTTTGCAATGAGAAACTGAGCATATGATATAGGTGCCCTATTTATCATTTTATAGAGGGACCTAATATTTTTGGGAGAGTAATAGGATACAAGAGCCAGACTGCACAAGAAAAATGATTTCGAACATACAGCTTCCTTTCTTCCCAGATCCCCGCAGTAGCATATGCAGGACACACACTTCCTTGGTCCAGTATGGAGAACCATGTGCTGTCCCCCAAACTGTCAAGAAGGTCTTGGATTCATGGCAAGGGATGATGATCTGGGATGGTCTTTCTGTTCAGCCCTCGGACATCCACGCACAGCCGTAGAGTCCGTTCCTTTTTGCGGACACACACAACTGGTGGGGAATAGGGAGACACAGACTTGCAGATCCAACCTCTGTCTAGAAGGTTCTGTACATATTCTTTATCCTCCCTATACAAAGGCTTGGGGATGGAATTATAGCACGTTTGGACTGGATCGTTATCCACAACATTGATTTTAAGTTGTAAGTTGGGTATACAACCTGTGTCTCCCTCCCCACATGCAAACACATCTGACTCTTCAAAAAGCATCTCATGCACAATACCCTGCTGCTGGTCAAGATGTTCTAAGTCTTCACGAGGATGCCATCTTTCTTGTGTGTGTGTCTCCGTGCGACTATCTACACTCTCATTGGTTGTGCTGGCTTGGCTGTCATGTGTGGTACAAAGGTAAATGTTACTGACTTGGCTAGTTGATGAGAAGGGGAACTCCAATTTACTGAGCTACTGTCAATAATTTCTTCTATGCAGCCCAATAATGTTCTTGGACACAGAAAAATGCTGTGTTTGGTGGAGTTGCTGACTGGGATCTTTACAGCTTTTGAGGCACCTACTGTTACATCAACTAAGGCAGGGAACAGTTCTAACCCTTCTTGTAAACCACCTTTTAAGGTTGGTTCAAATCACATTGTCCCTCCCTCTGGCCAGAATCTGGTATAACACCTAACCTCACATACTTAACCTAACCTCACAACAGTGAGATCCCTCTTTCCTACTCTGATGATATCATCTACAGGTTTTTCTTAAACTGGATTCTCACTGATTACAGAGACAAGGGTTTTAGCTGTGTCCCTATGAGGTTTTAATGCTTCTGCCAATAAGTCACTTAAACTACTTAAACAGTTAGTTATAACGGCTGAAAAACATGAACCACCTAGCCAGGTGAGTGTTGAGCCGTGGCGCAGAGCGCAAGTATTCCAAATTCTTATAGTCGTCAGGATTAAAAAAGGATTAGGGGTGCCCTCTAACCACTGTCTCCACACTTCCAAGGCGAGTTTAATTGCAACTCCCAGTTCCCTATGTTGTAGTTCCTTTCAGCAGGAGTAAGTTTCTGGGAAAAGAAAGCACAGGGATGCTGTTTGTTGTCAGACGAGGAGTGTTGGGATAACACCATCCCAATCCCACTTCCTGAGGCATCAACCTCCACTAAGAATTGCCATGATGGGTCAGGCACCTGTAGGACTGGAGCAGAGGTGAAACGGTTGTGGAGGTCAGAAAAAGCCCTCTGGGCGGCATCCGTCCACTGAAATAAGACCTTAATAAAACAATGAAAGGTGAGAAACCAGTTGTGCAGCCTGACATATTAAATGTAAATAACGATCTTATAAAAGCAAATATGGAACTGAATTACACAGTATTTCCTTACAGAGTATGGAAATTGGGAACACAACATCTGTTATGTATAAAATAATTTGTGTTGCCATGACTGAAGAGAGATCATGGAAACACAAAGTGTAAACACAGAAAATGGAACAGCCACTTTTGTTGTATGTGAGGAAAAAAGATGAAAATTCAGCATGGTGTGTCGGGAATGAAAGAAGTCACACTGTCGACCAGCTATGGAATTATAGGATTATGGAATTATGCTGAGTGCATGTATCTGGTTATTCATACTCAAGTCTTGAAATAAGTAGAGGCAACTTACAAACCACATTTAACAGAAATCTCTGGTGACCTATCTCTCCATGAGACGGCCATAAACCAGCACTTCTTCTAATCACATGATGCCAAAGGATCTGCAAATGTAGGCTTTCTTGTGTTCCTGGGTGTACCTGGAGGTCTTACAGCTCACCATCGTCACAGTAGAATTGTACTTTAGCTGCCAAAGACATGTTATTCGCTGTGTTTTATTTGCTTCTTTGTATTTTGTGAAGGCTATCTGCCAGCGGCTGTTTTCCAAAGAGCTTTTTGTGCTATGACATTGCCGCTTTTTATCTCTATTATTATATACTTCCTGAACACAAGCTTTAAGTGAAGGGAATGATCTGTCACTGCATAGATTTGTTCTGTTAGTTCACTGAGTGACTCATACAAGTAAGTGACATCAGTGAGCTGGATGTGGTTCATCCGGCTCTCTTTCAGTTCCTTCTTTTCAGGATCGGTTCCTGTCCTGCCCTGGTCCATGTGCCATTTCCCTGTTTGGCCAGCGAGTGTCGCTGGTCATCCTGTCTCCCATTATTTCCCATGTTGTTAGCTCCTAGTATTTCCCCGTTCCTTTGGCTGCTGTGTGACTTAAAGGGTGAATCAGGCTTTCATGTCCTTTTCCCTTTTGTTGTATTTGGCCAGAGACCAGCCTCAACTATGTCTGTATTTTTAACTTTTTCGATATATTCTTGATCATGCATTTGTGTTATGGTTCATTGTTGTTCCCTGTTTTTATTAATATTTATTTACACTTATTTTATAGTCTCCTTTGGTGTTCATCCTCTATCTGTTAACTGACCTCACTTGCTCTTTGTTGCCCCTAGTTCGTAATAGTCCACACTTGCCCCTTGTTAACTCTTGTTATTCATATGTATCAAATTGCCCGCCCTCATTCTATTCCTTAGTTGGTCATTGTGGTTATTTGCCGTGTTAGTGGTGTTCGATTGTAGTTATTACTGTGTATAAGTTCCTGAGTCATTAGTGTTTTAATCCTTGCTTGGTTCTGTAACGGCTACAGCCACACAGTAAGGCCTTAAATTCTCACATCCTTAGTTCATTATTTGTATGCTTTTTCTAATTAAACTGTTTTATTTACAGTAATAATTCATAGGTCTTAGTTGATGTGTTTTGCCTTTCGTGTTAGGTGTAGTGTACATATTGTAGGGTTGTGTGCAGTGATTGTCTAAATTAATGTTTTGGTTTGCAGTTACTTTGGTTGTGGGGAGTGGTCTTTTGTATTCAGCATAAAGGTGTTGCTGAGGGCGGAGGTCACTTAAAGGACAAGCCCTGGAGCAGAAGTGAACCATGTGCTGCCATGGCAAGAGGGGGGAGTTGGGGTTTTGCTGTGTTTACTTATATGTAGTGCTTATTTGGTTTACCCCTTTTGTGTGCTAATTGGTTTGGCCAAACCACTATGGTTCCTCATGTTTCCTTATAGGGAGTCAGCTTGTTTCAGTTACTACTTTGCTTTGTAATATTATGTTACGTTTGTTTTTGTTGACCGCTTTTATGGGCCCAGTTATTAAGGTTTTGAGTTTCGTTATTGTCTGAGTTTTAGGGTCAATAAAGCCCGATTTCTTTAAGTAAGCTCCTGTGTTTGTTGCCTTACTGCTTGGTCCATTACAGTTCCCACATGTCTTCTAGCGTTAGCTTTCCTTGTGCTTAGTTTCAGGTAGTTCATGTTTTACCTGTTTAGTTTTGACCCCTTGTTGGTCCTTTACCTTGTGGTTCTCCATTTCTTTTTGTTAAACACTTTTTGCGTCGATACCTAGATCATCCCTCCTTCGTGATGTCTTGCTGTAACACCTGTGTGGAATGATGTCTGAAAGAGTGACTATGACAAATATTCAATATGTAATTGACAATATACACACATTGTGTGTATACTGCATATATTTGATGTATATATCTTTAGTCAAATTATTTTAAATAAAATTTCATACGTACATAACCGCCCACGCCAGCATAAAAAAAATGTTTTAGGGAAGTGAACAGACAGATTTTTTTAATTTACTTTTCATTTTTTCACAAATGATGCGTGAAAAATTAAAATGCAAATGCTGTTATTTCATAAAATTTTTCGTTTTGGCCTGTGATGATGAAATGGCAAAGTAGAGATTGTATTTTTATTTTATTATCATTTTCGTTTTCTTTTTGGCAGGAAATACCTCCCATACTAACCCACGACGTCACATGCCACTCTGATTATCCATCCATCCATCCATCCATATTCCAAACCGCTTATCCTCCTGGGCCACGGGTGGTTCGGAGCCTATCCACTCTGATTAGACTTCACAAAATACTGAAAACAATGCTGAGCAATTTATCTGAAACAATTTATTCCTAAATTTACCCCATGCATACTGTTTTAACATGATGATTGGACCATATGTAGTGAAGTGGGGTGGGGGGGGGAATCAGAAGCATAGATAACCCAATTTGACTATGCCACCCAAGGACCTCCCACCTGAGGACCTGCCCACCATTATCTTAACTCACCAGGGCAAAGGCTCAGTTACCAACAGAAAGGCAGAGTCATGTTTCTAAATACCAAAATACAATTTATTAATGCAAAATGGTGCTATACAGACAGCCAACAATTATACAAATATAAAACAGACAAAACCCCCAGGTGAGACAATCCTTGATTAACGGGCAATTAAAAAAGACGTTTCAACCGTAGCAGGTAATCTACCCAACTACACATATTAATTGTAATATTCTGCAACTGCGTGTGGCTTCTTCATAAAGATATGGAAATATGTTTGACTATTTGATTCAAGTGGACTTGCTTGGAATTAAACTATACAACTCAACTCTTGTTTAATTTTACGTATTTTCTTGCATCAGCTTTAAGAAAGTAGTCGGGAGATGTGTGGTTTATACGCATCCATCAATTCACTATACCTGCTTGTCTGTAGCCCTTGAGCACAAGGTAGAGAACAATCCAGAATGGGGCACCAACTCCTTGCAGGACACACTCACACACCATTCACTCACACACCATTCACTCACACATGCACACCTACAGACAGCTTAGTAACTCCAATTAACCTCAGCATGTTTTTGGACTGTGGAGTTACCTCACAACAACACAGGGAGAATGAAGGAGACTGGACCCTAACACCCAGAGGAGTGAGGTAACAAGGGTGTAGTCATCAAGTTCTGGGCTTATGCCTTTGACCTCTGCAAGGCTCCAGAACTTTTTAAGGCAGCTTGGGAATTTTTAATGGGTATTATTGAGATTTATGGGGTATGTTGTAAAATTTTGCCAAATTCTTGGTTTGAGTGTGCTTCTGCTAAATGTTTTAGGTTTAAATTACCAACTAGTCCGTTGGTAGGTATAAAACACGCAGGGTTGTGACTTAAGGAGAAGCACTGATTGTTGAAGGATATCAACAGATGAGAAGCCATGTCCTGTCCTTGTTCTTTTCTGTCCTCTGGTCTTGACTGGCAGGGGACATGCTGCATTTATCATGCTGCAAAAGCAGACACTCATATTCCTGCGTTCTAACGCCACATTACAGTTCTGCTGTACTCCTGATTCTCCTACAAGGACATGGTGTCTGGAGGAGGCTGGTTCATGATCATGAACTATACCTGGTGCACGCAGTCATATATTCGTATTATGCCCTGTGTGAGGCCGGCATCCAGGTGTCATTCAAGCTGGCCTTGCTCATCACACTGACGCAGATCATGCGGATCGCTGGTGGTTGCCTGGTCATCTACCTGCTCTTCTTTCGGAGGCAGCAGGGGCAGGATTGCCGGCACTCTCTCAGGTAGGTAGACCGGGGAGTCCCTAAGAATATGGCCAGACCCTGAGGCTACACTCAGATGCACATAAAGCACCAGGCCTGCTGGTTTCTCCTTATTGTAAAAATATAATAAATATAGTGATACTCTATTAGTCCCTGTATCACTGGGTCAATGAGTCGAATAAAACAAAAAGTACCTGCAAAGTGCTGCTAGAACACTGCTCAGAACGACGAAAACTGTGTTAAACTTCCCCAGATTTATGCTACAACACAGTAATTGCATTTTTTTATTCGTAATTCACCATAGAACTTTCTGCACGCTCTGCCGCTGTTCATAAACCCAAATGGTATACATCCAAGACAAGACAGTACAACTGGATACCTTAAAACATCTCACATGAATCTTACATCTAATTAAATTGACTTCTATGTGAAAACAGAAAAGGCATTTGAGTTGACTGTAATTATCCATGTCAGGAGGACACATTGAGCTACCTCAGGTTTTACAAACTATAACTGAAAGGCCCATGTGCTTGGCTAAATAGTTCAGTTCCTCTTGTATTTTGAATGGTTTCTTTCCTTGACTGAATGACTCATCCAGCTGTTTCACATTAACATTAGTAACACATGCGTGATTGTAGAAGACTGAACAATCAGCACACAGCAAGATCTCAATGCTTAAGGTAAATCAAAGTCAGTTTATTTGAAATGGTGGTTTACAAACCCTGTCCTAGTTCAAAGTGTCCTCCCTGACATGGATTATCTGGTTACCCCACTGTTATTTTTACCTGATTAATGAGGGTATTTAACGATTTCATGTAAGCAATTATTGGATGGATTTACTGATTTGTATGAAGTACTGATTTTCATTTATGAATATAATGAATTAAAAATGTCTTCCACACTGAACATCTCCTGGCATCTTACATCACTTCTATCTATCTATCTATCTATCTATCTATCTATCTATCTATCTATCTATCTATCTATCTATCTATCTATCATGTAAAGCATTTTTAATGTCTCAGATAAACACTATTTCAGGGCTGTCTTCTCTACCCGTAGCTTGACGGTGTCCCCGGGGATGCTGGTTGGGATCCCTGACATGTCCGGGTTATTGCACAGCACAGTTCTATGGGAAAATAGAGGAAAGACGGGATAAAACGTCCATTCAACCATCTTCCGTAACTGCTTATCCAGAAAAGGTCTCCAGTGAGCTGAGAATGTATATCGCCAGAAACACAGGACACAAGGCAAGGGACATGCTGGACTAGGAGCCAGTGCATCATAGGACACACACGGACAGACACACACACACACGCACGCACGCACATTCACGCACGCACACACATTGAAAGTATAGTTATCTTTATAGGAACTAATTTCTATGGGCATAAGACTAATACCAACAATGACAACAAATAAGCGAATTTCCGTTCCGCCCCCTATGACGCTCCGGCAGGCATTGCAACAGAAATAACCACGTTGCGCGTGTGCGAGGCAGGAAGTTATGCTGTCTACGCAACTGATAAAAACCAGCACTTTAACCTTGAATGAAAAACATGCGTAAGACGGCGATCTGAAAAGCATGTCAGCTGTCAGCCTAGCGGTGAAAGAGCGGCGAGCGTCGCATCTTAAACGGGGGAGCGGGCTGAACGTGCAGTCGTCGCATTACGCGGTAACAAACTCTCCGGATCAATCTGAGAAGGTATGCTGTCTGAACGTGCTGATCTGCTAATATAAGCATTGATTTGGTACATTATGATATCATTTTAAGATCATGAACCAGAGTGTTTAACTAGGCGCACGCAGTACGTGGTGCTTGGATGAATTACGGAGGCGTACTGGAACTTCTGGGATCGCATATGTGGGCGTCAGGCGCTTTATAAACGAGCTAAAGGAGCATTTTTCAAGACGGTGTACTGAGCTGGGGAGCCACCAGTAATCGAGGTAGCCAACTGCTCTGACCCCCCTCTGATTAATTCTTGCTACTCAGATTTTTCGCGTTTTCAATATTTCTCTATAGATCGGCCTATTTCTTGTCGGATACTTACCTTCGATGTAATCAATTAATTACACATTAATGAACTAAAACGGTGTCATGTATATTTATAATTAATCTAGAAAGACCACTGGAATTATACATATGGATAACTTTCTTTGCAAGTGTGACTTAAAGCAGAATCACAAATAAACCGCTGTTCTTGTATGTGTTTATTTGAATAGAGAAACACAGGCTGTGCCCTGCTGTTGCATTTATATACTGTGTTTCAATTAGGAAATTAGTACCGTAGAGGTTGCAGCTCAAGAGATCGCTATTCATAAATGTATCCATTTATACAACATATTAATTAGGCGTTTCTTCCCACTGTTCAACCCAAAGGAAAGGAATAATTCAAAATAAGGTCTTGCCTTTATCCAGCCTATTTCTCCTAGACATAACTCAGCTCAGTTCAATGTAAATATGAGATATTGACAATTTTCTTGTACTTAAATTCTGCTCCTGAGAAATAACCTTCCTGGCGTCTCGGCCTGATCCCTTTTTAAGATCTTAAAATACTTTTTCTCTTCACTGCACTGATTTTTATTTGTCTCCGATAATCAGCTTTTGAGAATAGTGTAAGATCTAAAAGACAACTTGACTGATTAGCTTTTTAATGATCCTGCACAATATCAAGTATGTATCTTATTAATCAAATTCAAGTCTCAACTCTGTTAAAAAAACTCCTGCTTTTATTGCTATTTTGCTGTTGTAAAAGGACAGGATAATTTCTTTTAGATTGATAAATTCTTTTGTTCCTTATTTGTCTTGGGGGTCGGGGGATTAGGAGAGACGGGTCCGAATTCAGTAATCTCGAAAGAAGCAAGTGATTTTATTTTTGATGATACAGAAAAGACTGTTCTGAGCTGCAAAACTTTCCCTGGTAATCTAGGTTCAGTACTTCCCCACTAGGTACGTGAGCAGGACCTTACTTGGGACTTTACCATTCAGTTTAAGAGTCTGGTTATTTAACAGTTACAATGTGACTGTGTCACTTTCCTGCAGTGTTAAGGATTAAAGCCAGATTTCCAGGATCAAAGTCAGCATTTGAACTCTTTTGCCAAAATACACTGTAGTGTGTTTAAATTGGTTTGGTAGACATTTTAAAGCAAATTGGGGGTCAGAGAGCATCAAGTGCCTAAAGAAAGCCTTGTGTAACATTTGTATTTTCACAAATGTTATTCTGCAGTATATGTACCTACGTATTGTACACCAAATTGGTCTGAGAATGCTGAGATTTTCCATCTTAATACAGAAGAAACCTCCTAAAATAATGGCAGGTGAAACAAACACATGCAAAAATTCCAAATATTGGAAGTTTCTGTGTTTTTCTTTGTGTGTGCGTGCGTGTGAGCATGTGTGAAAACAAAACAAAATGTTCTGACCCAGGCAGACGTGAGATGGAGCCGGGAGACGCGTCAGCTCACACCGCTGGATGACTGCGAGCGGCTCGGGACGCTGTTCGGACAGGTGAACAAGTGCCTGCGGGGGGTGGGCTTCTGCCAGCTGTACTTCGGGGAGAAGATCGTGGAGCCCGTGGTGGTGGTCCTCTTCTGGGTGATGCTGTGGTTCCTCGGCATCCAGGCTCTGGGCCTGGTTGGAGCTCTGTGCATCGTCATCATCTACATCCAGAAGTGATGCCTCGTTGGTTGGTGGGCTGTGCTCCTTCCATCAACCGCAGGTTCTTCACACTACCTGGCCTTCAGCAGACCAGTGGACACATCAAAAGTGCCTTGCATGGAGTTTTATACGACATACTTATGCACGGCGTTTGGTAGCAGTAATATTTTTCTTTTTGTAGTCATTCAGAGCTTTTAAAAATGTATTTTTTTAACTTATTGTTACATCCCGGTCTAGGGTCAAGGAGTAAACAGGGAGGACAACGGGGAATGGGGAGGGAGAAAAGAGAAATGACTCACAGACTAGTTATAGTTAAGATCGGATATATTTGAAGTATATTTTGATATAGTGAGATAAATGTGAAACACCAGGGTGACCTTCAGGAGCAGCAAAGGCCACAATAATAAGCAAAACTAGTGAAATACCTACGTGAGCACCAGCTAAGGCTTCCATAAACAAAAAGAAAAGAAAACAAAAGACAATAGCTACCCTTATTAACCACAAAACAGAGACAAACGATTGACATGCAAAAAATAAGGGGCAGCCACTCCCTACAAGCCTTACACAGAAATATATACAGATTATTTACAAAGAATACACAGGGCAACCAAGTCCAAATCGAAATGCAAACAGGGTAGTCATTAGCCAAACACTGGGCCTGAAAGACATACACATCATAACGCGGAAAAACCAAAGTCAAATCGAAATCCGAAAGAGGAATCACAGAGAGACAAAACAAGATCGTTATACACAGGAAATCAAATACAAGAAGTGCAAGGAACAAAGAGCGAAGGCAGTAAAAGCTGTTAAATGGGGTTGCGGGTCTTGTTTTACAGTGCTATATCAGATGAGAGGCAGGATAGAGAAACGAAGTGAAGAAACCAGTTTGTGCAGTTTTGCCACTGCGTTTGGAGTGAGGGATGGAAGACCTGGAAGCGGATCAGCTGGACGGCAGAATCGAAACGGATCTAAAGGGAAATGGAGAGACATACACACCCACATATATGGACGTAACAATATGCATCTTCGTAAGATTGAAAATAGTGAAACCACAGTGTAGGAAGTACTCTGCTGGGTAAAGGAAACCTTAGACACTTCAGCACTTCTTGTCAGTATTAGAGACCTGATTGAATGACTCTTACACAGTCTGCTAAGAACTATGACTTCATTGTTTTTCAGCATGCAACAGATCTTCAACCCAGATACAGTTTACATGTCTGCAAGTTTAGACTCGGGTTAACCTGGGCACTTTACTACGGTAATCCTTACCAGGCTTTGTTTACTATACTGTATGCATCACACTTTAATTTCTCTTTTAAAAATCTCTTTAATGACTTTAATCTCTTTGACTTGTTGTGGGCTCTTTGTGATTCTTCTTGAGAGCTTTGGTGCAACACTGGCATGAAAGTGAAACCTATTTAATGATTTCATAGCTGAAGGGAAGGCTTAACTGAAAACGGCCATTTGCACTTCTGCTGCCCCAATGGATGAATATATGTCCCAGATCTAGGTGAGCTAATGGGCCAGTGTGCTTGCTTGTACGGATTTGTTTTACATCACTGTGATTTTATTTCAGAAGTGTCACAGCCCATGGTTATGAATGCAAGGACGTTTAGACTCATCTGAGTTGTACCTTTTGGCTGTAAGTTTTACGACATCTACTCATCTCCTCTTTGGAGATGTTCAAACTCACGCTTGCCTTTTTAACATCATATCTCAATTTTGCAGCCTTCTGTGTCTGTAAATGCGCATGGTGCCTCAAAAAGATTGTGGAATTTAAGTTTCTTACTCAGGACCCTGTACTGGAAAAGTGACTAGAAGATTGTTGAATGTTTAGTCCTCTGAGGGGAACATGGTGGCTTAACACTGTAGCCTCATACCTCCAGGGTTAAATGTCTCCACCTCCTTGTATGGAGTTTGCATGTTATCCCTGTGTCTGCATGAGTTTCCTCCAGTTTCTTTCCGCGATCCAAAAACATGCACTTTGATGAATTGGTGTCTGTAAATTGACGTGTGTGTGTGTGTGCGCGTGTGTGCGTGTGCGTGTGCGTGTGTGTGTGTGTGTGTGTGTGTGTGTGTGTGTGTGTGTGTGTGTGTGTGTGTGTGTGTGTGTGTGCGCGCGCCTGGAAATGGATTTGCATGCAGTCCAGACTCAGGCTCGGTGGATAATTAGCTCTTTTTAATTCGAGTTATAATTTTTTTTACTTTAATGTTCCATTTTGGCTAAAGATTCTATTAGAATTGTTCTTAAGCAGATTCGGAACATGAAAAATGGTGATAAGTTGAATGGACTGCAAACTGAAATCTAATTTTAATAAATAAATCATATAATAATATATCCTTTTTGTTGTGGGGCGTAACACTAGAAAACACCAACAGCACATTTCGTTATGCACTTTTTTTGTCTGACTACCTACTAGGGATCCAGATTTTACCAGGGAATGTGTTTGACTAGGGCTGGGAAACATGCCCTAAAAATGATACCAGTTTTTTCAGAGATTTTTACAATATCAGCATTTACCACAATATTCTAAAATTCATACCTAGAAGACAGTAAAATATGACAGGTGGTGTTGAGTTTTTCTGATTTTGAGGAGCAGATTGTTTTACTAATAGTTATAGAGCATATGACAGGTCAATTACAGCAACAGACTCATATCTTGATAATGCACTATTTTTACACAAATTCTATGACTGTCAGTTATGCAAGAAAACAAGTATTTAGGCTATATCACGATACGATATTTGAACTGACGACTATATTAATGTTCATACTTATGGTACGATATTTTACCGAGATAACGCCCAGTCCTAGTCCAGGCTGTTCCCGTACCTCAGGGTTTCCGAGGATCAGCTCCAAGTTCTCCCCAGCCTTCTACTGGATAAGTGGTTTGAAAGAAGAATGAATGATCAGCATCTTATGCAGATATGAGATGTTACCAGTTAAAGAAAAAGTATTCAAAACCTTGCTGCTGTAAGATGTCTTTCTGTCACTCTTGAAGATAAAATGATACAATACAATTACAACACCTGAAAGTGATAATGAAATTAATTTCTCAGTAAAAATTATGCTGAATGAATTATTGACAGAAATGCACATGAATATATTTGAATTATTTAGTCAACGATGCATAAGAAGAAACCAGTGCAATCAGATAAGAGCTTCATACCAAGGTGGAGTGGAACCATAATATTGTCCTCTTTCATGCTTTTAATTTAAAAGCGCTATATAAATGTAATGTTTATTCATTCAATGTGAATGGCTTCAGCTACAGCATAGTTAAACTTGAGGCTGGGTCCAGCAGTTTTAAATGCCTCACATATAACTGAAGTTTAGCTAATTAAGAATTTTAAGAACCGTTTCAATATAGTTACACAAATAGAGTCATTTCACATTGGCATAGAATGGGCCTCTTCAGATCTCGCCCTCAATTCGTCAAGTCAATTGTACACCTATAAGGATACGTCGAATTTGTACAAATTACAGGCTTTTGAGCATCACAATTTATCTCTCATTAATATTTTAGGCTTATAAAATTCTGGACATAAGTAAACATCTGTAAAGTGCTGAAAATCCAGTATCCGTTATTTAAAGCGCTACAGTGACATACAGTATGTTGTTTTCAAAATAAAATTAAACTAAAATGAGACCGTCAATTTGATTTTTCTAGAGGAAAAATAATTTGATAGATTAATCAAACCATTAGGAAAATAGATGATAAATAAAAATTATATACGGTGTTATATATACGGGACAGTCCTAGTGCAAGGTACTGAATTTCTGTGAAATAAATTTACATTCTTTAGCAAATTCTTTTATCAAAAGCAACACGCAATTGACAAAGTAGGATCAGATAGTCGGCTATAGAGTGCAAACCTGCAGAGCAACACATCACCCCTAGAAATAGCATAAAACGAAAAAGCATACCATTAACACATATGCCTAATATTGAAATTAAAGAAGGGAAAACATCACATTTATAATGATGTTTATTCACTTAGTAGGTCGATTCTCCTATACTTGTAAGTCAAAGAATTAGGTAAAGGCTAAATTACATAGCAAAGCCTAACTTTACTTTAAATTTAGCACAATAAAATGTATAGTGTAGCACAAACAATATCAACACTTACACTTTGTTAATCTTGTTGCCGGATCCAGTAAAAATTATTTAGTGGGCACTGAACTGTCAGTCAAAAACTTATTAGCCAATCATCCCTGGAAAAGCCCGCCCATGCGAGAAGTTTGTGTCAGAACTGTAAAGAAAAAGTCAGGCAGAGCACAAGCGAAGAAGTTGGCAGTATAAACAAAGGAGCACATTATCAAAAGACCAAGTTAATTTGAGATGACATTTCTTTTGCTTCAGTGAGAAGTTTTGCTTTATAATATTGGCACAAATCTGACTCTGTACCTCCCCCTCCTACCTGTGCCGCCATAACCTTACACTCATCTAATTGTTTGCACTTCCTCTAGTCTCTCCTGGGATGTGCTCAGGGCCACCATCAGAAATGTATGCCCCCCCCCCTCGGTTGATTAAAACAATTTGGCCAAAAGATTTGTAAGCCTGCCAACGCATCAAGGTAGACTTTTCAGCAGGGGTCTAACTAACCTGATTTAACCTAATCTAAACAAATCTATCTTAAGCTAACCTATAGCCATGTAGCTGTGGTGCTGGCCAACAGAAAGGAGCAGGGATCCAGTCGTGCGTGCAACCTGAGGTTTTATTAGGAGCATGGTAGCGACAATACAAGTAGGGATTAACGAGGAGAATGGTTGAGGTCCGAAAGCAGGGTTCAGAAGCCGGGAGGTCTGTCCTACAAAGAAACACAAGACACGAGAACACGGGGTGCGGGAAGCAAGAGGCGCCGGTCTCAGCGGGGAAGATGGTTCAGGTACGGGAACGGGTCTGGGGAGAGGAAGAGGAATAGGAATGGTAAGTACACGGGGATAACAGAGCAGGGAAGAAGCAATGGGTAGACGAAGGACAATAGATCGCTCAGCAAGGCACATTAGCATGGCTCAATACTTCGCACCGTCTTACTGGTGCCCGGTGCTTAAATCTGTTTCCCTATCAGTCTGACACACCCCGCGAGTTCCGCCCCTGGGGCGTGGTCGGGGCGGAGCCCCCGGCTGAGTTCCCGGCAGAGTCCGTCGATGTGGGCGTGACAGTGCCCCCCCCTTGACGGCCGCCTCCCGGAGGCCGGAGGCGCTTGCGGGGTCTACCCCGGGGCCGCGGAGCAGGTTTAGCAGGAAACTGAGCATGAAAGGCGGCTCTGACAGCGGGGTCGATCGGGGAATTGGCGGCGACCCAACAGTTGACTGCAGGAGGACTACCCGCCCACTCCACCAGGTATTGCAGTTGCCCCCGCCGGCGAGTGTGTGTATGCGTGTGAGTGTGTGCGAGCATGTGTGCGTGTCTATACCCTCAGGAATTGGCAGTACACTCTATGCACAGGCTCCAGTGTACAAAATGAGCCCTTATGAATGCAGCGTGAAACAAAAAAAAATGTTCCGACCCAGGCAGACGTGAGATGGAGCCGGGAGACGCGTCAGCTCACACCGCTGGATGACTGCGAGCGGCTCGGGACGCTGTTCGGACAGGTGAACAAGTGCCTGCGGGGGGTGGGCTTCTGCCAGCTGTACTTCGGGGACAAGATCGTGGAGCCCGTGGTGGTGGTCCTCTTCTGGGTGATGCTGTGGTTCCTCGGCATCCAGGCTCTGGGCCTGGTTGGAGCTCTGTGCATCGTCATCATCTACATCCAGAAGTGATGCCTCGTTGGTTGGTGGGCTGTGCTCCTTCCATCAGCCGCAGGTTCTTCACACTACCTGGCCTTCAGCAGACCAGTGGACACATCAAAAGTGCCTTGCATGGAGTTTTATATGACATACTTATGCACGGCGTTTGGTAGCAGTAATATTTTTCTTTTTGTAGTCATTCAGAGCTTTTGAAAATGTATTTTTTTTAACTTATTGTTACATCCCGGTCTAGGGTCAAGGAGTAAACGGGGAGGACAACGGGGAATGGGGAGGGAGAAAAGAGAAATGACTCACAGACTAGTTATAGTTAAGATCGGATATATTTGAAGTATATTTTGATATAGTGAGATAAATGTGAAACACCAGGGTGACCTTCAGGAGCAGCAAAGGCCACAATAATAAGCAAAACGAGTGAAATACCTACGTGAGCACCAGCTAAGGCTTCCATAAACAAAAAGAAAAGAAAACAAAAGACAATAGCTACCCTTATTAACCACAAAACAGAGACAAACGATTGACATGCAAAAATAAGGGGCAGCCACTCCCTACAAGCCTTACACAGAAATATATACAGATTATTTACAAAGAATACACAGGGCAACCAAGTCCAAATCGAAATGCAAACAGGGTAGTCATTAGCCAAACACTGGGCCTGAAAGACATACACATCATAACGCGGAAAAACCAAAGTCAAATCGAAATCCGAAAGAGGAATCACAGAGAGACAAAACAAGATCGTTATACACAGGAAATCAAATACAAGAAGTGCAAGGAACAAAGAGCAAAGGCAGCAAAAGCTGTTAAATGGGGTTGCGGGTCTTGTTTTACAGTGCTATATCAGATGAGAGGCAGGATAGAGAAACGAAGTGAAGAAACCAGTTTGTGCAGTTTTGGCACTGCGTTTGGAGGGAGGGATGGAAGACCTGGAAGCGGATCAGCTGGACGGCAGAATCGAAACGGATCTAAAGGGAAATGGAGAGACATACACACCCACATATATGGACGTAACAATATGCATCTTTGTAAGATTGAAAAATTACAAAACTGACTGATAGTGAAACCACAGTGTAGGAAGTACTCTGCTGGGTAAATGAAACCTTAGACACTTCAGCACTTCTTGTCAGTATTAGAGACCTGATTGAATGACTCTTACACAGTCTGCTAAGAACTATGACTTCATTGTTTTTCAGCATGCAACAGATCTTCAACCCAGATACAGTTTACATGTCTGCAAGTTTAGACTCGAGTTAACCTGGGCACTTTACTACGGTAATCCTTACCAGGCTTTGTTTACTATACTGTATGCATCACAGTTTAATTTCTCTTTTAAAAATCTCTTTAATGACTTTAATCTCTTTGACTTGTTGTGGGCTCTTTGTGATTCTTCTTGAGAGCTTTGGTGCAACACTGGCATGAAAGTGAAACCTATTTAATGGTTTCATAGCTGAAGGGAAGGCTTAACTGAAAACGGCCATTTGCACTTCTGCTGCCCCAATGGATGAATATATGTCCCAGATCTAGGTGAGCTAATGGGCCAGTGTGCTTGCTTGTACGGATTTGTTTTACATCACTGTGATTTTATTTCAGAAGTGTCACAGCCCATGGTTATGAATGCAAGGACGTTTAGACTCATCTGAGTTGTACCTTTTGGCTGTAAGTTTTACGACATCTACTCATCTCCTCTTTGGAGATGTTCAGACTCACGCTTGCCTTTTTAACATCATATCTCACTTTTGCAGCCTTCTGTTTCTGGAAATGGGCATGGTGCCTCAAAAAGATTGTGGAATTTAAGTTTCTTACTCAGGACCCTGTACTGGAAAAGTGACTAGAAGATTGTTGAATGTTTAGTCCTCTGAGGGGAACATGGTGGCTTAACACTGTAGCCTCATACCTCCAGGGTTAAATGTCTCCACCTCCTTGTATGGAGTTTGCATGTTATCCCTGTGTCTGCATGAGTTTCCTTCAGTTTCTTTCAGCGATCCAAAAACATGCACTTTGATCAATTGGTGTCTGTAAATTGGTGTGTGTGTGTGTGTGTGTGTGTGTGTGTGTGTGTGTGTGTGTGTGTGTGTGTGCGTGTGCGTGCGTGCGCGCCTGGAAATGGATTTACATGCAGTCCAGACTCAGGCTCGGTGGATAATTAGCTCTTTTTAATTCGAGTTATAATTTTTTTTACTTTAATGTTCCATTTTGGCTAAAGATTCTATTAGAATTGTTCTTAAGCAGATTCGGAACATGAAAAATGGTGATAAATTGAATGGACTGCAAACTGAAATCTAATTTTAATAAATAAATCTTATAATAATATATCCTTTTTGTTGTGGGGCGTAACACTATAAAACACCAACAGCACATTTAGTTATCCACTTTTTTTGTATGACTACCTACTAGGGATCCAGATTTTACCAGGGAATGTGTTTGACTAGGGCTGGGAAACATGCCCTAAAAATGATACCAGTTTTTTTCAGAGATTTTTACAATATCAGCATTTACCACAATATTCTAAAATTCATACCTAGAAGACAGTAAAATATGACAGGTGGTGTTGAGTTTTTCTGATTTTGAGGACCAAATTGTTTTACTAATAGTTATAGAGCATATGACAGGTAAATTACAGCAACAGACTCATATCTTGATAGTGCACTATTTTTACACAAATTCTATGACTGTTAGTTATGCAAGAAAACAAGTATTTAGGCTATATCACGATACGATATTTGAACTGACGACAATATGAATGTTCATACTCATGGTACGATATTTTACCGAGATAACGCCCAGTCCTAGTCCAGGCTGTTCCCGTACCTCAGGGTTTCCGAGGATCAGCTCCAAGTTCTCCCCAGCCTTCTACTGGATAAGTGGTTTGAAAGAAGAATGAATGATCAGCATCTTATGCAGATATGAGATGTTACCAGTTAAAGAAAAAGTATTCAAAACCTTGCTGCTGTAAGATGTCTTTCTGTCACTCTTGAAGATAAAATGATACAATACAATTACAACACCTGAAAGTGATAATGAAATTAATTTCTCAGTAAAAATTATGCTGAATGAATTATTGACAGAAATGCACATAAATATATTTGAATTATTTAGTCAACGATGCATAAGAAGAAACCAGTGCAATCAGATAAGAGCTTCATACCAAGGTGGAGTGGAACCATAATATTGTCCTCTTTCATGCTTTTAATTTAAAAACGCTATATAAATGTAATGTTTATTCATTCAATGTGAATGGCTTCAGCTACAGCATAGTTAAACTTGAGGCTGGGTCCAGCAGTTTTAAATGCCTCACATATAACTGAAGTTTAGCTAATTAAGAATTTTAAGAACCGTTTCAATATAGTTACACAAATAGAGTCATTTCACATTGGCATAGAATAGGCCTTTTCAGATCTTGCCCTCAATTCGTCAAGTCAATTGTACACCTATAAGGATATGTCGAATTTATACAAATTACAGGCTTTTGAGCATCACAATTTATCTCTCATTAATATTTTAGGCTTATAAAATTCTGGACATAAGTAAACATCTGTAAAGTGCTGAAAATCCAGTATCCGTTATCTAAAGCGCTACAGTGACATACAGTATGTTGTTTTCAAAATAAAATTAAACTTAAATGAGACCGTCAATTTGATTTTTCTAGAGGAAAATTAATTTGATAGATTAATCAAACCATTAGGAAAATAGATGATAAATAAAAATTATATACGGTGTTATATATTGGGACAGTCCTAGTGCAAGGTACTGAATTTCTATGAAATAAATTTACATTCTTTAGCAAATTCTTTTATCAAAAGCAACACGCAATTGACAAAGTAGGATCAGATAGTCGGCTATAGAGTGCAAACCTGCAGAGCAATACATCACCCCTAGAAATAGCATAAAATGAAAAAGCATACCATTAACACATATGCCTAATATTGAAATTAAAGAAGGGAAAACATCACATTTATAATGATGTTTATTCACTTAGTAGGTCGATTCTCCTATACTTGTAAGTCAAAGAATTAGGTAAAGGCTAAATTACATAGCAAAGCCTAACTTTACTTTAAATTTAGCACAATAAAATGTATAGTGTAGCACAAACAACATCAACACTTACACTTTGTTAATCTTGTTGCCGGATCCAGTAAAAATTAGTTAGTGGGCACTGAACTGTCAGTCAAAAACTTATTAGCCAATCATCCCTAGAAAAGCCCGCCCATGCGAGAAGTTTGTGTCAGAACTGTAAAGAAAAAGTCAGGCAGAGCACAAGCGAAGAAGTTGACAATATAAACAAAGGAGCACATTATCAAAAGACCAAGTTAATTTGTTTGAAAGTTATACATTTTACTTTAGAGATGACATTTCTTTTGCTTCAGTGAGAAGTTTTGCTTTATAATATTGGCACAAATCTGACTCTGTACCTCCCCCTCCTACCTGTGCCGCCATAACCTTACACTCATCTAATTGTTTGCACTTCCTCTAGTCTCTCCTGGGATGTGCTCAGGGCCACCATCAGAAATGCATGCCCCCCCCCCCCCCCCCCCTCGGTTGATTAAAACAATTTGGCCAAAAGACTTGTAAGCCTGCCAACGCATCAAGGTAAACTTTTCAGCAGGGGTCTAACTAACCTGATTTAACCTAATCTAAACAAATCTATCTTAAGCTAACCTATAGCCATGTAGCAACATTCTCCACCACTTATTTACTAAAGAAAAATATCTAACATCTGCAGCATAACAGGAATACACGCTTAACCATGTTAATAGCTCACTACATTGACCACAGTTGCTGTGCTCCAAGCTCAAATACATGGATCAACTCCATAATTTTGATAATTATACTAGATTTTACTATTTTACTCATTAAAACAAGCATAATCCTACTTTCTTCCTAAACATTCTAGATCTGGGGCATCAAACACTCTTCCCGTGGGCCGGAACTGGTCCGATTAAAGGTCTGATCCGGCCTGCCAGAGATTTTGAATATGAACACATTGGACTGGAAAATCCTTCAAAAAAACGTCGGTCCTGTAGGGGGTGTGTCATGCCAAAACTCTTCCACCATCTGAATTCTTTCTTCCTGTGAAGTATTGCTCAGCTGCTAGGCCCAAGACACAATTATGATGATGTAATTTCAAAGCACTCTATAAGTTTCAGGTTCACCGTTGCCACGGCAGCATGAGTTAACATCAATAAAATGCTATTACAGATGTTTTGCAAAAGTGTGTTTTTATTATTATTAAGAAATCATTTATATTTAACTTGATACTACAACCAGCATGTTTCATTAGATTGTCTATTTAGCTCCATAGCGACATGTTTTATTTGCTATTACTTCATTTTTAAAGGTGTGTTTTTATCAATAAAAAAATCAGTTAACGTTTAACTTGATAGCATAAACAACATATCTTGTTAGTTTATGAATGAATATTTAGATCGATAGCGGCATGTTTTCTTAACCGGTAAGTAGGGCTGGGTATCGAGTTCGATACTTTTTAAGCACCGACCGAATCGTCTCGATACTATCGAGTATCGAAAAAATCATTTTCGTTCGGTACCAAATTTCGATACCTAAGGGTATAATCTTGTCAACGTCAGTGAGCTAGAAAACGTGCGGCATCCTTAGGCTATGTTCACACTTGGTGTCTTTTTTCAAACTGCCAGCGTCTGCTTCACATTATAACCCTATGGAGTAATCCGTTTTTTCAAAAAAGTCCTGACCGCTTTTTTAAACGCCACCGCCGGCGTCTCTTACTGCAGCTCAGAGCGTCTTTTCAAGTTGAAAAAAGTTCAACGTTTCTGAAAAGAACGCCCTACGTCAAGCATCTATTTGACAGCTGACCAATGACAAGCGAGTAGCGAGACCTGTCATTTCGATAACAAGAAAAAATGGAGACTTGCCGGTAGATAAACTGAACCGACATTCTCCTCCCCGTAACTTCAAGAGTCAACTTTCTCTTTCTCGACATTTTTGCATCACACAGCACTAGGCTACTATTGCAGCTGTTGTTATAGCAACAAAAGACGCGCTCAGCTGCTATTTGTAACCATACGCTGCCAGCTTTTTTTTTGCTAAAAAAGCGCCATTAGCGTCTTTTTTGACAAGAAAAAGCTGATAAGTGTGAACACTCCCCTAACGTGCCCGGATCAAATGCTGGTGATTGGCTGCTGCGAGGCTGCCTTGAAAATCAATAGTTTACGGCGGTTACGCCCACTCGCCCAGAGCTTGTCTAATGTGAGGCTGTAAAGTATACTACACTTTAAAGCATAGCATAAATTTAACGCAAACGATGTTTAAGTGATCAAAAGTATGGCTACATTATGCTAAGATTGACGGTAACAGCGTGCGATGCAATATTTGTAAAAAGGTTATCGCGTCCAAGACTGGCAACACGTCAAATATGATAAAACACCTGACAGTACACGGAATTAATTTACGAGCAGAAAGTTGCTCCGTGTTTGACTGCAAGAAGATCACGCCAGTGCAGTCATCATCATCCTTTCAGTATTTTCCTGACTCAGGGCCTCCATAAAATGCCCACCACAAGCGTCGTCCTCCGTGACTGATGAGGATAACGGCGCGATGGCTGGGGCTCCGACAGGTAAACAGACATACAAAATCAGCTAACTTTTAGCTTGTGCACCGTTAAAGTTAAGTTTAAGTTTGTGCGGGGTCAATTTATTAATCCTTTTTCGGACCTAACGTACGCTGTGTAACATTATGTACTGTTTCGATGACTTTAAATACCTAGCTAAGTTGATACTAAAATGCTTTAAGGTTAAAAGTAAATGATGAAGTTTACCTCACATTAAACTTATCTTATTTAAATGTCCTTATCCTTGGCTGCATTAACAGTTTAGCTTTCATGTTTTCTTCACATTAATGTTATAGTCTCTGCTCGTGCTGACCCTGGAATTAGGAGACCATCAAGTGATAATCCATTTACACTGGCAGAAAAAGTAAAAATGAACAAAGAAAGGAAAGATGAATGCCACAGGGCCGTTACAAATTTTATTGTTAAAGGTTTACTGCCTTTTTCTACTGTGGAGGCTTCATGGTGGCGGTAAGTACAGTAAGCTGTAAATTATGTTGTAATATTACCATTAAGGCTGTTGGCCAGGTTTGTAGGTCTTAACCTAGATAATTTTTAAAACTTTTTATAGTAAGCAACAATTATAAAATAATGGTAATTTTACTTTTTTTGTGTTTGATGATGTCAACTATAGGGAGATGATAAGCACCTTAAACCCCAGATATCAGTCCCCCAGCCAAGACATGCTCTCAAATACCCTCATACCTGCATGTTATGCAGTTGCAAAAGAAAATGTCAAGAAAGAGTTGCAAGATGTGAGGGATGTGGCTGTGACTGCTGATGGCTGGACCAGCATTGCACAGGACCACTACCTGACAGTGTCAGTTCACTATGTGAGAGAGGGTTCCATGAAAGAGAAGGTCCTACATACAAGGGCGGTATACACATCCCAGACAGGGGACATTGTAGCAGAAGAGATAGGAGATATTCTTGATGAATTTAATATAAAGGACAGAGTAGTTGCTGTGACAGTGGACAATGCAGCAAACATGGATGTAGCAGTAAAAAAGATGAGTATTAAAAAAATTTGCTGCTTTGCTCACACTCTCAATATTGCTGCTCAAAAGCTTTACACAATTACCTCAGTCTCACAGTGGGCAGGAAGGATCAGAGCAATGGTGGTGTGGCTGAAAAGATCCAGCCTGGCTAAACCTGTCCTTAGAGAGAAGCAGCGTCTTCTTGGTAGGTAGAAATCAGAATAGATGAACCTTAGTGCAAAACTCTTTGGCCAAATAGTTATTAAAAATCCTTTGCTAAATCATGCAGTAAAACATTTCTGCAAATAAACAGCCACTTTGATAACCACACACACACACACACACAAACATGAATTTCTCTTTCTCACTTTAGGTCTTCCAGAACATGCGGTCATCCTTGATGTGAAAACAAGGTGGAATAGCTTATTCCTCACGGTGGAGCGATTCCTGGAGCAGTTCCCTGCCATCCAGGCCACCTCCATGGACCATCGTCTTAAGAAATTAATGGACAAGGACAGGCAAAAACAGTTCTTATTCTAAATGCCATTTTCAGTGTGAACGATTTTGCTCATAAATCTATAGTCCAGCTAATGAATGTGATTATATTTTACAGACTGCAGAGAGTTTCTGGTGAGGATTTTAGAAAAGCAGAAGAGTTTGTCAAAGTTACAAAGATACTTTACACTTCAACCCTCTGCGTCTCTGCTGAAAGGAGCCCAACTTTGGGTCAGATTCTGCCTATCTTAAATAAACTCCAGCACCACTTCACAGTGAATAAAGAGGACTCCTCCTTCACAAAGACCATCAAGGACACTCTCTGGAATGACCTCTCAAAAAGATACCAGGTGTGCAGTGTAATCCTGTTGAATTTGCACTTGTTTTCATTAGAATTATTCAGTGATTGACTCATAGTGTTTTTGTCTTGAATGATGGCAATATCAGACAGTTTTTGGAGGAGGGCACAGCCTTAGATCCCAGATTCAAGTCAAAAGTGACAAATGAAGTGTGGACCAGACTGGAGGAGGAGCTAATGAAAAGGACCTCAGAACAGGTGTTAATTCATATTGGTAATCTTCTACTCCTCTTGAGTTGTAGATCAATATGTGTAACCTATTTTTGTTATTGAATATAGACTCCAACTGAGCAGATAGAACAGGCACTTGAAGAGAGTAACCAAGATGACAGCTCTGATGAAGACAGTGCATCTGCAACAACAACACTGGTAAGAAAATATAAAGAAATCCTATTTTTTCCTATTAGCTTGTTTGCATTTATCTTTATAGAGTTTTATATTTTTCTTTATTTCTTTACTTATTTGTAAATAGAAGAGGCCAAAGCTTTCTGCCCTTGAGGAGCTGTTTGCTGTGGAGGACATGGCTGTTGAAGCAAGAATGCAGACCACTGTCAGCAGCACTACAGAGAGGATTCAGGCAGAGATAAATAAGTACAGACTGCTTCCGTCTACACTGTCCTCAGTAAGTCCAGTAACCTGGTGGTGGGACATGAAGGATACTCTGCCAATGCTCTCAGAATTGGCATCAAGGTATCTTTGCGTGCAAGCGTCATCCACACCCTCAGAGCGTACATTTTCCACTGCTGGGGACATTATCAGCCAGGAGTGGGCTTGACTGTCTCCTGAAAAAGCAGACATGCTAATTTTTCTGAAGAAGAACTGTTGAGTGATTTCAGGTGATCTTAAAAGGTTAGTTCACCAAAAAAATGAAAATTCTGTCACTAATTACTCACCCTAATGTTGTTCCAAACCCATAAGACCTTTGTTTGTTTATCTTCAGAACACAAATGGCGATAATTTGGATTTAATCCAAGAGCTTTCTGATCCTCCCATAGATTTACTGGATATGCAGTTTTCAATGCCCAGAAAGGAACCAAAAACATAGTCAAAATAAGTCCATGTGATATAAGTGGTTCAATCATAAATATATGAAGCTGCGAGAATACTTCTGTGTGCAAAGTGAACAAAAATAACTGTATTCAACAATTTATCTATGGGAGGATCAGAAAGCTCTTGGATTAAATCCAAAATATCTTCATTTGTAGATAATTAATGACAGAATTTTAATTTTTGGGTGAACTAAACCTTTAAGCAGCAGTGAGCCTCACAAATACTTAAAATTGATTGACTTAAAATGGCTTGAACTTTATTAAAACGGTTTGCAGTGATATATTGTGCTAATCACACTTTGTTCATTTTGTGCTTTCGTTCCTTTGTTTATTGGTCTTAGAGATAAGCCTGCTGTGAAAAGTGTCACAAACATCCTGAAAAAATAAAACCAAAGTTTCTCTGAGATTGTGTTATGTAATCTTGTTAAAACATATTTCTTAAAATAAAAGTATCGAAAAAAGTATCGTTCGGAACCGGTATCGAATTCAGGGTATCGGTATCGGTATAGAAAATTTTGGAACGATACCCAGCCCTACCGGTAAGTTTGAATGAATGAAAGTCAGACGTCTTTTAGTGAGTCATGAAAGGCACGTAGTACTGTAGGTGCGGTACTGGGAGTAGTAACTTCCAATGACCAGAATTCAGATCAGACACACAAAATTTTATTATTTAGTTGACAAAATGCATTTGTTCACTAAAATGTCTTTCTTTCATTCATGAAATGCCTTTTGTAGACAAAAATTCATTTGTGGCGCCACGTGCTGGACGATCAGGCAGGGAGCGAGGAATCAAGGAAACAGGGTCGGGAATGAGGGTTTATTGATGAAAACAGGTACAAACAGCAAGAGACTTCAATGACCGGACTGGGGAAACAGACTGGAACGTGGACTAAATACACAGGACTACTCAAACTGACAGAAAACAGCTGGTTACAATCGTGGTAGCACATGTGGTTAATGAGGGGGCGTGGCGCACACGAGGATCGTACGAGCAGGTCATACCATTTAGCTGATAAAATGCATTTTGTGAATGAAATTACTTATTACTGAAAGTAGATTCACCCTTAGTTCACGAAATGCAAGGTGCTGATATCAAAGTTAAATGCACAAAATTAAACATTCTTTTTGCTTTCTGTGCACGAAAGAAAGTGAAGTCTTGCTTTTATGGACAAAATGTGTGAAAAGTGGAGTTTTTCTTTTTGTGGACAAAATACAGCAAGGCATTCCTTGATTTTGTCAATAAATAATGCATTTTTTGTGGCACAAAATGTTATTTTCAGCACGAAATCGAGCGCTTAGCCCTATAAATTCTGTACACTTGAACTAGCACAGTTTTTTTTTTTTGTTTTAAGCATACTGTTATACTTGCATTACTTATAACTACTCTATGGGCCGCCATTTGTAAAGGTACTAAACCTTTTTGTACTTGCCACTTTTTCAACATTTAGTGCAATTTTCTGACATTTAGCTAGAAGTAGGTGTTGTGTATCATAAAGTTTTTTTTCTGTGTAGGTTATGTTCAAAATTGTTTATCCTATGTAAATTTAAATGACTAAATATATTAAATGTAAATGTTAAATGTAAATATAAATGTTTACGAGCGTCGCTCTTTCGCATATTGGTCAATACTGACACGCAAACGTGCGATCTTTCACGAGATGTGTTTAGTGATTTTCATCTGACAAACAGATACTGAAGTATGCAGTAATAATAATAATAGAATGAAGGGCAAACATTAATACAACAGTCTTCATGTGCAAATGAAAAATTATATTGTCTAACCAAAAGGAAGCTACCATACTCACAAATAAACAAAAAAACTATATGTATACCTATTGTCACAACCATAGCGGGCAGCAGTGCGATCGTGCGGGTAGGCGGGTCAGGAACAGGCAAGGCAAGCGGAAATCGGGGCAAACGACGGGTTTATTGAGGGCTAGGGAGCAGGAGACACTTAACCACACCATAACCACAATGACGGACAGGGGAAATAGGTCAGACCAGGACTTAAATACAACAAGACTAATCAAAGGAATAGGACAAAGCTGGAGACGATCAGGGAAGCACACGTGGGTAATCAGGGGGCGTGGCACACACGAGGAGCGGACGAGCCGGGCATGACACCTATATGTATTCATTCCATTTTTACAAAAATACTCTGTAGACTGATGTTGCTAGCTATATCTGTTAGCTGTGACTAAAGTCAGAACTTACTGATCTCAGTGATGTAGGGGGCATTAATGCTGCATGTGCATTAGGGCACTGCCGGTATTGAAACCTGAAATGAAAGAGGGCCCCTTAAATATTAACTACAATGTGCATTAATTCATTCCAAATAATAAACAATTGTCCTTTTATAAGCATACTTTCACTATTGAAAAGATAAGATCAAGGGTTTGATTTGTTAAGAATTTATTATTTTATTAAACATACCTTCTCCTCATTAATTTAACTTCTAACGGGGTGGTAGTAGCCTAGCGGCTAAACACATTACATGAAAGATCGCACGTTCGCGTGTCAGTATTGACCAATATGCGAACGAGCGACGCTTAGCAGTGACAGATAACCGTAATGCATTATGGTCCTCATAGTTTCTGCGATTGGAACTGCCGTTTTGAAAGCGATTTTTTGCCATTTCCGAACAAAACGTTCAGCAGCAGCAGCATCTTACGAACTGCTGCCACCAACGAAAGTATGGTGGGAAATATTTAAGGCCAATTTATACGATACTGCTGATTCCCCTCCTGCCCCAAAATACATTCATAACTTCCCGATGTCACAGTGGAAGGTGTACATGATGTTGCTCCCGGCCGTGTAGCAATACCATGTAAGGCAGCGCGAACACCTGCCAAAACTGCGCGTTCTATGGTCTCCAAGTGAGCAGAACTCGCCATGTTGTCCTGCATCAGCCCTAACCAGTGTTGCCAACTATTTTCAATGGAAAGTAGCTAAAGTCTGCTCGAAAAGTCGCCAAATGTCGCTAGATGACGTAATGCGCATATTTGCATATTGATGACGTAATTACGTTGTGTTTGCATTCTGCGTGTTTTCCCTAATCTTACCTCACGTATCCAATATAGAACTGTTAAAAATCAATATAAATCAATTACGTTACATATTTTCTGTTAGACAACACAACGGAACTTATTAACCAGCAGTTACATCCTCTGCAATGAAATAAGAAGAATAAATAAATAAGAAAAAATAAGAAAAAACGGTCAAATTAAATAGTTTTATTTCAAGCAAAGGAGAAGCAGGTAAGTGATTGGTCCATGGCAACACCGTTTGCACATGCGCAGCTCATTCACATCTATGTCAGCTGCCGTGCAGTCACGGTAATATGCTGCTCCTTTCAGCCGGAGCTAGCGCTCACTGATCAGGGCAGAGACAGGAAGATGAGTAACTGTACCGGGAAAGCAAGACCTCGCGCTTACAGGACAGTACTGGCGACATTTGTTGCCAAGGTTTGTCCAAAAGTCGCTAGATTTGTCGCTAGGCGCTTTTTTTAAAAACAAAGTCATCAAGGGGGTCTGAAAAGTCGCTAAATCTAGCGACAAAGTTGCTAAGTTGGCAACACTGACCCTAACCTGCAACCACTTAGCGCGCTCTCGTCAGTACCGCCCATTTCTACGCAGATGGGCATGGCTAATTTGCATACATTCTCAACATTTAGAGTCTACATTTAACATTTATATTTGACATTTAAGTTTTACACTTAACATTTAGATATGTTAACATTTATAGCAAACATTTATATTTACATTTAAATTTTATATGTAACATTTATATTAAATAATTTTGACCATAATCTACACAGCAAAAAAACCTGATGATCCACAACACCATTGACTTCTAGCTAAAT
Source organism: Brienomyrus brachyistius (assembly GCF_023856365.1). Taxonomy (NCBI): domain Eukaryota; kingdom Metazoa; phylum Chordata; class Actinopteri; order Osteoglossiformes; family Mormyridae; genus Brienomyrus; species Brienomyrus brachyistius. The sequence goes on from NW_026042321.1 coordinate 1,860,451, forward strand.
GTCAGAAAATTGCACTAAATGTTGAAAACTGGCAAGTACAAAAATGTTTAGTACCTTTAATAATGGCGGCCCAGACTTCTCTGTAATATTTTGGTTAATATTTAATATTTATTTATTTAATATTTGGGAAAACCGTTGATTACTTCTATGAATTTCGGAAGTTTCATAGAGTATTGCAGTCTCTTCATCTGATGGTACATGATTTATAATCAATTCAATTGTTCATTTAACACACCTCTACAGGGAGAAAAGAAACCTCTACTATTGAAACAAAAAATTCAAAAGGCAGTTTAGCAAATTAAAACAAATTAAATAAATACTAAGAGTATTAATAATGTATTACTAATCTAGGAAACATCATTTTCATGTGGCCCACACAAGTTTGGGCATGTTCCATTGTAGCCCATTCACTGAAATGAGTTTCACACCCCTGTTCTACATACAAATGTATAGTAATAAGAGTATCACATACAAACTTTTCTATGGAGCTAAATGAGGGCCAATAGTTTTGTCAATCTGAAAAAAGAATTGAAAATAAAATTTCAAGCTTTGATGTTGAACTTCTAGAAACACAATAATGTATTCAAACTAAGAACAAGAGTTTGAAAGTTTTTTTTTTGTTTAGAAATAATTTTGATTCAGTTCTGTATTTTTTAAAATAAATGTTTTGATGGGCGACAGCAATGGATGTCCGGGCCTCAGCCAAGTGATATTTTTATGAAACTACATGTCAGTGCTATCACGATCAGTGAGCGTGGATAATGCTCACGGGCAGGCAGACGGGCAGAAAAGCAGGCAGGCAGGATCGGGGGAAAAAAAATGGTTCAATCAGGAACTGGGAGCAGGAAACACCAGACATCGACTAACATCAATGACAGACAATGAACTGAGGCAAGATGGGGACTGAAATAGACAACAGAGTACAGCTGGGTACAATCAGGGAAGCACACGTGGATAATCAGGAGGGCGTGGCACACACGAGGATCGTACGAGCTGGGCGTGACAAGTGCATGTAGTGAATTTAGCATAAAGGTCCCAGTATGAAATTGACACATGAAAGTAGCCAGGAGCTACTCAAGCTCCAAGTCAAGACAGCCCAGGAACTTGTAACCAGGAACCAAGTTCTTTATTACAGGGGTGTGATGAAAGATTTAATATGTACTAAAGGAAATGCATCAAAAGCGGCCCAAACTAGAAAAGATGGCTGGTAAAAAGTGTCTGACAAATTAAAGTAAAAATTTAAAGTAGTGCACACTGCCTGTGTGGCTATGAGGGCCTGACTTCGCCTAGTTGGACTTCTACTACTGTATATGGAGCTAATGAATCTTTAAGATATAATATTCCATCTCGGCTGAAGTGGTATTTTTCAAAAAGAATATCATTCGGCAACAATAAAGGATTTTGCTGATCGCGCAAAACTCTCTCAATTTGAAATTTGCTTATTATTATTTGTGCCCCAATTGCAATTGGTCGCTCATCCATGAATGGCGAGGCCAGGACTAAACAGATTTCCATGCACGGACCATGATTAAGTGTGTGAGCTAATCCTTGTTTACGTATAACAAACCTGCTCTGAGCAATTTTGAGGATTTGGATCTGCTGCTATGACAACTCATCCAGCAAGAGTTTCGAAAAACCGACAGATCCAGGATCATGCCAAATCATCAACAATTACATCCAGCTAAAAGAGTAATCCACTTGCGAAAAATACCCCTCAGGACTTGTCCCACATGTTTGTGGAACCTGACAAACATTTACAGTTGTCACAGTGATGTAGTTGCCGATGGATATCAAATTGGACCCCTTATGAAGGGTGTTATCATTGATGTTTTACATTATGCCTGTTAAATTTGCAATGAGGACATTGTGGACGACACTTTCCTCAATAATAACATGTATTATAAAGCTACTTTTCATGCATATTTATACACATAATGTCCTGGGGACAGAAATCGCACTGATTCGGTGGAATGGCCCCATAAACCATAACCCTTGAACTTTGATGTGAAAGCACTTAATGTTAGCTAGGGACCGTAACTAGAAAGCTCTCCAAGATACAAATAGACAAATTTATCTAACATTGCATTTCATTTCAAATGTTTAGTAAATGATACAAATACCGTCAAATGACAGAAAGCAACGAATATCCCATTTTCAACATGGGGACTGCAGGCTATATGACTACAAATTTTACATCAATTTGTCTGAATTCAAATCTTAAACCTTTTGTTGCAGGATGGAACATTTGTGAGTATAACCTGGAAATGTTGTCTTCTATTTTTAATTGTTTTAAACCTATAGGATATGAGGTCATAATGTAGGCTATCATAAGGGTTTGGGAATACTTTTCGCTAATAATTAAATGTAACATTAAGCCTAAGAGCTCATTTGATGTTATTAATATAAATGCCTGGCTTGTGTAAGTCAATAGACCCATAGCAAGTAAAATAATATTGGATGATACACAGATTTATAACTTTATATGGGTGAGGTATGAAAAATGATCTTTGACAAACTGATCAGTGTGCAAAGGTTAAATTAACCAGGGGTGGTACCCCGGGAAATGCCCTTTATTTTCTAAGCCCAGTGTTAACAGGCATGGCTTAATGTATATTATTGAAGTTTAACATATTACAGGTTATTTTATATTTATTAGTAGTAGTAGTTAAAATAACTTCATATAATAGTACGTGGGGGAGGCATGGTAGTGCAGTGGTTAGGACTGTTGCCGCACACCTCTGGGACCCAGGTTCAAGTCTCCGGCTGGGTCACATGTGTGCGGAGTTTGCATGTTCTCCCCATGTCATCGTGGGGTTTCCTCTGGGTACTCCGGTTTCCACCCACAGTCCAAAAACATGCTGAGGCTAATTAGACTTGCTAAATTGCCCGTAGAATGCATGTGTGAGTGAATGGTGTGTGAGTGTGCCCTGCGATGGGCTGGCCCCCCATCCTGGGTTGTTCCCTGCCTCGTGCCCATTGCTTCTGAGATAGACTCCAGACCCTCCGTGATCCAGTAGGATAAGCAGTTTGGAAAATGGATAATGGTACATTTTATTATTATTTATCAGATAATTATTCAATTAATTATTGTTAAGATTTTTTAGTAATCATTACATATTATTAAAACTGTGGCTAACCAGGGCAATAAAATGTTTGGGAAATTGAATCTTTTAAAGGCTCTATATAGAACCATACGGTTTATCGACAAAGAACCCTTTTGAGAGTCTAATAAATTATAGAATCCATAGCACAATTGAATTATAGAATCCATAGCTTCAATTCTGAGTAAATTTGAGGTCTGTTTTCAGGTATGGATATTCACCCATATAATGGTTTTGTGGCAGTAAAATCACAAGGAGGGGCTTATGTTTGAGTCTTTAGCCAATCACAGTCTTCATGGTGTGACATTACCACATTTGTCTGTTTTTTTCTCATTTTCAAACTGTCCCTGAGGCTGGCAGTGTCTGTGCCTCAGCAGGCTAAGCCTCTGTGTTTATCAAAAAAAAAAAAAACGCTCATTCATTATTATTATTATTATTATTATTATTACTATTATTATTAATAAATGAAGATGCACCCTTACATTGCCCCATACAGTCTTTGCAGGCAAACAAATTCCTGTGTTTTGTCTATGTTTATCTTCACTAAAGGCATGCACAACAAAGCAGGTACTTTGGAAATCTGTGTGTCTTTCTGTTTAAGAGAGAACACTGCTTATAATTTATGCGGTGATGTCATACAATGAAGAGTGATTGGTTAAAAAAGTGAAATTCAAGCCCCTCCCTTGTTGACCTAGGGACACATTGAACTCAGCAAAAGCAGGACATGGTCCATCAAAGATCAAATATAGTTAATACAGTAAAAATTGCAAATAGAATTATCTGTTTCACAAGGAGAAACCTCTAATCATCTCATCTTTCTTTTTGCTGTCACTCAGTACTGCTGCATCAAGTTTGTTGTGATTTGTCTCAAAATTCGAACAGGTCCAGATCTTCACCTATACAATGTGGCTGCAGCTTGGAAAAGATCGGACAAAGCATTTTTCAGTTATCATGCTGACAAGATCAAGTGTCTGCGCCTGCCTCCTCTTTGTTATCACTGTGCAGTGCTGCTTCAGTTTTGGTGTGATTTGTCTCAGAATTTGATCAGGTCCTGATCTTCACCCTTAAAAAATGTTGGCAAAGGCTGAAAAAGATCTGTCAAATACTTTTTGAGTTATCGTGCTAAAATAATCAAAAGTGTGAAACTACCCTTGTTTTTGCTATAACTATGCAGTTCTTCAGTTTTGGCGCGACCTGACTCAAAATGTTATCACTTGCAGCTTGTCATCCCATTAATGTCGCTGCAAAGTTAGACAAGGATCCATAAAATTCTTTTAAATTTACTGTGTTGACAATACTAAGTGTCTTTTACAGCCGCTGTTTCCTTCCTTGCTGTCACACTCCACTGCTCCTTTATATTTGGAGCAATTAGTCAGAAAATCAAATCAGACATAGACCATCATGTTTTTCATGCTGCAGTAATCACATTCACCACATCAAATGCTGTCTGCTTTCACCCTTCCCTTTCCTGTCATTAAATAGTGTTGCTTCACTTTTGGGATGATCTCTCTCTAACTGAAAAAAAAATCCAGCTAATCACCTATACTGTAGAATGCAAAATCTGAAAAAGATCAATCACATGTTTTTGAGTTGCTGGTTTAATAGGCACAGTGCTGTGGTGGTGGCAGCGGACCGATCCCAGACCCATGTATATTCTCTGAGTCCAGATAATATAACACGAAATAGCCAGGCTGTGTGGCTGTAAAGGCCTAGAATCCCTGCTCTAGGTACTTGGTGAGCTAATTGTTAAAAACTACTTAACTCCACTGTGGTTTTTGGCAATAACACATTTACTTCAGATAATTTGATGCTATAGCAGAAGCATTTATTATAACTAAAGGTTTACACAGGTATACAGTGTAAAGAATATGCAAAGAATATTTTGTGAGAAACTGTTACTCATTGCTAAGACAATAAGGGAAAAAAAACAATGATCTTGCAGGCACTGTCCGGACAGTGAGGAAACTAACGCAGTTTGGCACAGACAGAAGGTAACAGTGTCGTACACCGTAGGTCGTTCCATCCCTTTTCAGCTACATAAAAAAAAAACAATTAATGGTTAATACTGATCGATGTATCAGTACATTAACTGTTAACATAACATTGATGTATCAGTACATTAATGTTTAACATAACATTGATGTATCAGTACATTTAAAATAACACGAAAACAGTGAAATATGTCCTCTAACTGCTTATCCTGGTTAGACTTGACAGGGATCTGGGGCCTGTCCTAGGTAGCACAGGTCCCATGACAGAGTGGGCATGGATGCACACAAGCGCACGAACACACACAGAAACACACACACACATTTAAATGAATTTGCAAATTTTTATCACAATGTGGTAAAATTATTTGGTAAAATGATTTGGCCATCACTAAATCCAAAAATAACACAATGTGATATTTTTCTAATGTTCAGCCCAAAATAAATATCCTTTCATGTAACATTAGGGAGGACATGGTGCAGACTGTGTATGGCATAGATATACTTTTTTTATTTATTTATTTTGGCGGGAGGGACCAGCAGACATTGGGGTCACTGCCCCCAGCCCCCCATTTTCCGACGCCTTTGCTGATGATATGAAAATTTAGAAAAGTCTTATCTCAAGCCGACTAACTATTTCAATCCTTGCATGTACATAACATGCAATGTCGATATTAATATTGCACAACATCCAGCCCTATTTCTTACCCAGAGCGAATCTGCACAGTCCAAGGAGACACACAAACACCATACACACACAAGGAGTGAACCGTTTACTATTCTATTAAAAAATGTGTGGTTATAGGTTTTTAACACCCTTACAGAAAATCAAAATTAACAGAAAGTCCATTGAAGATCCAATATAAATGTTAGCTTTTTATACAGAAATCCTACAAGAAACATTTTAGGCTCATTTGATTCTGCATTGGATATTACCTCCATAGTTAATCTCTGCACAGTCTTCATCTCTATGGTTATTCGGTTCTCCGGGGTTCCATTTGGTAAAGTCAAAAGGAGTCCCATCAATCCAGAGCCAGGTTCCTTCCTGTAGAAGTTGAAAGATTAGGGGATAGAGGTCATTCTTTGAGAGTCATTCCATGAGTACTTTTAATTGAAAACATTTTATATCCCATTAAATAAGCATGTTTGGATCTCTAAATTAAGTGCATTGTTGCAATATCATTAGGCCTCTGTACCTATAACTGGAAGTTTGCTGGTTTGAATCATGTCCTTGGCAAAATAGTCACACATCCACTGGGCTCGTGAGCAAGGCCCCCCCCCCCCCCCCCCCCCAAAAAAAAAAAAAAAAAAAGATAAATGGCTGACACTGTGCATCAACCCCAAGCTTCACTCTCACTTAGATACCCATCTATGGAAAGCTTGTGAAGTTAAACAACATGGTCAAGGACAAGTCTCATACCCCCCCCCTTTGAAGCACAGCCATCTGGCAATTAAAACCCAAACAAACCGACTGACGAACAGTTTTTATCCAAGGGCTGTGGCCGCCATCAAACCCCTCTTCCAGAACAGTGAAAAGTAACTGTGTGCACATGTTTAAGACCACATACACTGGAACAAGGCCTTTAATAATCTGCACTAAAAGCACTTTTATGCTGCTGCTGAATTCTTGTGCTGCTTAACTTAATGCTACTATTCATTTTGCTGCTTCCTTTAGTCTGTGCTCAGTTTTATGTAATTTATATTTATGTATTTCTCTTAATTAATTGATTAATTGATTGAATAATCCATTAGTTCATTCACGTGTGTATGTCTCAAAGGCAGGGATATGCAAAAGTCAGTACTCTAGTGTACCGATATTCATACTTGTGCACATAGTAAATGAAGCATAATTTAGTTTTTTTCTTTCCCATTTCATTTTGTATTCTGACCGTTATCAGCACCGGGGTTATGCTGGTTAAGATATTCTCTCTATCCACATGAACCTCCGGGCCATATTTTTTTTAGAAATTAACCTAGACAGATTACTTTTACCATTAAATTAATTTTACAAGTTGTCTGACCAACATCCGTTTGAATATCTGTAGGAAATCCATAAGAGAAGAACATGCAAACTGCACACATAGAGCAGAGATGGGATTCGACCCAGTAGGTGTGAACCGTCACATCAGCACACACCAGCTAGAGTAACTTAAAACAAAATGGTGTAATATTACAGTATTTACGTTCTGTTTCGAGTTGTATTCATCCATCCATCCATCCATCCATAAATTTTCCAAACCGCTTATCCTACTGGGTCGCGAGGGGGACGGAGCCTATCCCGGAAGCAATGGGCACGAGGCAGGGAACAACCCAGGATGCGGGGCCAGCCCATTGCAGGGCACACTCACACACCATTCACTCACATCAAGTTGTATTATATAATGCCAATCAGTTTACCTTTACAGCATCAAATGCACCAATCCAGGCGCGAGGAAAATGGCTGCCTGTGACTTTCTGCACAAACTGGTACTCTTCAAAACTGTGGATGGATGCCAAAGTCCCTTTTACATGGATGCAGTTGTTCTGTGCAGAAGAAAACAGAACAGGGCCAGTTTATAAATTGATGAATCCCTTAATCATAAACTCTTCATTGGGCACCTAGTATTTTCAGTTTTATTGGGAACTTTTCTTTATTATGCCACTCACATTCATAAATTTTGTTTTATTTATTCTGTGTTGCCAATAAAAAAATACATAAAAAAAAGTTAAAAATAGCATCTGTGCATCTATTTTCGTAACAAGACTGAATTAAATACAGTTTTGTATTTACAACGCAGTGTTAGAAATACTACAATTATCTGATGATTGTGCAATGTTTTTGGTTACGGGTTAAGCAACATAATAATTGTGTCATTGTAGAGATCTCCTGTGGCCCGTAAATGTGAAGAACGATTGTCAAGCCCTTCTTCAAAATGATCAAACTCTTCACCTTTCATTTACATCAAAAACATTACAATGAAAGCCAGAACACTGTTGTAGCAGAAAAACACATCTGCTAACTCCATATAGTTTCCTTTTCATATGTAAAATAATTCTTTTTAGTGATTTTATTCTGGGGCTATTGAACTGAAACTCAGGATATTTTACTATAGCTCACAACTTGAATCTGCTGTAGGTTAAATTCCCTTTTGAATGGTGGGGCCATGGCATAGGGTAACATTACTGCAGGGCTACTGTTCAACTATCTCATTTTGATTCTCGCCAAGTGCAGTTTCTCTCTCTCTCTCTCTTTCTCTCTCTACACACGTAGGGTATACCTGTCCTTCTGGGCTCGCTCATTCACTTCTATAGGAAAAATGCTAACGCTAACTATGACAACCTTAACCCTCACCCAGCCATAACCATAACCATAACCATAAGTAACCAAGCAAAATATAAGTGTTTTTGCATTTTTTATTTTTTCATAGCAGTCACTGGTATTTATAAAATAGAGTTTTCTCTTACTGGTCCCCATAAGGGGAAAAAAAACATATATTTATCACGTTATGGGGACATTGTGTCTTCATAAGGATAGATATACCCGCTCACACACACACACACACACACACACACACACACACACACAATGTTCCCTGATCTTTTCAGGTTTTTCCAAATATTTATTAGGACATCAGAGGCAAAACTTTTTTTAACCAGGTTAACCTAAGTACCGTATTATTTAACTATGTTGTAGTTAATCCATATAAAGTTTGGGATAACTATCATATGCTATCAGGCGGGTCAGGCTGTATAAGGAGTGGAGCCATTGTTGTTGTCTCATGTACAGTATGTGATAATAGTTGTCTTCATAGCTTTGCAGATGAACTCTTGCAGTAATGTTAAGTATTTAGGAACTACACGGGATTGCAAAAGAAAGGGGATGCAAAAATATAACCTGACCTCAGTGCACTCTTACACACCCCGATTCTTTAATCTTACAATCGTTAATTCCTTCAATTCAAATACAACGACAGGCTACAGTTTAAAAAAAGAATAATGCCATAATATTGCAACAAGTTTAGCCACATAACCAAAATAAAACACAAGCTTCAGATCAGTAGGGGTGTGGTGGTTCGTTATATCAGTTGGTGTACACAGATACACAGTAATACATATCTGTTAAACCAGATGACACATCCCAGCTCTTTGCGTTAGAAGACTATCTACTAGACATCTGGTGTTGGATGGCAAAAATTTTAAATTTAACACAGAGAAAACAAGTACTGCTACTTGGCCCTGAGGCTGCTCAAAATAAGTTTTGCAACCTAAGCCTTAGCGGTCTTCCTACTCAGCCTAACATTGTGGTCAGAGATCTTGGTGTCCTGGTTGATTTAGATCTATGTTTCGATGCTCACATAAGAAATATCATTAGAACTGTGTTCTACCATCTATGGAACATAGCCAAGCTTTGGAAGATGCCCTCCTTTCATCCATCCATCCATTTTCCAAACCGCTTATCCTACTGGGTCACGGGGGGTCCCTCCTTTCATGAGGCAGAAAAATTAATACATGCCTTTATAACTTCAAGACTGGACAATTGTAATGCCTTCCCTTCTGGTTGTCCATCAGGATCCTCAAGTGATCGTCAGCTGTTACAAAATGCAGCAGCCAGAGGACTTAGAAAAACTAAAATGAAACTGATGATGTTAGCTGTTTTATGCTCCCTGCACTGGCTTCCAGTTAAGTCTCGGATTAATTACAAAATAATACTATCAACTTATAAAGCACTGAATGGCCTTGCAGCAAAATATCTTAGAGATCTACTGGTTTCTTACAACCCCTCCCCACCTGCTTCGATCTCAAGGAGCAGGAAATCTATTAGAACCTAGAGTAGAAAGAACTACAGCAGGCTGCAGAGCTTTCTCTTATAGCGCTCCTCAGCTGTGGGATAGTCTTCCAGCAGATTTGCGAGATTCAGGCTCACTCTCAACATTCAAGTCTAGACAAAAAAATCACATTTGGTTAGTCTAGCTTATTGGCACTCTAATTGTACTTCTAGCTTTTGCTAACTGCTTACCCCCAGTTAGGCCTAGAGTGTGAAGTGCAGAGCTGGGTGGGGATCAGTGCCATTGGTTTTGGATGAAGTAAACTGTCAGTGGTGTCACTCTAACCAAGACTTAAATGTAAAATTTTTGACTGTGTATTAGGATTTTGTCTTCTTCTTATTTTTACTTCCTCTACCGGCCCCTAGAGGATGGGTTCCTCCTTTGTATCTTGTTCCTCCCAAGGTTTCTTCCTTCCTGGGAGTTTTTCCTTGCCACTGTCCCCTCTGGCTTGCTCACTGGGGGCTTTGGGCAGGGATAATGTAAAGTGCTTTGACAAAAGTAACGTTAAAATTTGAAATACAAATAAATATTAAAATGAACTGAACTGAATTTAATTGAGTGTACTAAGACTGACATTGTCACTCAGTCAGAGTGAACTGATCAATTGGAGGTGCTTGGTGTCTTCTGCCACATCGGTCATTAGCTAGCTGTCATCATGACCGATTAATTTGTTGATGCAGTTTACTGATACGGTATTTCCAAACTACAGTCACTGAGGTGAAGTTTATGTAATAGTTCCCAAATGTTGAAGAATGCAAATTACCAGGTAGCTTTCATGGGGAATGAGTCAAAAGAAGTTCGTTATTTAATGTCATTGTATTATTATGTTTAATCAGTGACCAAGACCAATATAAAAGAAGTAGTTTGTTCATTGCATATCACTAGTATTCCTAAATTCCAGCTCCTGTAGACCCAGACAGCTCTGCTTCACCTGTTGTCTTTAGGAAACTGAACCACTGAACAGGACCCATCTGGTTAACAGTGTTGGGGAAGTTACTCACAGAAGTAATCCATTGCAGTCAGAGGTGGAATGTTCAGGACCAAAAAGTATTAATCCAGACCAAGGTTTTGTTTCAACCAACCACAGTCAAAAAAGTTACTTTGAAAGAACTCAATTGAATCATAGACAGTGGTCCCACCCAACTACAATGAGTATTTTGAAAATGAAACATTCTTTTTACATTGACTTCATGTTCTGAGAACATAACATAGTTGACTCAGTCTCACTCAATTTTCTCATGTCTAATTAAACCAACTGAATTGGTTTCTAGACTGTAATATTATTTATCAGGGCTGAGAGAAGGCAAGAGCTCCCCTAGTGGCTATAGGAGTGCATGTGTCCTAGAGCAGGAATAATGAACAGCAGCCTCAATGCTTTTAGACCACGACTTGGATTAGAAGAACAAATCAAATCATTTTGCTCATTTAATATTTAAATTTTATGAAGAACCACCACTGTCCAGTTTTTATTATAGACAACATCCTGTAAGGTTTTGGCAGAATCCTCTTCATGATGATGAGTGGAATAAACCACCTTAGAATATATACCCAATTTAAACTGAGAGTAATTTAGTTGGTTTAATTAGACATGAGAGAATGATTAACTCAGCTATGTTCTGTTCTCAGAACACAAAGTCAATGCATCAACTTAAACAGAATGTTTCATTTTCAAAATACTCATTCTATTTGTGTGAAACTGTCTATTCAATTGAGTTAATTCAAAGTAACTTTTTTTCAGTGTGCTTGATTGAAACAAAACCATGGTCTAGATTTGTACTTTCTAGAAATTAACTTTCCACCTAATTTCCCCAACACTGATTAGAGAAACATGAATCCTCCAGTTTTCCCGTGGACCTTATGAAATTCTCTTCAAGGATTCATTGATAAGTGCAGCACAATCTCAAATAACCAAGATTTTATCAGAAGTGGCATTTACCTGTGCATCCACCCATGATTTTGGATGTCCTTCAAAGTAGAAGCAGCGTGAATTATACTGATGCCAACCACCAGGGCAATTGGCTGTAGGGATGTTCAATCCTGAAGAAAATCCTATAGAATGAAGGAGGGGTGTTAGCTTTGGTTTAACTGACTTAATTATAATTAGGTGTTAGGACAGTTACAGCCTTCACAATAGGGAAGCTACATGCCTACTGTACTTTTTAAATCCCCAGAAAACTTTAATTTTATAAAATCAAAGATTGTATTCACACACACACACACACACACACACACACACACACACTACTCAGTCCATATATATATATATATATATATATATATATATATATATATATATATGTATATACACATACAATTTTAGCTATATATATATACATATACACATGTATATGGACTAGGTAATGTGTTAGGAAGGAAAGGATGTCCATCGTTTGATGGAAATGAAAATTATCAACCTACAGAAGGTTGAATTTAAAGACACCCCGGAAATCAAACTGAAAAATAATGTGGCAGGCTGGTCCGAAATTTCATTGCAGCAACTCAAAATCGTACTCAGTAGTTTGTCTGGCCCCATATGCGTATAACGTTGGGGCATGTACCTAATGAGATGACGGATGGTGTCCTGAGGGATCTCCTCCCAGATCAGTTGTGTCCTATTGGATTTAGGTCAGGTGAGCGTGGGAGCCAGTCAATGGTATCAGTTCCTTCATCCTCCAGGAACTGCCTACATGCTGTTGCCACATGAGGCCGGGCATTGTCGAGGAAACCAGGATCAACTGCACCAGCATAGGATCTGACAATGGGTCCAAGGATTTCATCCTAACACCTAATGGCAGTCAAGGTGCCATTGTCTAGCGTGTAGACGTCTGTGCCTCCCTCCATGTATATGCTTCCCCAGGCCATCACTGACCCACCACCAAATCGGTCATGCTGAACAATGTTACAGGCAGCATAACGTTCTACACGGCTTCTCCAGACCCTTTCACGTCTGTCACATGTGTTCAGGGTGAACCTGCTCTCATCTGTGAAAAGCACAGGGTGCCAGTGGAAGACTTGCAAATTCTGGTATTCTTTGACAAATGCCAATCGAGCTCCATGGTGCTGGGCAGTGAGCACAGGATCCACTAAAGGATGTCAGGCCCTCAGGCCACCTTCATGAAGTCTGTTTCTGATTGTTTGGTAAGAGACATTCACGCCAGTGGCCTGCTGGAGGTCATGTTGTAGGGCTCTGGCAGAGCTCATCCTGTTCCTCCTTGCACAAAGGAGCAGATACCGGTCCTGCTGGTGAGTTAAGGACCTTCTACGGCCCTGTCCAACTGTCCTTGAGTATCTGCCAGTCTCCTGGAATCTCCCCCATGCCCTTGAGACTGTGTTGGGATACAGAGCAAACTATCTGGTAATGGCATGTATTGATGCACCATCCTGGAGAAGTTGGACTACCTGTGCAACCTCTGTAGGGTCCAGGTATCGCCTCATTCTACCAGTAGTGACACTGACCGTCGGCAAATGCAAGACTAGTGAAAAAACTGTCAAAAAAGATGAGGGAATAATGTCAGTGGCCTCCAGCTGTTAAATCATTCCTGTTTTGGGGGTCGTCTCATTGTTGCCCCTCTAGTGCACCTGTTGTTAATTTCATTAACAGCAAAGCTACTTAACTGACCAGATCAATATCCCAGAAGTTTAACTGACTCGATGCTATACTCTGATTCAAAAGTGTTCCTTTGATTTTTTTGAGGTGTGTATGTGTGTATGTGCGTGTCTGTGTGTATATATTTATTTATTAAAGTGGTTGAAATTATAGTCTTAAACATTACCTGAATATCATGAACATGTTATGTCTTGGGGGTCACCAGTGCTTGAAGTGGGAAAAACAGGTACCAGTACTCAACTTGTTAAACAGTACCGGCAGATTGTGAAGAAAAAGACAAAGAGATTATGGTAATGTGTACTAGTGAGTACTGCCCCACTTCAAGCACCAGTATCCACCTTCATTAGTCTATTAACCCTAACCCTAACCCTAACCCTAACCCTAACCCTAACCCTAACTCTTAATGAGAATCAAATATCTCAAGACGTCCAAAATTTTGCAAAGTGACTGTTTTGCATCCATAATACTTTTGGGCAAAAGAACATCATCACATTTCTCAAACAGTTCTTGTTCATATGACAGACAATATAATTCATAATTATATAACTATTATAACAATACTGCAGTTGTATAGTAAAATCAGTATATAGTAGTAAACATCTCCAAAAAAGTAAGACTAATCCAATTCATTTTGCAGATGAACATAACTTTATCTGTTTTGTGATGTTTAAATAAAATAAAAGGTACTAACCTTTGGAAGGTTCCAGAGTTTTAGTTTCATTTTGGAGCACTGAAATGCACAAAAATAATTTCATAAAGAGGACTTTCAGGACCTGCTTACAGGGCTGGATGTAGGATAATGTCATACTCAGGACCAAGCAGTGCAGGTTAAGGGTCTGGATTAACGGCCCAACAGAACCCTTGAATTCACAGCATTTGAACTGCTAACCTTTGAAGTACTAACCACAGATCCTTAGCCTCAGAGCCACCACTCCGCCAACTGTGATTGGCCATATTGGAAAAAAAATACTGTGTACTATTTTGAACCAATATGGGATGAGTTTTGTCTCATATTCTTGACTCCCTGATTTAATAAAGGTTTTTGTTCACTGGTGTTCCAAAACACTCTGTAACCCTTGGTTATTCCTGCTTGGGTTCAGCTGTTTAAGTTTTGTCTTGTATTCCTTTATTCCTATGATTCTAGTATCTCCTGGTGTTTGAGAATATACAGTCCCTGACAAAAGTCTTGTCGCTTATCTATTTTGTAGAAACACCTGCTATTAACCTGACTTTTAATTAATCAATTGATGTTACAAATAGCTCATATGAAAAGCTAAAACCCTACCAAATGATGTTTAACGCATTGAAATGAAGTAGTTTCACTGAAAAAAGATTTATCATTTAATCAAGACAGAAAGGTCAAATTTTGGCAAGACAAAAGTTTTGTTGCCTATACAGAAATTGACCAAATGTACTGCAAATACAAAAATATGTCAGCAAATTAAGTAGTGGTGCTGTGAGATCCAAATTTAATATCTTGTATGACTTCCATGAGCTTGAAGGACTGCATCCATGCGGTTTGGCAAGGATTCATACAATTTATTGATGAAGTCATCAGGAATAGCAAAGAAAGCAGTCTTGCATGCCTCCCAGAGTTCATCAATATTCTTAGGTTTCATCCTACCCCACACATGCTCAATGATGATTTTTCCACCACCAAACTTCACTGTTTTCTGGGTGAATCTCGGATCCATGCGGGCTCCAGTAGGTCTCCTGCAATATTTGTGGCGACTGTGGTGTAATTCAACAGAAGATTCATCTGAAAAATTCACCTTCTGCCACTTTTCCAGCGTCCATCCTTTTAGCAGGCTGTGGGCCTTGGCAAATGCCACACGGTTTTTCAATTGTCTTTTGTTTAGTGCTGGCTTCTGGGCACTGATTCGACCATGGAGGCCATTTCGAGACAGAATCCGACAAACTGTTCTGGTTGACACAGAGACTTCAGGTGACCAGGTCTCGTGGAGCTCTGCTGCAGTGGAAAATGGGCTGGCCTTGGATTTTTGAACCAACAAACGGTCCTCTCGAGCAGTTGTCTTGCGGGGTCTGCCTGACCTGGGCTTGTCAAAAACGTCTCCAGTCTCTTCAAATCTTTTTTTTATCCTCTGTACTTGACGCTGAGACACATTGAAGGTGTCTGCCACATCAGCAGTGGATCCGGTCTTCAGCCTCTTGATGATCAACACTTGAGTCTCAGGGTGAATCTTAGGCATGTTTGCAGAGGTCTAGTTGCAGTTGATGTGAAGGTCTAGTGTAGTGGGGTTCTTTTTATACACACCTGAGACCTAATTAATCCATTATCAGGTGAAGCTCATATGACAAGGCGACAACACTTATGTCTTTGAAAAAATTGACTCAATGGGCTTTACCAAGCTTTGAATATTAGAATACTTTTTGACAGTTTCGTTTTGCACTGAAACATTACTACAAAAGCTGTTGGGAATAAAATGAGCCATTTCTTGTAAAAAAATATATTTCAGCAGCACTTGAGGTTAATTTGTACACAAGCGACAAGACTTTTGTCAGGGACTGTAGAGCTGTCACTATCGATTATTTCAATAATCGAATAATCTACCAATTAATCTGATGATTCATATATAATATAATAATATAATATATAATATAATATAATATATACATTGCAATTGGCATGAGGCAGGAACCAAGCAACCAGTGTAGGGTGCACACTCAGTCACACATATGCTACATTTAGGCACACTGATTCTTAAATAGCATGTTTTTGGACAGTGGAAGGAAACTGGAGGATTCACGAAAACGTCACACATATACACAGGTTGAACATTCACATTCCACAAGCACAAAGCATCGGTGTGTGGCAACAGCGATACCCACTGCCCCCCTGCTGTCATTGGCTTGCACAATGTACCATGTTAATATTGTCATGGCATTTCATGCACATGCAGTTGTCACATCGTAAAGACTACAAAGGTCTGCTGGGATCAAACCAGTTTTACTCAGTCATTGGAAACAAAATTTAACAAACTTTGCAATTTGAATAATGGTTCCCTTTCCACATTAGCCTTACAAAGAGTGAAAGCTATTAAAACAATATTCATCAGCATGACTTTTAACATTATCTAGCATTGCTTTTAAACGATCAGTCAAAAAATCAGTCTACATAAGCTAATATTGGTAATTTCAGCTTTTACAATAAACGCGTCCTACTATCTATCTGTTGAACAAACTAAATAGAATTATGTAGTATCTGTTACCGAAAGTTGTCCCAATTTCTATGCAAGTGGTTTAAAATAATTTAACCACCAGATCAATCATTCAGAGTCGTACGGTGTGTTTAAATCTCACATTATGCTCATGTCTTCTTTTTGCTATGATCCATTGTGAACATTTGTTTTGTTGCTCACGTTACAAATGCCCTGTTAACGTACAAGATTAAAGTAGTTTAAGAGTTCGTTTCTGTAGTCGGTAGTCCCTCTATGCGGTATATCATTAATGGACTATCGGGGGCTCAAGTACAGGGGGGCTTGCAGCTTGACCCGGTGTGTGCCTGTTGAGGTGATTCAGACACCTAACTTGATGCCTTCTAGATGCCTCCCTGAGGAGGTGTTTTGGGCATGTACAACCAGGAGGAGACTCCAGTGCAGACCCAAGACACGCTGGAGAGATTATATCTCTTGGCTGGCCTGGGAACACCTTGGTATTCCACCAGTGAAGCTGGAGGTGGCTGAGGGAGGTCTGGACATCCCTGCTTAGACTGCTGCACCCCAACACCCGATAAGCAGTAGACAATGGATGAATGGGTGGATTGAATTGTGGGGCATTCTATGCTAACAGCATGTAATGAAAATTGCAAGTGCGACATACAGTATAGCTAGCTAGTTCTTACTTATTGTTGTACTTTTCAGGATACTCGAGGTGGTCAGTGTAGCTCCATATTGAATCAACCAAACGCACTATTACCACTAGGATTTTTTTCAGCGGTTTTCAGTCACGACAGTTTTTCCCTAACGCAGTTTTCTGTCACGACCCTCCTGATGTTTATTGCAAGTTTATTGTAAGTAACATTACCGGTATTATGATTCACTGAGTTTGCTAATGTCAATGTTAGGTTAACTGAACCGTTATTTCACCATGTATTATTATTATTAATAATAATAATAATAATAATAATAATGAATAGCAATAGAGAATTTTGTCACATCGCGAATGTTCTTGTAAACTGTAAAATCTAACTTAATTTTAGCTAGTTAAATCTAGCTTCCTCACTTTTTAAATTCTCTCTCCCTCTTATCAAGCACATACTGCAGACCATAGACATCTGAGCGGGTTTGCTACGTGCATGAATGTGTATCAGCATTGTTTCTACACTTCCTGTATTCTGCGTTTCAAAAACAATGTCTTCTGCAGAGTCATACAATTGCTACTTAATGACATTTCATAAAATTCTGAAGCCGTAGCGGCAATAATTTATAATTATACTGGCGGCAATAATTATGTTGTGAATTATACTGAATCTGTAATGTAGCTACTAACCTCAGTTTAGTGAGGTGTGTATCCAAAGTATTTGAAAGGTAAATATAAATATAACATGACAGATGAACACTGCAGATTCCATCCATCCATTCTCTATATCAATCTGTCCTATGCAGGGTACCGCAAAGATAAGGGTGTAAGGCAGGGGGATGACCAAGGACAGGGCACTGACACTTTGCAGAACACTACACTGAATTATTTCAGTAAATCTTTTCTGGTTAATGAGCACTGCCTAGCAGTGTGTCAGATGATTAAGTTTGAGTCCAAATGCAAGTTGTCAGTGTATCCCAGGGGTGCCCAGTCCTGCTCCTGGAGAGCTACCACCCTGCAGAGCTTAGGTACAGCCTTAATTTAACACATGATACAGATAATCAGGCCCTTTGGTTATATCTCAGTTTGAGAACCAGCTTAACTTCAACAAAGCCGACTAATTGTAGCAGAATAGTCAACGACAGAGTTGACGGGAGGCCCCAAAGGTTTCCCACAAAAATGAAGGGTTTTATTTTTCTATAATTTTTTTTCTTTTATTAAAAATCATGCAGGCAACAACAGTATAATAACAATAATCAAAAAGCCCAAAACAAAAACTGAGCAAAACAAACAAGCATAAGACAGGCTGTCTTACTAGAGCCTGTCCAAAGTACCAGCAGGGGCGCAACAATTTTGGTGCCAACCCCCTCCCCAAAAAATATATATATATAAAAAAAAAAAAAACTTGCCCGTTTTACAATTCACTTACTGACGTTTATTTAAACAGATTTCATTTTTTCACCATAAAAAAGGAAAAACGTAAAAAAGTGGAACAAAAAGGAAATGCTTTAGCTAGCTATCCATGAATGGTGATTACATGATCAGGTGCTAGTCCGACCGACGTTAACGATACGTTTCATTCACGGTGCACGCCCCACATTTCAATCAATCTGACAAACGGCTTCTAAATCCTTGTCTATAGCCTGTGTGCATTACCAAGAAATCGTTATGCAGTTTCAACTTGCCTAACCCAAGTAAACTAGCCAGCAGCAGCACTATCTAACCTGGTTTTCTGTGAAGTTCATAGCCTAATCCCTGAATCTGGGCACAAGCTTGCGGATAAGTGACGTTTATTTCCATCACAGTTCATACCTGTTGCTGTCTTTCACCCACATCAGCATTTTTTGGCGCATCCCCTCGCACGCCTTCATTTTTCTTTCTGCCTTGAGTACCTGATATTTTTCTGCTCTCTCGATCCTTCCGCAAATGCACGTCAGTGAGCGACAGGCTACTACCACTCTGGCTGCTACTAAATAGACGCTCAGCAGCGCGCAACCACATATTCTTCAAAGTACGGTCCGTGTAACGTTTATCAGTTCATTTTTCTAAGCACAGACGGATATTTGGAGTTCAAATATCCAAAGTTGGCATTAAGAAAGTACTGCTCCTGGACTCAAATAATTCAATATTGTAGTGATTTTATCCCCAGTTCCCGAAGAGGATTAATTGGTACAACACCGAACCAGCCTACCAAAATTACCAATAGTCCCAAATAATCCCAAAAATATATAAATGCAAAACTCAGGATAATGTAAAACTAAATATCAGAAACATCAGAACAGCATGTTCAAATGCATTTTTATTACGTATTTTTATGTATTTATAATGATAGATATCAAAATTCATTTAAAATAAGTTAATAAAATAACATTGTAAAGAAATGGTTGGGGCAGAGCTGTCACTGCAGCCAAAATTAACAACTGAAGTACTGCGGCCCTAACAGATGTAATCTCACTCTAAACATTCTACGAAACTTGAGAGCCCTGCGTGTCATATTTTTTCCAGTATGATAATAAATTTTCAATGGTCATGTATGACTAAATGTAAGTGCAGAAAACATCATGTTGAAGCTCATTGCGCTTAGATAATTAGAGTTTCGGGGTATTACATGTATAATTCTCTCAGAAATCCTGTCAGGTTAGCATAGCTAGCTTACGTTGAAAGTTAAATATGTGAATCAAATAGTAAAAAAATCTTAGAAATCCTGTCAGATTAGTGTGTGCAGTAAAAAAAAATGTTACATGAAATCTTCTCAGATCATATAATATGACAAACATAGATAGACATTTTATACAACATTTATATCACCCGTCTTAAAGACGCTGCTTCCACCGACGACGAGTAATGTCCGCGTGCGCGCATTGACTTTTTGAAATCTGGCTCCATAGCCGCTAGGCGCGCGCGGTCTATATCGGGAACCAATCGATTAAGTTCATGTGTCAAGTACTGATGGAATACCCGGATGTGCTTTCGTTTATTGGATTTAATAGAGTACGCACTGCAGTTTTTATTCAAATTTAGAGATTTAATCCATTTAATCCATATGCCCTAAATCCATTTAATCCATATGTTCCACAAAATGTGCCCTTTAGAGAATGATCTTGGAACATTCGTAAAGGGTCACATTTTGCGGAACCTTTTTAGAACGTTCCCTAAAGGTTCTGACCTTTAGGGAATGTTTCCTGAACATTCCGCGTTTGCTGGGTAGCTCACTACAAGCAGGATTGTGCACCCCTGCTGTATCCTGCCTATGTCCGAGTTGCAAATGTACTGTATGAAGCCCGAGTTAGAGTCGCGGAAACTGCAATTTAGGTCCGAGTTCTGGATTCAAAGTACCACCACACTGGAAGATACGTACACACTTACCAACAAGTATTTGTAATAAAAAGCAAGTGTTTATTTTTCTTACCTCCTGGCACCCAGAAAGCTCCACTGAAAGAGAAGATGGTGTAGAGGATGGTGGAGATGGTGAGCAAACCCATGATGATGTCTCCTGGAGGATGAAGAGGAAGAGAGTAGTTAATTTCCTGATTAGATTTAGGTCTGTGCTTCACTAATCAAACTAGCAATACAAGAATAATGAACTAAACTTGATAAAGTACCTCCAACAATCAGTAAGTATAACTGTACTCAATGGAAAGTTCTAGATGAAAACAGGGGCAGCCAAGGTCTCCCTCTTCTGTAGATTTATCTGTTCAGTAAGGCTTTATATAGTTTAAAGATTGAGGAAATATTTTAAAAGGGGAAGATTTGTGATTTGATGAGCTAGTTTACACTTTCTTCACACTTTTTCAAAAAGATGCTATCAGACCTTCCTGGTAGCCACTTGACAAGTCACGTTGCACGCCTTGCTCTAATGAACATTCATCATGACATGAAAACCAAAATTGACATTGAGAAAGTGCTAAAAGAAATTACAAGAAATTTAAGAAGCTTATTTAATTGCAAGTAGAAAAAGGAATTGCCACAACCGGGAGACAGAGAATCACCTTCAAAGAGAGTTCAATTCATTAATAAGTGTGTGTGTGTGTCTGTGTCTGTGTCTGCGTATTTTTTATTTTTTTTGGGAGGGTTCAGGCGGTGTATTTCTTGACATAAAATCTTGAAGGAGTTAAAAGTTAACAGACAGTGTATTGCTTGTCCCAGGTGTACATGCATTTTCATGTGCTCTTGTTTTGTTTCAATAGTAACCTATAACAAACCTATGCTTGTGAATTCCTTTTTTCTCCTTAAAATGGCAGTTTTTTTGTACTTTCTAGCCATCCTGTGTACATCAAGATATTTAGTTTTTTCTCAAATGATTCTTATGTTCGTGAGAATGACCAAACATAAGCATAATAGGCTATCGCCATGCTTTCATTTTCAAAGTAAAATGAATTTCACTTCACAGGTTCACAATGCAAATAAAATAGTCCACTTTCCACGTTTTGTTTATTGCCAAAATCAGAGGGCATGACCCCCTTTTCTTCAGTGATGAATTTCTGATATCAACAATGTGCATTTTAACTAGTTAAAGTTTAATTTTTCATCTCAGAAAGACACATTATAACTTGTTACAGTTACAGTTTATTCTTATACCAACTATTATAATGCATTATGGAGATATCTATAATGCATTATAGACGAGAACTTCATTGGAGCTTATGAAGTATTATATTCAACACTATGCTATATTCCTTTATTAATTCTCATACTGAACATTACAATGCATTCTGAAAGATTCTATAGTGCAGTGTATATGATAGCTTCAAGTAAAATGTGACCAATATGTTCTTTATTCATGGTACATTTTCCGGTGTAGATGGATGCCATTTATCTGGTCCTTATGACTCAACAATTTGATACTTTGCTGGATTTATTAACTTAAATTTGGCTTAATCATTTGTATCGTTTAACCAAAGTGGTTTTGTAGGTAATGCCTGTATTGTCATGTAAAAATGAGACACAGAGACCGCTATAATTCCAACATGCAGGCTACACATTTAATCCTCCATCCACCTCTGAACACTAACAAAGCATCCTGGGAACTGTAGTACCCATCACTCATTACACCTCCCTCTTTCAGCTAAGCGATTCTTCCTCAAGAATATATAAACCATCCATCCATCCATCCATTTTCCAAACCGCTTATCCTACTGGGTTGCGGGGGGTCCGGAGCCTATCCTGGAAGCAATGGGCACGAGGCAGGGAACAACCCATGACGGGGGGCCAGCCCATTGCAGGGCACACTCACACACCATTCACTCACATGCACTCCTATGAGCAGTTTAGCAACTCCAATTAGCCTCAACATGTTTTTGGACTGTGGGGGGAAACCGGAGTACCCGGAGGAAACCCCACGACGACATGGGGAGAACATGAAAACTCCACACACATGTGACCCAGGCGGAGACTCGAACCTGGGTCCCAGAGGTGTGAGGCAACAGTCCTAACCTCTGTACCACCATGCCGCCCTGGCTCTAGTTTCTGAGATATTTATTTGTTAATTAATTCATTAATTAACGCAACATGTTTGACAAGCATTCAGAATTGCAAGAATACTTTTATTTTAGTTACAACTAGTAAGTAAACAGTCTAACATCATACAAAAATGAAATTAAAAATATCTAAAAGTCATAGGAAAAAGTTATTTATGATTTGATTAATACTATTAATTATTGTTATTAATGTCAGTGCCTCAAAAAGTGCCGTTTATGCAATTTCCTTTTATGTGTGTCATCAGGACAATCACGTTGGAGACTCCAACAGTAGTCTGCCATCATGCGTATGTCCCCTCTGCCTTGAAATCCCTACTCCATCTCCTTCATATCCTGGTGGAACCTCTTGCCTTGTTCCTCGCTGAAGTCTCCAAGGTTATCTGGAAATCTGTTTCAATGGCTATGGAGATAATAAGAGCATAAAGATGCACTAACTCCCAAATTTCTGAAGTTAGCAAGCATATCCTGCACCAATTCCTCATAATCATCTGCTCTGTGATTTCCCAAGTAGTTCCTAACAACAGAGACAGAACTCCTCCAGGCCGAAGCCTGTCTCATTCATGCTTTTGGTAAAATTGGAATCTGTCATGAGTTTGCGAATCTGAGGTCCACCAAAGATTCCAGCTTTTAATTTTTCCATGCTCAGTCCAGGGAATGATCTACAAATGTACTTGAAGCAGTTACCTGTTTTGTTGTTTTTTAACCATGTTCTTTCCACAGATGTAGCAGAATACAGCAGGACTGCTGATGCCGGCTCTTCTTGGTGAAGTCATCATTTTTACATGTATTCATATACTTCTTAAGACAGAACTTTTTGGTTATAAACCAAGACTGGGTTGGCAAACTTATACTGTAGCCGACTTCTTTCCTCTGCAAATTCACAGTTGAATTCTGGCTTCAAAAAAAATCGCTCTCATAGCATTGTAGGCCTACAAATTAAAATACAAAATAATTATATGGGACCTAAGACACTGTTAAAGAATCAAAATACTTACTATTGCATTTGTTATCACAGAAAAGTCGCATTGGGGGAGCGCATTATTTTCATGGATGTCCATTATCTCAAAAACTAGAACCAATTCAGCAAAAGTAATGGGATTTTTCAATTCAACACCCTCAAAATACCCTAAATACATTCAAAAAACCATGTGTCACGGTCGCAGGCTGACAAAGCGGCGATCGTGCGGGTGCGGCGAGCAAATAGCAGGCAGACAGGCAAAGTCGGGGCAAAACCAGGGATTTAATTATGGAAGGGAAACCCTGGGAGGCAGCTTAACAGCGCTGGAGACTTCCGGGGTAATCGGGATACTCTCCTGATCCTCCCCAGGAAGAGGAGCGAGGGCGATGGAGCACGCCCCTAGGACGATCGACAGGGCGATCGCTGGTCTCCTCTTCCTCCTCCGGCGACCGGTGGTGGCGGGAGGCGGCGCTAAGCCCGCAAAGACGGATGGCGCGAGGACAGTCCCTGGTTCGCTGGGAGCGATATATCGCTCCTTCCGGAGCTCGGCTATCCTCCTGAAGTTGTCGCGCACCTCCTTCACTAGGTGCGCGTCTTCCTCCAGGGATAACCCTTCTAAGATATCCCGGTTCCGGCTGACAAGGTTCCAAGCCGGGGAATCCACCCAGATGCCAGGCAGGGAAATCCAGAAGAGCACCTGCTCGCCGTAACTGCAGTACTCCTCCTCTGTCACGGCAGGTGCTTTGTTTAGGTCCGTCATTCTGTCACGGTCGCAGGCTGATAAAGCGGCGATCGTGCGGGTGCGGCGAGCAAATAGCAATCAGACAGGCAAAGTCGGGGCAAAACCAGGGATTTAATTACGGAAGGGAAACCGGGGATCAGAAAACATAGCACACCGACTGACATCAATGACGGACGAAGGACTCAGGTAAGACACGGACTGAAATACACAGGACTGATTGAAAATAATCAGACACAGCTGGGTACAATCGGGAAAGAACACGTGGGTAATCCGGGGGAGTGGCACACACGAGGAGCCGACGAGCAGGGCATGACACCATGGCACCTAATTTTTTTTTTGTAAACCTGTATTATCAAGCATCCTGTTACCCCACGTGGATTGAGGAGACTGGGTCCTCGCTCTGGAACCACGGCTGCGGCAGGAGCTCGAGGGCGAGCACCTGGTGGCCGGGACTCCACCCATGGGGCCTGGCCAGGCATAGCCTGAAGGAATAACATGGGTCCGCCCTCCTGTGGGCCCAGCACCTGTAGGGGAAACCATGGGGCTTGAGTGCAATGTAGATCATGTGACAGCTGAAGGCAGCTAGACAGAGAGGATAGGCCAGCCTAAGCCACTTCACAAAAGTATTACATGGATGAAAATCTACAACTGAAAATCTTCCTCAAAAATGGAACTGTACAAGAGAAAGCAACTGAGGATGAAAATGGAGGCTGCAGATCTTATCTTGTCAAACACAATCATCGGCCATCCAAACCAACAAGGAATTTTGGCAAACAAGTGAGATTTTCTTCTATGGTGGTTTAACTATTCTGAATGTTTAAATGGGTGAATGTGTGTCAGTCATCTTTTTGTCAAGAATGTGCAAGAACACATATCACTGAGAAGACTAGGTAAGACATGCTTTACTTTGTGGCATTAAGAATGGGTCCATAACCATCTAATCAACTACTACATAGAAGGTGATGAGAAATACATTAATGTCTATGAGCCTAGTGAGGCAGAAAACATTTTGCTTCAATTATGTTCCTTTTATCGAGCCAAGGGTGGTGTTTGCACAATACTTTATCAAATACATTTTGGAATAGCCACACTTTTTCGGTTTCACATGGAAATGGTCGTTGTGTGTATACATTGGCATTAAAATTATATTTAATGTGATTTCATGTGAACCTGAATCTTACTTGAATATTTCTGCGCCCAACATCTGTAAACAATATGTTTGCATTTATTTAGTTAGCTGTTACTTTCCTCCATAGCAATGTCCAAATGAAGAACATTTGGCGTCAGAAAGCAAAGCCAGCTAGGCCCAAAGTAAACTGTGAACCATTTGGCATAATTATATGAAATAAAGATCTGGTCTGCTTTTCTGTTCTGGGTATTCTTTCCACATTTTATTTAATCCCAGGCAGCCAGAGCTTCACAACTGTCATTTAACTCTTCTATGGAAAGTGACACTACTTTTTAACTTTTTCGTCTTACATTTCATTTTACAATGAGTATCAGCAAACATTTATGCCAATGAGGTTAGGCATCAAGCTTGCAAAAACAGAAAGCTTACTGTTAAAACCAAAGTGATAGTTGAACCAATTATCATGAAATAGCACATAAGTGTTACTTCCTCAAAACCAGCTGGATTTCCTCATTCTAGCTTGGTCTTTGCATGTAGATCTCATGTTTGGGTTTTTTATCAGGAGCATTTGCAAAAGCAGTAATAACTAAGTAAACCTTTCATTTTTCTCGTGGGAACCCCTTGTTGGTATATTTTTTAGTTTTAAGTTTTAAGGTATTTGTTGTATATATTCTCCTCTCCTGGAGCTGACACCTTATCGTGGTGGAGAAGTTTTCGTGTTCCCGTGATCTCAGGAGCTATGTTGTCTGGGGCTTTATGCCCCTGGTAGGGTCACCCAAGGCAAACAGGTCCTGGGTGAGGAACCAGACGAAGTGCGGCTCAAATAACCCCTATGAAGAAGCAAAGCATGGACACACGGTTTCCCTTGCCCAGACGCGGGTCACCGGGGCCCCCCCCTGGAGCCAGGCCTGGGGGTGGGGCTCGATGGCGAGCGCCTGGTGGCCAGGCCCACACCCATGGGGCCTGGTCGGGCACAGCCCGAACAAGGAAAGTGGGTCCCCCTTCCAATGGGCTCACCACCCATGGGAGGGGCCATAGGGGTCAGGTGCAATGGGATCTGGGCGGCAGCCAAAGGCGGGGACCTTGGCGGTCCGATCCTCGGCTACAGAAGCTAGCTCTAGGGACATGGAATATCACCTCTCTGATGGGGAAGGAGCCTGAGCTGGTGCGCGAGGTTGTGAAATTCCGACTAGATATAGTCGGGCTCACCTCGACGCCCGGCTTGGGCTCTGGAACCAGTCTCCTCGAGGGGGGTTGGACCCTTTTCCACTCTGGAGTTGCCCGCGGGGAGAGGTGCCGAGCGGGCGTGGGCATACTTATTGCCCCCAGGCTGGGTGCCTGTACATTGGGGTTTACCGCAGTGGACGAGAGGGTAGCCTCCCTTCGCCTTCGGGTGGGGGGACGGGTTCTGACTGTTGTTTGCGCTTATGCGCCAAACGGCAGTTCAGAATACCCACCCTTTTTGGAGTCCTTGGAAGGGGTGTTGGAAAGTGCTCCTCCTGGGGACTCTCTTGTTCTGCTGGGGGACTTCAATGCTCACGTGGGCAATGACAGTGAGACCTGGAGGGGCGTGATTGGGAGGAACGGCCCCCCCGATCTGAACCCGAGCGGTGTTTTGTTATTGGACTTCTGTGCTTGTCACGGATTGTCCATAATGAACACCATGTTCAGGCATAAGGGTGTCCATATGTGCATGTGGCACCAGGACACCCTAGGCCGCAGTTCGATGATCGCCTTTGTAGTCGTGTCATCGGACTTGCAGCCGCATGTCTTGGACACTCGGGTGAAGAGAGGGGCGGAGCTGTCAACTGATCACTACCTGGTGGTGGGTTGGCTCCGCTGGTGGGGGAGGAAGCCGGCCAGGCCTGGCAGGCCCAAGCGTATAGTGAGGGTTTGCTGGGAACGTCTGGCAGAACCCCCTGTCAGGGAGAGTTTCAATTCCTACCTCTGGCAGAACTTCTCCCATATCCCGGGGGAGGCGGGGGACATTGAGTCCGAATGGGCCATGTTCCGTGCCTCCATTGTGGAGGCGGCTGACCGGAGCTGCGGCCGTAAGGTGGTCGGTGCCTGTCGCGGCGGCAATCCCCGAACCCGCTGGTGGACAGCGGGGGTAAGGGATGCCGTCAAGCTGAAGAAGGAGTCCTATCGGGCCTTTTTGGCCTGTGGGAGTCCAGAGGCAGCTGACAGCTACCGGCAGGCTAAGCGGGATGCGGCTTTGGCGGTTGCTGAGGCAAAAACTCGGGCGTGGGAGGAGTTTGGCGAGGCCATGGAGAACGACTTCCGGACGGCTTCGAGGAGATTCTGGTCCACCATCCGGCGGCTCCGGGCGGGAAAGCGGTGCAGCATCGACACTATTTATGGTGGGGATGGTGCGCTGCTGACCTCAACTCGGGACGTCTTGGGTCGGTGGAGGGAATACTTCGAAGACCTCCTCAATCCCACCGACACGCCTTCCCATTTGGAAACAGAGTGTAGGGACTTGGGGGTGGATTCGCCTGTTTCTGGAGTGGAGGTCACTGAGGTGGTCAAATAGCTCCTCGGTGGCCGGGCCCTGGGGGTGGATGAGATTCGCCTGGAGTTCCTTAAGGCTCTGGATGCTGTGGGGCTGTCCTGGCTGACACGCATCTGCGGCATCGCGTGGACATCGGGGGCAGTGCCTCAGGACTGACAGACCGGGGTGGTGGTCCCCCTCTTTAAGAAGGGGGACCGGAGAGTGTGCTCCAACTATAGGGGGATCACACTCCTCAGCCTCCCTGGTAAGGTCTATTCGGGGGTCCTGGAGAGGAGGGTCCGCCGGATTGTCGAGCCTCGGATTCAGGAGGAGCAGTGTGATTTTCGCCCTGGCCGTGGAACAGTGGACCAGCTCTATACTCTCAGCAGGGTTTTGGAGGGTTCATGGGAGTTTGCCCAACCAGTCTACATGTGTTTTGTGGACTTGGAGAGGGCATTCGACCGTGTCCCTCGGGGAGTCCTGTGGGGAGTGCTCTGGGAGTATGGGGCTCCGGGCCCCCTTTTAAGGGTGGTTAGGTCCCTGTATGACCGTTGCCAGAGCCTGGTCCGCATGGGTGGCAATAAGTCGGACTTGTTTCCGGTGAGGGTTGGACTCCGTCGCCCTTTGTCACCGATTCTGTTCATAGCTTTAATGGACAGAATTTCTAGGCGCAGCCAGGGCGTTGAGGGTGTCCGGTTCGGTGACCTCAGGATTAGGTCTCTGCTTTTTGCGGATGATGTGGTTCTGTTGGCCTCATCGGACCATGACCTTTAGCTCTCACTGGGGCAGTTCGCAGCCGAGTGTAAAGCGGTTGGGATGAGAATCAGCACCTCTAAATCCGAGACCATGGTTCTCAGCTGGAAAAGGGTAGAATGCTCTCTCCGGGTTGGAGATGGGGTCCTCCCCCAAGTGGAGGAGTTTAAGTATCTCGGGATCTTGTTCACGAGTGGGGAAACGATGGAGCGGGAGGTCGACAGGCGGATCGGTGCGGCGTCAGCAGTCATGCGGGCGCTGCATCGGTCTGTCATGGTGAAGAGAGAGCTGAGCCAAAAGGCGAAGCTCTCGATTTACCAGTCGATCTACGTTCCTACCCTCACCTATGGTCATGAGCTATGGGTAGTGACCGAAAGAACGAGATCGCGGGTGCAAGCGGCCGAAATGAGTTTCCTCCGCAGGGTGGCTGGACTCTGCCTTAGAGATAGGGTGAGGAGTTCAGTCATTCGGGAGGGACTCGGAGTAGAGCCGCTGCTCCTCCGCATCGAGAGGAGCCAGATGAGGTGGCTCGGGCATCTGATCCGGATGCCTCCGGGACGCCTCCCTGGGGAGGTGTTCCGGGCATGTCCCACTGGGAGGAGGCCCCGGGGAAGACCCAGGACACGCTGGAGAGACTATGTCTCCCGGCTGGCCTGGGAACGCCTCGGGGTCCCCCCAGAGGAGCTGGATGAAGTGGCCAGGGAGAGGGAAGTCTGGGCTTCCCTGCTGAGACTGCTGCCCCCGCGACTCGACCCCGGATAAGCGGAGGATAATGGATGGATGGATGGATGGATATTCACCTTCTGATACAACATATGGCTTTTAGCTCCCATACCACCTCATGTCTTGTAGTCTTACGATTCTCCTTCCTGTCTTCTAAGTAGAAAGCTCTGCTGTCTTAAGCAGATATAACTGTTTTGCTCAGAGGATGAGATAAAAACCTTCTCCTTCACAGCATATAAGGTGGCCCAAGTAAAACAGTAGGTGCAATTAGGGTGAACTTCTTTTTTCTCTCCACAGTTCATCAGCTAAGTATTGGCCTATTCAGCAATTTCATTCAGTCTTGTTCTCCGATTCTAAATGCACACCCTGTAATCTTATTATTCATAACCATTATATCGGAAAATTAGGCTGAGAACCTAGTGGAATTATTGGGCAAGTATTCATTTTCTGGAATGGATTGGAGGTACCAAAAATTGGCATTTTAGGGAGAAAAAAAGTAATACACAAACTTTTGTTCGAGTTTACTATTGAAACAAAACAAGAGCACAGAAAAAATCCCATACACTTGAGACAAGCAATATATTCACTATTAACTTGGAGCTCTTTCAGGATTTTATCTCAGAAAATACACCCCCCTCCAAAATAACACACACACACACCTACCCAGCTTTCCATGAATTAAATTCTATTTGAAGATAATTGTCTGTCTCCTTTCTTGCTGTCAGTTTTGGTTTTGATATCATGATGAATGTTCTGTTGTATGTGAATTGACTGTCTCTGAAACCTGCTAAGCCTGATGTTAGAATGACTACCAGGAAGGTCTGATAGCATCTCTTTGAAAATGTGTGAAGAAAGTGTAAACTAGCTCATCAAATCACAAACCTTCCCCCTTTTTTAATATTTCTTGCTGAAACTAAATACAGTCGACCTCGTTACTACGTACAAGACGGGATATCAAAAACATGTACGTTATAAGCATAGAACGTTGTAACCACACAGTGCAAGATGGATGAAAGAACTCATGAAATATCCATGTAAATGATAAAACTTTAATAGAAGAGACCCTTAAATTGACTACAAAACAAACGAACACATTATTACTTGTTAAATAATTCAACAAAGTTCATTTGGATCTTTGAAATTTTCCTTAAATTACTCACGGTTACTTAGTGCGATAAACGGCAACGAAAATACACAACGGCTGATCAAAATGGATTTTTAAAATAAACATTCGCATCCAAATTGGCATTTGGCCTGAAAATATTAATGAAATATTGGTCAAATTAAATCATAAAAATCCTTTACTTCCATTTTTATTCTGAATTCACAATTACCGGCATGACCGGTATTTCACAAGGTTTAATAAACAAAGAATACGCACACAATACTTAACAAGCCATTACTACACAGTCCAGTAACGATCGGTCAAGGCAACTCATTTAACGCGGGAAGTTTGAATTTTACTTTAATGCCAAGCAACACAATAGACAAATGTGCATTATCGGGCGAAGATCAGGTAGATACAGGTAGATGTAGCGACACAAGTCGTGGTGGGCGTGGAGAGCGCTGTACGTTGTAACGATGGTTAGTTTTCGTATTTTCTCTAGAAATTCGGATGTTGTATCGAAGTTTATGCTGTAAGGGTGTACGCTGTAAATAATGGCTGCTATTGGAATAATACATAGGTTAAAAACGGGAATTAGAAACCTGTATGTTGGAAAGGTGAAAACGTTGTATCCGGGGTATGTAGTGTAAGAGGATATTTCATTTTCATTAAGATTAATTACTTTATAATTTCATGTTTATTTTAGTATTGATCCTTTATATAGTACCTAAAGATAAGGGAACAATATGACGCTTTGGGAGCGGAGCAATAGAGTTCTTCTGGTTAGGAGCCGGTACTTTTTGTATATATGGGCTCGAAAAAAATAAAGGGGGAAGTCAGTCTTCCATGTTTAGCACAATATGTTGTCTCCGCGTCGTCTCTGTACCCACGGCCTGAAATAAAGATAACGCTGAAGTACCCCAAAGTCAGCGTTGCAGTAGTAACGAGGTTCGACTGTACTATATAAAGCCTTACTAAACAGATAACAAGGGGAGCCACCGTATAAACAAGATAGTAACGGAAAAGACTGGTTCTGAGCTTGTTGATAAGATGTCTTCTGATCGACAAAAAAGACACCGATCGAGAAAACCCAGTAATCTTTCAGAAGTATTCACTTGAGCTGCAGGGCCAGGCTGAATGGCATGATTGGTTTATATTGCCGTTTGTTACCATTCTGGATCAAAATCCTGTGTTCTCACTCGACTTTTCATGTCAGTGGGCAGACACCACTCTTGTTTCACTGCACAACTTTCTGAGTGTTGTTTTTCATTATATGCATATCCTGGAATTACTGATTAAGACTCATTATCACTGTAATGACAACAAAGAGTAATGTATTCCATGTATTTTTCCATGTGATTTAACCTGCCTTACTGTCTGCCTAAGTGAAACCCATTTTAAGCAACACATTTCAAATGAATTTCAGGTACTTAAAAGATGATATAGAACAGAGATGATTTTGAGAGCCAAGACACAAAAATATTAATTTCCTTGACAAAATCACCCAGCCAGTATTCCTGAACCTTGACTCTGAGGTACAGAAAGGCATCAGTCTGCAAGTGGAGAATGAGCAGCTGAGACAAATGGTGAAAGTCGCAGTTTGCAGAAATGACACAATGGCATTCACAAAACAGTGCTACAAGGGTGTTATTGGCATATAATGCTCTTGAATTTTAACACCACAGTTCACGCAATAGCAGTGATTCATATGCTTTGTCCACCAACCGTTTTCGCTGCAGGTAAATCTATGTCTGAAGAAGGATGTGGAGGTTATAGTGCATCACAAACTACATCCTTATGTGCAAAACATGGATCGACTGGGAGACACTGAGCTGAAAGATCAAATTTTGAGAATGGGATTAACAAACGTTTAATGATGGGTGTTTAAATTTACTGGTAAAACTGTAGACAGGGATTTTACATTGTTTATTATAACAGTAATTACAGGTTCTGAGGTGTAAGAGAACTTTAATTTGTCTTAAATATGCATTCTGTTTTTCCAACAAATAAGGATGGTCAGTACCATCAAAGCTAGTTACATCATATGCACAGTGAAATGCTTAACTTCTTGAAGTCTTTCATCTCTCAGGTTGCGCGGTTGGGACGGGCAAGCAGGAAGCGCGGAAGGATGAGGCAGGTAAGCAGGATTATGGGAAAACTAAGGTTCAGTAAGGGAACGGGACGACAGGGCAGACGGAAACAAACTAACACTAACTAACGTCACTAACATTAATGACAAGTGTGGGGAAGACGGACTCAGACGTGGACTAAATACAAAAGACAAGCCGAAAAATAACAGGAAACAGCTGGGCATGATCAGGGAAACACATGTGGATGATCGGGGGTGTGGCACACACAAGGATCGGATGAGCTGGGCGTGACATCATCACAAAATTTTTTATTAATTTTCATACATAAAAAATGCCCCCCCCCCCGTCATGCCCGGCCCGTTCGCTCCTCATGTGTGCCACGCCCCCTGCTTACCCACGTGTATTTTCCTGATTGTCTCCTGCTGTGTCTGGTTACTTTTGATTAGTCCCGTGTATTTAAGTCCTGGTCTCCCCGGTTTCCTTTGTCTGTCATTGTAAATGTCAAGGTTAGTCAGCATTCTCTGTATCCTGGTCCCCGTTTCCCGAGTAAAACCCGTTTTCCCGAACCTCGCCTGGGTACCTGCTTCCGCTCGCTCGCCTCGCTGCCCGCTTACCTGGCGATCGCGAGCCGTCCTGTGACACCCCCAATAAATAAATTTTTTTTTCATTATTATTAAACTGGTACACAGATTTAAATTTAATATTTTTATATTATATCAAACCATGGCGCGATCCTTGATTGACCTGTAGTGTACTGCTTTTAGCATTTAGCATCAATCATCGAAAACATATTTTAAAACTTTGACAGAATAAAGCATTCGTTATTTTAATGCACAAGCTTTTCAGTAAATGTTTGTTCACGCTCATGCAAGCACACGCACAGACACACACACAGGAAAAACCCGGACATGCGCACAAGCGCATGACCCTATAACACTGTTTAGCTGCAGGCCCCATGTATGGGGACCACACGACCAGCAACCTTCCTGGCAGAAAGCACATTAAATCTATTTATTAATCTGTCTAATTTGTAATAGTATAAAATAATCTATTTCTAATTTAAATAAAAGTCCATCTCTAACACCACATTCCTGATTTGTTTCGTTACATTTAGATAAAATTTAGCTACATTTGGCTAATCAATGGAATAAAGTACTATGACTTCAACTGTCATACCCGGCTCGTACGCCCCCCTGATTATCCACGTGTGCCTCCCTGATCGTAACCAGCTGTGTCTTGTTGTTTTGATTTGATCCTGTCTATTTAAGTCCAAGTCTTGCCTGTGTCCCTTGTCCGTCATTGATGTTGTCAATGCCAGTGTTCCGTCCTACCCTTACCTTCCCCAGTAAATCTCAGTTTTCCCCGATTGCGCCTGCCTTGCCTGTTTCCTGCCTGCCTGTGCGCATTACCCGTGCCGTGGATCGTGACATCAACGGTGTATGACAAAATAGTATAAATTTTTAAACCAATAAAGTTTAAGGAATAAAACAATTCCATTGTATTTTGTTAGTTTATTTTAAATAAGTTGTATCGGTTTATTTAATTATATTTAATAACTGTCGGACAATTACATTTAATTTTGTCCAACATCAATGTCATAAAAGAGGCGTGTTTCCAACAGGAAGTGACGTTTTTCGTGACATTTTCTGGTGCGTTCATTTTTCTCTCGGAAATTCTGAGTTGAGTGACACAACGTTCGGCAATCTCCCGTTCGAGCTACCACATCTCGGAACAAACATGGCTGCCTCCATGAACATGCTGCTGTGTGTTGTTGCTTTATATTTTAGCAGATCTGGAGTGAGAATATTTTTTCCAAAAGTCAAACAAACAAGAAACACAAACTAGTCAAACCACATTAAAAGCTTTACAAAATATTTTTGTACATTCATAGCGATGCTCTTTTTTCGAGAGGCAAACAAACTACAAACAAACAAAATACACGAACAAGTCTGGTAAAAATATGATATTGCAAAAAAAAATAAAAAATCTGACACAGCATGCTAGGATACTGTTTACGGTCATGATACGGTATTCTCTAAATCGAACACATGCAATTACATTCATAACTATTAATACATTTAACAAAATAAACATTTTGAAAGATTTATAAAATATAATTACTGTTAACTGTGTAAGCCGGCATGTTGAAATTACGTCACAGGGGCAACTCGGACTAGAAAATTCTGTCCGACATCAACATCATAAAAGAGGCGTGTTTCCGACGGGAAATGACGTTTGTCATATCGTTTGACGTGACGTCTCATGACATTTTCATCTGACTCTGAGAGAAATAATCGAAGGGGGGGGCGCTCAAGATGGCAGCGAGATAAGAAGTTTTTGACCGAGCTCTCAGCATTCACCTGTATTTTTGATACATTCATAGTCCATTCACTATTAAACTTTTATGAATCTAAGTGTTACACCGGTCAAGGATAGGGAGCAAGGATCCAGACGTGCGTGCAGCCCAAATCTTTAATGGGTGTCCGGGAACAAAGGTACAAGCAGGGCTAGGCAAATAGGAAGGTCGGTAACGGAGAGCAAGGGTCTGAAGCCGGGAGGTCTGTCCAACGGAGAGGCACACAACACGAGCACAAAGGGACTGGGGCACGAGAGGAGCCGGACTCGGCGGGGAAGGCGGTTCAGGTGCGGGAACGGGTCTGGGGAGAGGAAAGGAATAGGAAGCGGTAAGTACACAAGGTAGACGAGAAAGGGCGGAAGCAAAGGGAACACGGAGGACAGGCAATCGCTCAGTAAGGCACATGGGAATGGCTCAATACTTCGCGTGGTTTCTCGGGTGTTCCGTGCTTAAAACTGTTCTGTCATTGGTCTCATGTGAAACACCCGGTTAGACCCGCCCACGGGCGGGGATTAGGCGGAGCCGTCGGCGGACCCCGTCGTCCGGGGCGTGACAGTGTCCCCCCCTCTGACGGCCTCCTCCTGGAGGCCGGGGACGCTTGCGAGGCCGGCTCCGGGGCCGAGGAGCAGGCTTGGAAGGGAACCGGGCATGGAATGCGGCTCTGATAGACAGGTCGATCGGAGTGCTGGCGACGATCCAACTGCAGTCCCTGGGAATGCCCCCTGTCCAGTCCACCCGGTATTGCAGTTGTCCGCGGAGGCGACGGGAGTCCAGGATAGCATGGACCCGACGAGCGGACGACTCGCCAGAGTCCACAGCCGTCACCACCGGGCTGGTCCCCGAGTCGGGTCGGAGGGGACATCGTTTGACCGGCTTCAGAAGGGAAACGTGGAAGGTCGGGCATATCCGATAAATCCGGGGCAATTGAAGTCTGACGGCCACGGAACCCACCCGGCGTAAGACGCGGAAGGGACCAATATAGCGGGCGGTGAGCTTACGGCATCCTGGAATGCGTAGATTCTTGGTCGACAACCAGACCATCTGTCCCGCTCTGTATGTGGGTCCTGCCCGTCGATGACGGTCCGCCTGTCTCCTCTGTCTCTCACCCTGACCCTGGAGAGAAAGCTGTACTTGTTTCCAAGCCGCTCGGCTACGCTGATACCACTCTTCCACTCGCGGTTCGGTTCCCTCCGGTGAGTCCCATGGGAAGAGGGGAGGCTGGTACCCTAGTACGCACTGGAAAGGAGACACATTTGTGGTGGAACTCACCCGCGCGTTGATGGCATATTCGGCCCAGATTAGATGCGACGCCCACCCGGAGGGTTCTCTGTGGCATAGTGTTCGGAGCGCCTTGGCCACCTCTTGGTTGGTACGCTCAGCGAGCCCGTTGGTTTGGGGATGATAGGCAGAGGACAGGTTAAGGTTTATGCGGAGCTTAATGCACATCTCTTTAAACACCCGTGCACTGAACTGAGGTCCGCGATCGGAAACGATTTCCTCTGGAAGTCCGTAGTAGCGAAACAGGTTCTCGATGAGTATTTCTGCTAGATTGCTTGCACAAGGAAGTTTGGACAGAGCAACCAGGCGACACATCTTGGAAAATCTATCGACGATGGTTAGAATGATGGTTTTACCTCGCGATCGTGGTAGGTCCGTGATGAAGTCCATAGCGATGTGCGACCATGGTCGAGATGGAATCGGCAGTGGTTGTAAACATCCAGCTGGCACCTGATGAGAGGCCTTCACTTGGGCGCACTCTGGACAGGAATCCACGTAGTCCTTCGTCTCCTTCCTCCAATTTGGCCACCAGTAACGACGGGACACTAACCGCTGTGTCGTGCTCACCCCCGGATGTCCATTACTTTGATGCGAGTGCACCCACCTCAGTAGAGCCTCGCGATGTCCTCTGGCCACGTACTGAACTCCAGGAGGACATCCAGGTGGGGGTAATCGCCTCTCGTTCTCCTGTCGGATGGTATGATCCAGGGTCCAGGAGATGGTGGAGATGAAACAACTGGGATTAAGGATAGGAGTTATTTCCTCTGAACACACAGGGGCATCGTGTTGACGAGAGAGAGCATCCGCCCTAGCGTTTTTATTACCAGGTAGGTATTGGACCTTAAATTCAAAGCGCGAGAACCATTGTGCCCATCGCACCGTTCGCGCGGAAAGCCGTTTAGCAGACTGCAGGTACTCTAGGTTTCGGTGATCTGTCAGAACCAGGAAGGGATGGCGAGCCCCTTCCAACCAGTGACGCCACTCTTCTAAGGCCAGTTTAATTGCCAGCAATTCCCGATCTCCAACCGAATAGTTATGTTCGGCGGGTGAAAGCTTTCGGGAGAAATATGCGCAAGGATGTCTCCGCCCGGTGTGTGGGTTGCATTGTATTAGAACAGCTCCCACTCCGGCGTCGGATGCGTCGACCTCGACCTCAAATGGGAGATCTGGGTTAGGTTGCGTTAACACCGGGGCGGTACAAAAGGCACGTTTAAGATGTTCAAAGGCCCTGGTAGCCTCCACCGTCCAGGCCAGATGGGACGATGTGCTGCGAGTCAGCGAAGTAAGGGGAGCAGCTACCTGGCTGAAATTCCTAATGAACCGGCGGTAGAAATTGGCGAAACCTAGGAATCTCTGCAACTCCTTCAGGGTCCGGGGTCGGACCCAGGTCTGAATGGCTTTCACCTTCCCCTCATCCATAGCCACCTTCCCGTATCGGAGCACATAGCCGAGGAATTGTACTTGGGTCTGGTGAAACTCACACTTGCTAAGTTTTGCGTAGAGTTGATGTTCACGTAATAGTAGGAGTACCTGTCGCACATGCCGTACGTGGGAGTGTCGGTCTGGGGAATAAATGAGAATATCGTCAATATACATGATAACGCATTTGTGGAGAAGGTCCTGAAAGACGTGATTCATGAACAACTGGAAAATCGAAGGGCTGTTGGCCAAACCGTAGGGCATAACTAAGTACTCATACTGCCCCCTAGTGGTGATGAATGAGGTCTTCCATTCGTCCCCTTCCCTAATACGGATCAGATTGTAAGCGCTCCGCAAGTCTAACTTCGTAAAAAATCTAGCCTCTCTTAATTGCTCCAGGGCGGAAGGAATTAGGGGTAAGGGTTCTCTCCTTTTAACGGAAATCGCGTTGAGTGCACGATAGTCTATACAGGGCCGTAGACCCCCGTCCTTCTTCTTAACGAAGAAGAATCCGGCTGTAACGGGTGAGGTTGAAGGTCAAATAATCCCCTGTAGTAAACTCTCACGAATGTATTTCTTGAGCGCCTCTTCCTCGTTGATAGACACAGGATATAGTCTTTCCTTGGGCATGGTCGCCCCCTCTAGGAGGTTAATGGCGCAGTCACAATTCCTGTGTGGTGGAAGAGTAAACGCTCGTGATCGGCTGAACACTTCGCGATAGTCCTGATATTCACTGGGGAGCCGGTCCTGATCCTCACACTCGGGACTTTCTATGCTGGAGGCACGACAGGAAACAGAGAGACAGGCAGAGAGACACTTGGAGGACCAGGCGGACAGCTCACCGGTTCTCCAGTCGATCCGTGGATTATGTAGTTGTAACCAGGGGAGACCCAGGATGATAGGATCCTTAGCATGAGGGAGGATGTACATCTTGAAACGTTCTCTATGGAGAACACCGACCCTCAGAATAAACGGTAGCGTTCTGTACCGTATCGTTCCTTCTTGGATTCTCTTCCCCGTTACGCCCAGAACCGTGAGGGGGCAGGCGAGTCTTTGACAGGGTAAGCCCAAGCGTCGTGCCAATGTCTGGTCAATGAAATTTCCTGCTGCTCCACTATCCACCAGGGCCTGCGTCCTCTCTGCCCCTCCGTTCGCCCCTAAGACTACGGGAAGAGTGAGTTGACGTCTATTTGACGTCTATTTTATGTCTATTTCGCATAATCACCGGCGGGGTACCTACCGGAGGCGAATCCTCCTCTCGGCGTGGTCTACGGGGACAACTCTGTCGGAAGTGTCCAGCCTCTCCGCAATAGAGGCATAATCCTCCCAGGGTTCTCCTCCATCGTTCGGCCGTGGTGAGAGGGGCCCGTCCCAGTTGCATGGGCTCTGGGTCCTCTTGAACGGGACCGGGCGAGGTTCGGTTCGCCTCCGTTAGCACTCGTCGGCGCCTCCGGTCTCGTACCGTGTTGTCGAGTCTCACCGCTAGGCGGACGAACTCCTCGAATGACATCGCGTCTCCTCGGGAGGCAAGCTCGTCCTGCAAATCCTGAGTCAGACCCCGACGGAATATCGTCATCAGGCCACTGGAGTCTGGCGGCGATCGTGCGGAACTCGAGCGAGTAGTCCGCCGCCGAGCGATTCCCCTGCCTGCAGTCCTAGAGACGATCCCCGGGTTGTCTTCCTACTGCGGGATGATCGAAGACTTCGAGTAAAGCCTGATGGAAATCATGAGCTGAATCCACCAGGGGACTCTGGGTGGCCCATAGTGCCGTTGCCAATCTCTAGCTCTGCCACAGAGGAGAGAGATGACGAATCGCACCTCTGCTGTCTGTGAGCGGAACATCTCCGGGTGCTCCTCGACATAAATCCCGCACTGCATTAAAAACCCTCTGCAGGTGTCGGGAATCCCGTCGTACCGCTTGGGCAGAGCAATGGGCACGGAAGGGCTAGCTTGGGGTGGAGATGCTGGCAAGGGGACCTGTGCCACTTGGGTGGCCAGGAGCTGTTCAACCGCTGCCAACCGGTTCTCCAAGATCTGGGTGCGCGCTGGATCCATAGTTGTACGGCGAAGTATTCTGTTACGCCGGTCAAGGATAGGGAGCAAGGATCCAGACGTGCGTGCAGCCCAAATCTTTAATGGGTGTCCGGGAACAAAGGTACAAGCAGGGCTAAGCAAATAGGAAGGTCGGTAACGGAGAGCAAGGGTCT
Source organism: Brienomyrus brachyistius (assembly GCF_023856365.1). NCBI lineage: Eukaryota > Metazoa > Chordata > Actinopteri > Osteoglossiformes > Mormyridae > Brienomyrus > Brienomyrus brachyistius. The sequence continues at coordinate 1,900,500 of NW_026042321.1, forward strand.
GAAGCCGGGAGGTCTGTCCAACGAAGAGGCACACAACACGAGCACAAAGGGACTGGGGCACGAGAGGAGTCGGACTCGGCGGGGAAGGCGGTTCAGGTGCGGAAACGGGTCTGGGGAGAGGAAAGGAATAGGAAGCGGTAAGTACACAAGGTAGACAAGAGAGGGCGGAAGCAAAGGGAACACGGAGGACAGGCAATCGCTCAGTAAGGCACATGGGAATGGCTCATTAGAGTGAAGAGGGTGTATCAACCTGCCTTGGATGTGTTTCTGAGCTGGAGAGATAGTCGGCACTGGCATCTAAGACTCCGTGGCATTTCTGAGAAAGAAAAGGAGGATGTGCACCAAGAGGCAGTACGGGTATGCCGACAAGTACTACCACAGGATAAAGACAAACTGCCCGACGGTACAGATGTTGCTCACTGTGTATGACGCAAGCGTCAAGGTGACATGAGCCACTGTACCATCATCGTTCGCTTCGTGGCCCGGCGGCTCAGGAATGCTGTCTGGAAAGCTGCAAAAAACAATCACTTTCTTCGGAGCACAGGCTTACGCTTCACTGAGCACTTATCCAAAGAGGATAGAGACTTAAGGCAGAAACTGTGGCCGGTTATTAAAAAGGCACGAGAGGATGGGAAAACTGCGTTCTTCGTTGGAGGTCGAGCCTTTGTGAATGGGGTTGAAATCCCTCCACAGTAAACTATGACTTTTGCCGTTTAAATTGTTATTAGAGAACAAGCCACTTTTGGAGCCGCAAACTCAACGATAGTTGGAGGAGAAGCACAGACCTACATACATATTTTCTTTCCTCCACAGTTGTCAGGATAAGAGTATAATTATATACACATTAAAATGTCTTGTAAAGATCTTTTTTTTTTCCTAAACAGCAGCTTGTATTTGACAACAGTTTTCTGAAGATGCGTTCTGTGTCCCTTATTCTGCTTACAGTTGTGTAGTCAACAATGTTCAATGTTATCTTAAATTGATATTTCCATTTACTTGGACATCTGTCAGTTGTATATGGGTGCTGATCTCAGTTAAGATCCATCTATACCACCTTTTTTTCCTGATTGTTTCATTGTTTGTATTGTCCTGCTATGCTATCTCTTATTTCACTCAATGCTAGGGGGCTACGTAATACTGTTAAAAGGAAAGCCTTATTTTTCTTTACTAAACAATTTAGGACAGATTTCAGTTTTTTTACAAGAATCTCACTCTGTCTGCAATGATGTCATCTTTTGGAGATCTCAATGGAGTAACTCTGTATGGCTCATGGATCTGAACATTCAGCTGGGGTAATAACTTTACAGAATAGATTCAGTGGAAATATTTGGCATACAGAATGTGACCCTGCTGGACATTTCATTTCTCAAATACTTAAGTTTAATGAGTCAGTTGTTATATGTATAAATGTTTATGGCTACAATTCTAAATCTGAGAATGATCTTCTTTTGCACTCAATTGATAATAAGCTCACAGATTGGTTACAAAAGTTCCCGTCAGCCACATAACTGTTAGGAGGGTTTTTCAATATTATCTTAGAAAACGCAATAGATTTAATAATATTAAATAAAATAATAATATTGACAAAATCCCTGCAAAGTTATCTGCCTTTCATCGCCAGGCCTCCTTACCTTGGTCACTCATCTACAAACACAATTTCTCACCTCATAGATATTTTATATGGAACAATAAGGACATTTTGTACAAACACAAATCCAAATTTTTCAGTTATTGGTTCCATAACAACATTCTTCTAGTCAGTCAGCTGTTTAACAAGGAGGGTTCTCTGTTTATTTATGAAGATTTTTTATCACGGTATAATATCCCTGTAACACCTGGAGACTATGCAATGGTATTTGGTGCAGTTTTGTCTGGTATCTGCATGTTGTTTAAGTATCAACAAAGGATCGATTATCACCTGCTTCGTATGTTTTCTCCAGTGGACTCTCCTGTAGGAAAAATTTGTTTCTCCTCGAATCCACACAGTAAGAAGAAATCCATGAGAACTATATTTCAGAAAGATATCACTACAATGCCAAATGCTGACTCCTATTGGAATTGATTTGTGGATGGTTTGCTATGGGAGAAAGCCTGGCTTCTACCTAATCGCTATATGTTAACTAAGAAAGTTAAAGAGGTATCCTTCAAACTCATTCATACAGTTTACCCAGTTAAAACTTACTGTAAAAGATTTAAAAATTGACTCAGTTTGTACGTTTCGCTGTAACTTTCCTAACTTCTGTTCATTTATTCTGGCACTGCCCATCTGCGACTATATTAACACCAATATTGAAGAAAATTATGTTTTCTTTTGGAGGGATGTACTGTTTGGTCTGCTTGAACCTCCCATTTTCTCACCTCAAATATATTGATCTTACTGACTAAATTTCATATTCATAGCTGCAGATTTAGTAGAAAGAAAACCAAGTTCATAATATTTTTAAAATAGGTCGAACAGTATTATTCTTCAATCTTTATTTCTGGAATTTTTTTTCTAAGAAATATATTGTACTTTAAACTTTTTGCATAAATTACTTTTTAGATTCTACTGTTTATTTTTCTGATGTCTTTTTTATTTATTTAATATATTTAGTATGGCGGAGCGGCATGGTGATGCAGTGGTTGGCACTGCTGCCTCACACCTCTGCGACCCAGATTCGAGTCTCCCCCTGGATCACATGTGTGCAGAGTTTGCACGTTCTCCCCATGTCGTCGTGGGGTTTCCTCCAGGTACTCCGGTTTCCCACCACAGTCCAAAAGCATCCTGAGGCTAATTGGAGTAGCTAAATTGCCATTATGTATGCATGGGTGAGTGTGCCCTGTGATGCCCCCCCCGTCCTGGGTTGTTTCCTGCCTCGTGCCCATTGCTTCCAGGATAGGCTCCGGACCCCCCACGACCCAGTAGGATAAGCGGTTTGGAAAATGGATGGGTGGATGGATTAAATATGCCCCCCTAGTAAAGTTATAGTATAGTATTTTGCTGTTTTTGTAATTGCCCTGTATTCTCAATAAAGTCTGATTTAAAAAAAAAAAGAAAAGAAATATTCGAACGCACCACAATGCCCCGTGGAACCCCCGCTGCAGTACGACAACATGCTGGGGCATATGCAACTAGGCCAGACAGCGCTTGACTCATCAACAGACATTGCGTTAAACATTTTATAAAAACAGTACATTTATGTTAAGGGGAATTATTTCTATTTTAAAACATTAGTGGCACTGCTTTTGGGGCAATGCTGTATGCTCATTTTAACAAGGATTCTTGTTGTCAAAATGTTTAGGGCGTTTTATTTTAAATAACACATTGTCCGAAAAGAGTTTCATTACTTTATAAAAACTACGGTTAAAGGGTCTTATTTGACCCATATTATCCCCGTTGGTGTTGCCATTTTGAAATGTGTGCCAGCGTGAGTGGGCTTGTTCTCAGTGTGCATGCGCTTGTGTGTCCGACCGCGCGTAGTTTACATTTACATTTACAGGATTTGGCAGACGCCCTTAGCCAGAGCGACTTACATAAGTGCTTTGAGACTCTGCAATGAATTTCCGATGCTAGCTCAATAAGGACCCAAGCTATGAATACTATCTCTGAGAACTCCATTGAGTAGTGCAGAATTTTTTTATTTTTTTTTTATACACACACCAGAAAAAGAGTCGAGTAAGAATATAGAAGTTCTACGTCAGGTATTTCTGAAAAATAAAAGTTTTGAGTCGTCGCTTGAAGACAGTCAAGGATTCAGCTGTTCGGACATCTAGGGGGAGTTCATTCTACCAATTAGGTGCCAGGACAGAGAAGAGCCGAGATGCGTGTCTTCCTTGTGCCTTGAGGGGAGGTGGGACCAGTCGAGCAGTGCTGGAGGATCGGAGAGATCGTGGTGCACAGCGGGGTGTGATGAGGTCCTTTAGGTAGGATGGTGCCAGAGAATTTTTGGCTTTGTATGCGAGCATCAGTGTTTTGAATCTGATGCGTGCAGCTACAGGAAGCCAGTGGAGGGAGCGCAGCAAAGGAGTGGTGTGGGAGAACTTGGGAAGGTTGAAAACAAGACGAGCAGCTGCATTCTGAATCAGTTGGAGGGGACGGATGGCGCTCAGTGGTAAACCCGCTAGAAGCGAGTTACAGTAGTCAAGGCGTGAGATGACGAGGGACTGGACGAGTATCTGGGTAGCCTGAGTGGAAAGAAATGGACGTATCCTCCTGATGTTAAAGAGGAGAAACCGACAAGAGTGAGAAAGACTGGCGATATGTGAGGAAAATGACAACCGATCATCTATGGTAACTCCAAGGTTTCTAGCAGAAACCGAAGGACGGATCAGGGAGTTTTCGAAAGAGATCGCAAGGTCCTGGAGGGGGGATGAGTCAGCCGGGATGTAAAGCAGCTCAGTTTTACTAGTGTTGAGTTTTAGCTGGTGAGTGGTCATCCAAGATGAGATGTCTGCCAAACATATAGAGATCTTAGTGGAGACATGAGTGTCTGAGGGAGGGAAGGAGAGGATGAGTTGAGTGTCATCGGCATAGCAGTGGTAGGAGAAGCCATGTGAGGATATGACTTCGCCAAGAGATTTAGTGTAGTGGGAGAATAGGAGAGGGCCAAGAACCGAGCCCTGAGGGACACCGGTGGAAAGACAACGTGGAGTAGATGTGGATCCATTCCATGTCACTTGGTATGTTCGGCCTTCTAGGTAGGAAGCCAGCCAGCGCCAGGCCAGGCCACCAATGCCAAGACTCCTAAGGATGGATAGGAGAGTTTTGTGGTTGACCGTGTCCAATGCTGCTGATAGGTCAAGAAGGATGAGGACAGATGACAGTTTGGCTGATCTGGCAGCATGTAACTTCTCAGTGACTGCTAAGAGGGCAGTCTCTGTAGAGTGAGCTGCTTTAAAGCCAGACTGATTAGGATCCTGGAGGTTGTTCTGAGAGAGATAGAGAGAAAGCTGGTTGTAGACTGTACATTCGAGGATTTTTGAAAGGAAGGAAAGAAGCGATACTGGTCGGTAGCTGCAAGTGTCTGAGGGATTTAGAGTGGGTTTTTTTAGGATGGGAATGACCCTGGCTATTTTGAATGCTGTTGGTACATGACCGGAGGTTATGGAGCCATTAATGATAGTCGTGATAAAGGGGAGAAGGTCTAGAGAGATTGTCTGAAACAATGCAGAAGGGATTGGATCAAGTGGGCAGGTGGTAGGGTTGGAAGATGCGATGACTTTCATGATCTCATCTGCCGTAAGACCGGAAAACTGGGCCAGTGAGGGGGGAGGGAAATCCTTAGTGTGTAGTGTAGTGGATGAGGGAGAGAATGTCTGACAGATTCTGTCAATCTTTTCGGCAAAGAAGTTGGCAAAATCTTCAGCAGTCAGGAAGGAAGGAGCAGGAGGAGGGGGAGGGTTGAGAAGAGACGAAAAGATGTTATGGAGTTTGCGAGGATCTCGTGAGGATAATTCTAGTTTGTCTTTGTAAAAGGCAGTTTTAGCTGCAGTCACGTCCATAGAGAATTTGGGAGTGGATAGTTCAAGTATAGTTCAAAGGGAGTGGATGCCAGGATGGGAGCAGGAGGGCAACAAGGGGACTGCAGGGTGGGAGCAGGAGGGCAACAAGGGGACTGGAGGGTGGGAGCAGGAGGGCAACAAGGGGACTGCAGGGTGGGAGCAGGAGGGCAAAAAGGGGACTGCAGGATGGGAGCAGGAGGGCAAAAAGGGGACTGGAGGATGGGAGCAGGAGGGCAACAAGGGGACTGGAGGATGGGAGCAGGAGGGCAACAAGGGGACTGCAGGGTTGGAGCAGGAGGGCAAAAAGGGGACTGGAGGATGGGAGCAGGAGGGCAACAAGGGGACTGCAGGGTTGGAGCAGGAGGGCAACAAGGGGACTGGAGGGTGGGAGCAGGAGGGCAACAAGGGGACTGCAGGGTGGGAGCAGGAGGGCAACAAGGGGACTGCAGGATGGGAGCAGGAGGGCAACAAGGGGACTGGAGGATGGGAGCAGGAGGGCAACAAGGGGACTGCAGGGTTGGAGCAGGAGGGCAACAAGGGGACTGGAGGGTGGGAGCAGGAGGGCAACAAGGGGACTGGAGGATGGGAGCAGGAGGGCAACAAGGGGACTGCAGGATGGGAGCAGGAGGGCAACAAGGGGACTGCAGGGTGAGAGCAGGAGGGCAACAAGGGGACTGCAGGGTGGGAGCAGGAGGGCAACAAGGGGACTGCAGGGTGGGAGCAGGAGGGCAACAAGGGGACTGCAGGGTGGGAGCAGGAGGGCAACAAGGGGACTGGAGGGTGGGAGCAGGAGGGCAACAAGGGGACTGCAGGGTGGGAGCAGGAGGGCAACAAGGGGACTGCAGGGTGGGAGCAGGAGGGCAACAAGGGGACTGGAGGGTGGGAGCAGGAGGGCAACAAGGGGACTGCAGGATGGGAGCAGGAGGGCAACAAGGGGACTGCAGGGTTGGAGCAGGAGGGCAACAAGGGGACTGGAGGGAGGGAGCAGGAGGGCAACAAGGGGACTGGAGGGTGGGAGCAGGAGGGCAAAAAGGGGACTGCAGGATGGGAGCAGGAGGGCAACAAGGGGACTGGAGGATGGGAGCAGGAGGGCAACAAGGGGACTGCAGGATGGGAGCAGGAACAACCACAAGACAAGAGAATGACAAGGATGACAAGTTGATGAAGTACCTCCAAGAAAAAGTATGTATAACTATCCTCCATGGAAATTTCTAGATGAAAGGAGGGGTACCCAAGGCCTCCCTCTTCAGTAGATTTCTCTGTTTAGTAAGGCTTTATGTAGTATATAGTTTCAGCAAAAAATATTATAAAAGGGGGAAGGTTTGTGATTTGATGAGCTAGTTTACACTTTCTTCACACATTTTCAAAGAGATGCTCAGACCTTCTTGGTAGCCATTTGTAGGGAGCCGCCCACCGGCCCAATGGCGGAATCCAATGGCGCAGCCAAAGGCTGTTAATGCGTGTTGGTCCTTCCAAGCGCTCCTGGGAATTACTTACCCTTTTTAATATACAAAATATTCTTTTAGACACATATCTGACATTTTATTAAAGACCTTCATTTCAGTATATTGTAGTCATGACGGTTATGTTGTTCGGATTACTTCGAGACTCTCCTTTAGATTACCAACTCTAGTTTACCCCTGACGAAGGAGTCCGCCAGATTCGCCTCGGCCGACAGGGCGATCCGTGGGCTTGTTCCACAGGGTTTGTCTTAGAGGCACGGAAATCGCCACCATTTAAGACAATGTCAGCCTCTGATTATTCGGGTCCCTCGACCTATATAATTCCCCAAAGGCTCAGTGTCTGCCAATTACTGAGCATGTGGGTGCCTCGGAGATTAAGCCGATGTTTACCCAAACCACACGTACGTCCACCTCAGAGGCTCAGCCGGGGGCAGCCCATATCATAACATGTGTCAACCTCAGCGGCTGTGACGGCGCACCTTTTATTGCGGTAGTTTGTACGAGGTTTACTTTTGGCTCGTCTCAGGGACTCCGCCGATGCCGCCCATTGTCTTACCATGTGAGCGTCTCAGGGACTATGCCCAGTGCCTAGGAACATAGTGTGTACGCCCCTCAGAGGGTAGACCGGTACCTTTCATCAGCATGTGTTGACCTCAGAGGTTAAGTCGGCCCGTAACTGAGCGTCAGCGAGCTCTAGAGGTGTAGTTTTGGTATCCACCTAACTTAACTTGGGCAGTCGAGTTTGGGACCCGGATAAAGAGGATTTAACCCAGAGGCTGTAAGATAGTATTTACCACTTTAGTCCGAATCAGGATCGAAGTCCAGTCTGGAAAGTTTATAAAGAAGTTAGCAAATCAGACAGTCATGAAGTAATCAAGACAACATTTATTAACACTAGAACTGCCAAATCTACGCAAATTTGCGTAAATTCCCTGGGCCTAACACCTACTAGCATCCCTGCTGAGAGTTTCTTGGGCCATTGTCCTCCTGCTTTTGTTGTGCAAACACACCCATTACCTGTGAGGCCTGGCACATTTGCATTTTTTTACTCAGAGCAGCTAAAATCCAAGGCAGGCTAAACCTCTGTGTGTGACATGGAAACCTTCACAAAAGTCTGCCATATCTATACCAAATATCCCACATGCTGACTGACCTGCAAATATGAAAGACACACATTCACAAAATATATGGAAGCACAAGTCTGTTTTATTTATAAAAAAAATTGAGTGTTTCAAACTTTGCAGTGTTTGCAGACCCAGTGACCATCATCCCTGCATTTGGCGCAAGTGAATTTGTAACACTTTGCACTGGTAAACCTGCTGAGGTTTCTGTTGCAGTTCTCCTGTACCTGACACTGAGTTGTCCATACAAGTCCTGGCACAGCAGCAGCCTTCCTCTGTCCCCATAGCCTTTTGTGGCATAAATTGGCAATGGAGTTCCTTGGCTAGATGACTCAAAAATAATCTTCTTTTGCCTTCCCACCCTGTACATGCCTTGTACAGAACGTAGGAATTTGCCACCACCAGGTCCAGCATGTTGTAAAATACAGCTACTGGCCACCTGCATGTTGCTGCTCTTACGGAATACATGTGCGCCATTTGGTCCAACACATTTACACCACACTATAACAGCAGAGAGAGAGAGAGTCATGAGTGTATTTGCTTTTTTTCTACCTTCTTTCTATATAGGCCTGTATAGTACATATCAGAAAACATTGTAGCGCTGATGTAAAATTATACACACATTCACATACCTTCATGTGGTTATAGTCTGTTATCGTGTTGGGTTTCCTCTTTCTGCCTTCACAGATCGCCACATCTTGGTCCAAGGAACTCAGAACACACACAATCTTGTTTTTTTAGGTGCATAAATTGTCAAGGAGACACTGCCACTTCTAAGCACTGACGCGGAGAATTCCTCTTGCTGTGCAGTGTCCTTTGAAATTGGAGGAAGTTCATACCAAACTTTATTCCCTGTGCTCAGTAGTGTTGTTTTGCGCTGAAGCAGTCTGTGTGACAGTGCCAGTGAGGTGAAGAAATTGTCCGTTGTGACATTTCTCCCGTCATCCAGAAATGGCTCCATCAGACTCATGACCATGTTCTCTGCCAGCCTCTCCCTTTTCTGGTGACTGGGGTCCTTTCCCAAGTTAGGGGACACGTTGCAGACGTATTTGGTCTCCAAATCCGTGGCCATCCAGAACTTGATCCCAAATTTGTCCGGCTTGGATGCGATATACCAAGTGACATGGAATGGATCCACATCTACTCCACGTTGTCTTTCCACCGGTGTCCCTCAGGGCTCGGTTCTTGGCCCTCTCCTATTCTCCCTCTACACTAAATCTCTTAGCGAAGTTATATCCTCACATGGCTTCTCCTACCACTGCTATGCCGATGACACTCAACTCATCCTCTCCTTCCCTCCCTCAGACACTCATGTCTCCACTAAGATCTCTACATGCTTGGCAGACATCTCATCTTGGATGACCACTCACCAGCTAAAACTCAAAACTAGTAAAACTGAGTTGCTTTACATCCCGGCTGACTCATCCCCCCTCCAGGACCTTGCGATCTCCTTTGACAACTCCCTGATCCGTCCTTCGGTTTCTGCTAGAAACCTTGGAGTTACCATAGATGATCGGTTGTCATTTTCCTCACATATCACCAGTCTTTCTCGCTCTTGTCGGTTTCTCCTCTTTAACATCAGGAGGATACGTCCATTTCTTTCCACCCAGGCTACCCAGATACTCGTCCAGTCCCTCGTCATCTCACGCCTTGACTACTGCAACTCGCTTCTAGCGGGTTTACCACTGAGCGCCATCCGTCCCCTCCAACTGATTCAGAATGCAGCTGCTCGTCTTGTTTTCATCCTTCCCAAGTTCTCCCACACCACTCCTTTGCTGCGCTCCCTCCACTGGCTTCCTGTAGCTGCACGCATCAGATTCAAAACACTGATGCTCGCATACAAAGCCAAAAATTCTCTGGCACCATCCTACCTAAAGGACCTCATCACACCCCGCTCTGCACCACGATCTCTCCGATCCTCCAGCACTGCTCGACTGGTCCCACCTCCCCTCAAGGCACAAGGAAGACACGCATCTCGGCTCTTCTCTGTCCTGGCACCTAATTGATGGAATGAACTCCCCCTAGATGTCCGAACAGCTGAATCCTTGAATGTCTTCAAGCGACGACTCAAAACTTTTCTTTTTCAGAAATACCTGACGTAGAACTTCTATATTCTTACTCGACTCTTTTTCTGGTGTGTGTTTTAAAAAAATAAAATAAAATAAAAATTCTGCACTACTCAATGGCGTTCTCAGAGATAGTATTCGTAGCTGGGGTCCTTATTGAGCTAGCATCGGAAATTCATTGCAGAGTCTCAAAGCACTTATGTAAGTCGCTCTGGCTAAGGGCGTCTGCCAAATCCTGTAAATGTAAATGTAAATATACTGCATGGACAATGAACCTTGGTCGAGAACAGCTGTACATCTATGTTCATGTGTTCTCCTGGAGTGAAACTTTCAGCACAGTTCTTGGTGAAGGCTGGCAGAGAACGTGGTCATGAGTCTGATGGAGTCATTTCTGGATGATGGGAGAAATGTCACAATGGACAATTTCTTCACCTCACTGTCACTGTCACACAGACTGCTTCACTTTACTGGGCATGGTGAATAACGTTTGCCGTGAACTTCCTCCATTGGCAAAGGACACTGCACAGGGAGAGGAATTCTCCACGTCAGTGTTTAGAATGGCGCGCATGTATTCAGTACGAGCAGCAACAAGCAAGTGGCCAGTAGCTGTGTTTTACAACATGCTGGACTTGGTGGCGGTGAATGCCTACGTTCTGTACAAAACATCTACAGGGTGGAAAGGAAAAAGAAGATTGTTTCCGATTCTTCTAGCCAAGGAACTCCATTGCCAAATACAGGGATGATGGTCACTGGGTTTTCAAACGCTGCAAACACAGACTTTGAAAGATAGACAGACTGTGTGGGACAGTAACCACTGAGACAAAAGGCAGAAAGATGACGAAGAGATGAACCTGGAACTGAGGCACGGATACATCAATTTTTACATGAACAGCCAAACATGCAAAGCTGGAGAGATCACACAAAAACAAAATTCACTTTTGGTGTTATAATTCAGTGATGGCCAATGAAAATGAAATGACATTTTATTCTGTATGTGTATGAGCATGTCAAAAACCATGGACCATGACTTCACTCAGCTTATGACATTTATATACAAACATGCATTGGAGACTGAAGTGTTAGCATGTTTTCATTTTATTCATTTCATTCTATTAGCAACTTTTCATTCTATTTTCACTCAATTTGTTTTATAAATAACACAGACTTGTGTTTCCATATATTTTGTGAATGTGCGTCTTTCATATTTGCAGGTCAGTCAGCATGTGGGATATTTGGTATAGATATGGCAGACTTTTGTGAAGGTTTCCATGTCACACACAGAGGTTTAGCCTGCCTTGGATTTGAGCTACTCTGAGTAAAAAATGCAAATGCGCCAGGCCTCACAGGTAATGGGTGTGTTTGCACAACAAAAGCAGGAGGAGGATGGGGCTGAAGACCTGCGAAAATCACAGCAGGGGTGACAAACACCTTGGGACTCTCAGCAGAGAATAAAAACTCGGTAAATCTAGTGTTAAACATATTACAATATCCAATCATTGACATGTGGCCACACATACTTGTAAATACAATTTGACAAATACAATATTAAACAATCACATTCCTCAGCTGAGAGTGCACTAAGTTCTGCGGAAAGTATCTGACTACAGATGGACTTTCACGCAGTTCTCTGTGGGAGCTCTGATTACAGAGTGACTCCCCGAATTCTTCTGAGGCCCTTCCTTAAGTATCCCAACCAGGTGATAGCATGTCTCTGAAGACTGACCAATTTCGGTCAATAGTTAATTTTAGGGCCATTGCTGGCCTTGGTTCTCAAGTCCCCAGCCAATCAGATCACTTTAGGGGGCGGTTATAATTCCCTTGTTCTACCATGTGGGCGGCTCTCTCATTTTTGTGGATTTAGCCAAATTATCTTTATTTCCCTTGGGGAAAGTTATACTGCCTTAAATCTGAGAGTATGATATTCGCCATCTCATGCCCATTCAAACGAGACCAAACATGCGTGTATTTGTCCCTAACATCTATGTGTGGTGAGTTATCCTGTTTATAGTGGAAAATGTGTCTGTGTCTGGAGACTGACAGCTGTTGTTGCTGTGGATTGACTGTGGAACTCCGGCCACTCCGGGGGTGAAAAGTCTTGCTTTTTCTGTGTTGCTCCAGTTATTCCTATCCAGTCTCTCAGGAGCCGGCAGGCCTTTGCCTTCCTTAAAAGGGGTGGTTTCAAGAGTTGAGTCCAGTCTTGCCTGGGCCAGCGGAGCTCTGAAATAGACTGATGCAGGCTTATCAGATTTGGGCCTGCAGGACCTATAAGTTTTATGTCCTTACACATTCTAACATCAGGCTTAGCAGGTTTCAGAGACAGTCAATTCACATACAACAGAACATTCATCATGACATCAAAACCAAAACTGACAACAAGAAAGGAGACAGACAATTATCTTCAAATAGAATTTAATTCATGGATAGCTGGGTAGGTGTGTGTGTGTGTGTATTATTTTGGAGGGGGGTGTATTTTCTGAGATAAAATCCTGAAAGAGCTCCAAGATAATAGTGAATATATTGCTTGTCTCAAGTGTATGGGATTTTTTCTGTGCTCTTGTTTTGTTTCAATAGTAAACTCGAACAAAAGTTTGTGTATTACTTATTTTCTCCCTAAAATGCCAATTTTTAGTACCTCCAATCCATTCCAGAAAATGAATACTCGCCCAATAAAATTCCACTAGGTTCTCAGCCTCATTTTCCGATATAATGGTTATGAATAATAAGATTACAGGGTGTGCATTTAGAATCGGAGAACAAGACTGAATGAAATTGCTGAATAGGCCAATACTTAGCTGATGAACTGTGGAGAGAAAAAATAAATTCACCCTAATTGCACCTACTGTTTTACTTGGGCCACCTTATATGCTGTGAAGGAGAAGGTTTTTATCTCATCCTCTGAGCAAAACAGTTATATCTGCTTAAGACAGCAGAGCTTTCTACTTAGAAGACAGGAAGAAGAATCGTAAGACTACAAGACATGAGATGGTATGGGAGCTAAAAGCCATATGTTGTATCAGAAGGTGAATATATACAACAAAAACCCTAAAACTTAAAACTAAAAAATATACCAACAAGGGGTTCCCACGAGAAAAATGAAAGGTTTACTTAGTTATCGCTGCTTTTGCAAATGCTGCTGATAAAAAACCCAAACATGAGATCTACATGCAAAGACCAAGCTAGAATGAGGAAATCCAGCTGGTTTTGAGGAAGTAACACTTATGTGCTGTTTCATGATAATTGGTTCAACTATCACTTTGGTTTTAACAGTAAGCTTTCTGTTTTTGCAAGCTTGATGCCTAACCTCATTGGCATAAATGTTTGCTGATACTCATTGTAAAATGAAATGTAAGACGAAAAAGTTAAAAAGTAGTGTCACTTTCCATAGAAGAGTTAAATGACAGTTGTGAAGCTCTGGCTGCCTGGGATGTAATAAAATGTGGAAAGAATACCCAGAACAGAAAAGCAGACTGTAGAGCAGGCAGACCAGATCTTTATTTCATATAATTATGCCAAATGGTTCACAGTTGACTTTGGGCCTAGCTGGCTTTGCTTTCTGACGCCAAATGTTCTTCATTTGGACATCGCTATGGAGGAAAGTAACAGCTAACTAAATAAATGCAAATATATTGTTTACAGATGTTGGGCGCAGAAATATTCAAGTAAGATTCAGGTTCACATGAAATCACATGAAATATAATTTTAATGCCAATGTATACACACAACGACCATTTCCATGTGAAACCGAAAAAGTGTGGCTATTCCAAAATGTATTTGATAAAGTATTGTGCAAACACCAGCCTTGGCTCGATAAAAGGAACATCCTTGAAGCAAAATGTTTTCTGCCTCACTAGGCTCATAGACATTAATGTATTTCTCATCACCTTCTATGTAGTAGTTGATTAGATGGTTATGGACCCATTCTTAATGCCACAAAGTAAAGCATGTCTTACCTAATCTTCTCAGTGATATGTGTTCTTGCACATTCTTGACAAAAAGATGACTGACACACATTCACCCATTTAAACATTCAGAATAGTTAAACCACCATAGAAGAAAATCTCACTTGTTTGCCAAAATTCCTTGTTGGTTTGGATGGCAGATGGTTGTGTTTGACAAGATAAGATCTGCAGCCTCCATTTTCATCCTCAGTTGCTTTCACTTGTACAGTTCCATTTTTGGGCAAGATTTTCAGTTGTAGATTTTCATCCATGTAATACTTTTGTGAAGTGGCTTAGGCTGGCCTATCCTCTCTGTCTAGCTGCCTTCAGCTGTCACATGATCTACATTGCACTCAAGCCCCATGGTTTCCCCTACAGGTGCTGGGCCCACAGGAGGGCAGACCCATGTTATTCCTTCAGGCTATGCCTGGCCAGGCCCCATGGGTGGAGGCCCGGCCACCAGGTGCGCGCCCTCGAGCTCCTGCCGCAGCCGTGGTTCCAGAGCGAGGACCCAGTCTCCTCAATCCACGTGGGGTAACAGGGTGCTTGATAATACAGGTTTACAAAAAAAAAATAGGTGCCATGGTTTTTTGAATGTGTTTAGGGTATTTTGAGGGTGTTGAATTTAAAAATCCCATTACTTTTGCTGAATTGGTTCTAGTTTTTGAGCTAATGGTCATCCATGAAAATAATGCGCTCCCCCAATGCAACTTGTCTGTGATAACAAATTCAATAGTAAGTATTTTGATTCTTTAACAGTGTCTTAGGTGATGAAATATCCCATATAATTATTTTGTATTTTACTTTGTAGGCCTACAATGCTATGAGAGCGACTTTTTGAAGCCAGAATTCAACTGTGAATTTGCAGAGGAAAGAAGTCGGCTACAGTATAAGTTTGTCAGCCCAGTCTTAGTTTATAACCAAAAAGTTCTGTCTTAAGAAGTATATGAATACATGTAAAAATTATGACTTCACCAAGAAGAGCCTGCATCAGCAGTCCTGCTGTATTCTGCTACATCTGTGGAAAGAACATGGTTAAAAAACAACAAAACAGGTAACTGCTTCAAGTACATTTGTAGTTCATTCGCTGGACTGAGCATGGAAAAACTAAAAGCTGGAATCTTTGGTGGACCTCAGATTCGCAAACTCATGACAGATTCCAATTTTACCAAACGCATGAATGAGACTGAGGCTTCGGCCTGGAGGAGTTCTGTCTCTGTTGTGAAGAACTACTTGGGTAATCACAGAGCAGATGATTATGAAGAATTGGTGCAGAATATGCTTGCTAACTTCAGAAATTTGGGAGTTAGTGCATCTTTATGCTCTTATTATCTCCATAGCCATTGAAACAGATTTCCAGATAACCTTGGAGACTTCAGCGAGGAACAAGGCGAGAGGTTCCACCAGGATATGAAGGACATGGAGTAGGGATTTCAAGGCAGAGGGGACATACACATGATGGCAGACTACTGTTGGAGTCTCCAACGTGATTGTCCTGATGACACACTTAAAAGGAAATTGCATAAACAGCGTTTTTTGAAGTATTCACATTAATAACAATAATTAATTAATAAAGTATTAATCAAATCATAAATAACTTTTTCCTATCATTGTTAGATATTTTTAATTTCTTTTTTGTATGATGTTAGACTGTTTACTTACTAGTTGTAACGAAAATTAAAATATTCTTGCAATTCTGAATGCTTTTCTAACATGTTGCGTAAATTAATTAACTATTAAATATCTCAGAAACTAGAGCCAATCTGACAGTACCAAAGTCATATTCTTAATCAGCACCATAAACGTAATATAAAACCGTTCAGACATTGTTAGTATTTTGCTAATAATGGCAATCCAGAGCATTGTCGGTCAGAAATTCTTTTTTACGCTTCCATCAACTTGCTCTTGGTAGAGTAAGCTGTCTGCGAAGGGCAGCCACCTGTTGGGGCACCCAGGCGGCTGGGGGTTAAGGGTCTTGCTGAAGGACTCGCAGATGTGCTGAGGCGGGGTTTTAACCGCCAACCTGATTACAGATTCACAGGCTTAGCCCACTGAGCCACATGCTGCCACCTATCCAGCAAAGTATCAAATTGTTGAGTCATAAGGACCAGATAAATGCCATCTATCTACACTGGAAAATGTACCACTTTAGAAACTTTCAGAATGCATTGTAATGTTCAGTATGAGAATTAATAAAAGAATATAGCATAGTGTTTAATATAATACTTCATAAGCTCCAATGAAGCTCTCGTCTATAATGCATTATAGATATCTCCATAATGCATTATAATGGTCGGTATAATAATAAACTGTAACTGTAACTAGTTATAATGTGTCTTTCTGAGATGAAAAATTAAACTTTAACTAGTTAAAATGCACATTGTTGATATCAGAAATTCATCACTGAAGAAAAGGGGGACATGCCCTCTGATTTTGGCAATAAGCAAAACGTGGAAAGTGGACTATTTTATTTGCATTGGGAACCTAAGTGAAATTCATTTTATTTTGAAAATGAAAGCATGACGATAGCCTACTATGCTTTTGTTTGGTCATTCTCACGAACACAAGAATCATTTGAGAAAAAATAAATATCTTGATGTACACAGGATGGATAGAAGGTACAAAAAAAACTGCCATTTTAAGGAGAAAAAAGGAATTCACAAGCAAAGGTTTGTTATAGGTTACTATTGAAACAGAACAAGAGCACATGAAAATGCATGTACACCTGGGACAGGCAATACACTGTCTACTTGAGCTACTTGTAGCTCCTTCAAGAATTTCAAGAAATTCACCCCCCCAAAAAAAAACAAACAAAAAAATTCACACACACACATACACGCACACACACACCTACAGTACTAATGAATTAAACTCTATTTGAAGGTGATTCTCTGTCTCCCGGTTGTGGCAATTCCTTTTTCTACTTATAATTAAATAAGCTTCTTATAATTAAATAAGCTAAATAAATTTCTTGTAACTCCTAGAGCAAGGTGTGTGAGGTGACTTGTCAGGTTTGATGTCACACTGGTTACCAGGAAGGTCTGATAGCATCTTTTTGATAATGTGTGAAGAAAGTGTAAACTAACTGATCAGATCACAAACCTTCCCCTTTTTAAATATTTCTTGCTCAATCTTTAAACTATATAAAGCCTTACTGAACAGATAAATCTTCAGAAGACGGAGACCTTGGCTGCCCCTGTTTTCATCTAGAACTTTCCATTGAGTACAGTTATACTTACTGATTGTTGGAGGTACTTTATCAAGTTTAGTTCATTATTCTTGTATTGCTAGTTTGATTAGTGAAGCACAGACCTAAATCTAATCAGGAAATTAACTGCTCTCTTCCTCTTCATCCTCCAGGAGACATCATCATGGGTTTGCTCACCATCTCCACCATCCTCTACACCATCTTCTCTTTCAGTGGAGCTTTCTGGGTGCCAGAAGGTAAGAAAAAATCTTTACTGTTTTTTTCTTTTTTTCTTTTATATAACTTTTGATATTATGTGTGTAGATTTTGTATCCCTGTGTTGTGATTTCTCTGGGTATTCCACTTTCCTCCTGTAGTTTAAAGGCATGCAGTTAATTTACATTTCAACATTTCCCATAGCCTGTCAGTGTGTATGTACGTATCTTCCTGTGTAGTGGTACTTTGAATCCAAAACTCACACAGTGTTCATCTGTCATGTTATATTTGTATTTGCCTTTCAAATACTTTGGATACACACCTCACTAAACTGAGGTTAGTAGCTACATTACAGATTCAGTATAATTCACCACATAATTATTGCCGCCAGTATAATTATAAATTATTGCCGCTACTGCTTCAGAATTTTATGAAATGTCATTAAGTAGCAATTGTATGACTCTGAAGAGAACATTGGTTTTGAAACGCAGAATACAGGAAGTGTAGAAACAATGCTGATACACATTCATGCACGTAGCAAACAACAACAACAACAACAACAAATTTATTTTTATATAGCGCATTATCACAACATTACATTGTCTCAAAGCGCTTTACAGTATCCTCACCCAAAGCCCCCAGTGAGTAAGCCATAGGCGACAGTGGCAAGGAAAAACTCCCTAGAAGGAAGAAACCTTGAGAGGGACCAGACTCAAAGGGGAAGCCCATCCTCCAGGGGCCGGCAGGGATAGTCAAATAGAGAGAGGAGAGCAAGGAAGATAAGCCAATGCCGAAGCCGAGTCTTCTTCCAATTGCCAGGCAACCAGAGGTAAGGCAGCGGGTCATACATGGAAGATCAGAACGGCGAGCTGGATGCAGGGACGTCACTGGTGGTGGTCGGGTGTGCTGGATATCTTGATAGATTGAGGTCTCCAGGCATCACCCCCCAGGAGGAGTAGGGGAAATAAAATGTACAATTAGGCATAGTAGAGGAGGCTATTGGCAGTGCTAAAAGCTAGGTGAGTACAATATGAAGTGCAATCTGCAAGCTCCGGCAGATATGGCTATGGCAGCATCAGTAGGAGGGAGAGGCAAGTGGGACTGCCGGCATGGGGAGTCCCTGAAATGTCAGCACTCCAGTTCCACAAGAGATTGCAAAGCTAGAGTGACAGCACTGACAATCCAGTTCATCCAAAGCCAATGGCACCGATCCCCACCCAGCTCTACACCTCACACTACAGGTCTGACTGGGAGTGAAGAGTTAGCTAGGGCTAGAACTAGTGTCCCTATACGCTAAACTAAACAGGTGTGTTTTTAGTCTGGACTTGAATATTGAGAGTGAACCTGAAACCCGCACATCCGGTGGAAGACCATTCCACAGCAGAGGAGCTTTGTAGGAGAAAGCTCTGCAGCCTGCCGTAGCTCTTTCTACCCTAGGCACTAACAGATATCCCATGGCTTGAGAGCGAAGCAAGCGTGGAGGGTTGTATGTGGTCAGCAGTTCACTAAGTTATTCTGGTGCATGGCCATTTAGTGCTTTATAAGTTAATAGCAGTATTTTATAGTCAATTCGAGACTTAACTGGCAGCCAATGAAGAGAGGATAAGACCGGTGTAATATGATCAAATTTTTTAGTGTTTGTTAGAACTCTGGCTGCAGCATTCTGTACCATCTGAAGTTTATGCAAGGATCCAGACGGGCAACCCGATAGGAGGGCATTACAGTAATCCAGTCTGGAACTTACGAAGGCATGTATTAGTTTTTCTGCATCATTAAGTGAGAGCATCTTACGAAGCTTGGCTATGTTCCGTAGATGATAAAATGCAGTTCTAGTAATACTTCTTATGTGAGCATCAAAGCATAGATCTGAATCGACAAGAACGCCAAGATTTCTAACTACCATGTTAGGTTGTGTAGGAAGTTAGGTTGTGTAGCTCAGATGTCTATGGTCTGCAGTATGTGCTTGATAAGAGGGAGAAAGAATTTAAAAAGTGAGAAAGCTAGACTTAACTAGCTAAAATTAAGTTAGATTTTACAGTTTACAAGAACATTCGAGATGTGACAAAATTCTCTATTGCTATTCATTATTATTATTACTATTATTATTATTATTATTAATAATAATAATACATGGTGAAATAACGGTTCAGTTAACCTAACATTGACATTAGCAAACTCAGTGAATCATAATACCGGTAATGTTACTTACAATAAACTTACAATACACATCAGGAGTGTCGTGACGGAAAACTGCAGAAAAAAATCCTAGTGGTAATAGTGTGTTTGGTTGATTCAATATGGAGCTACACTGACCACCTAGAGTATCCCGAAAAGTACAACAATAAGTAAGAACTAGCTAGCTATACTGTATGTCGCACTTGCAATTTTCATTACATGCCACAATTCAATCCACCCATTCATCCATTGTCTACTGCTTATCGGGTGTTGGGGTGCAGCAGTCTAAGCAGGGATGTCCAGACCTCCCTCAGCCACCTCCTCCAGCTTCACTGGTGGAATACCAAGGTGTTCCCAGGCCAGCCAAGAGATATAATCTCTCCAGCGTGTCTTGGGTCTGCACTGGAGTCTCCTCCTGGTTGTACATGCCCAAAACACCTCCTCCGGGAGGCATCTAGAAGGCATCAAGTTAGGTGTCTGAATCACCTCAACAGGCACACACCGGGTCAAGCTGCAGGCCCCCCTGTACTTGAGCCCCCGATTGTCCATTAATGATATACCGCATTGAGGGACTACCGACTACAGAAACGAACTCTTAAACTACTTTAATCTTGTACATTAACAGGGCATTTGTAACGTGAGCAACAAAACAAATGTTTACAATTGATCATAGCAAAAAGAAGACATGCGCATGATGTGAGATTTAAACACACCGTACGACTCTGAATGATTGATCTGGTGGTTAAATTATTTTAAACCACTTGCATAGAAATTGGGACAACTTTCGTTAACAGATACTACATAATTCTATTTAGTTTGTTCAACAGATAGATAGTAGGACGCGTTTATTGTAAAAGCTGAAATTACCGATATTAACTTATA
The DNA here is from genome assembly GCF_023856365.1 of Brienomyrus brachyistius. NCBI lineage: Eukaryota > Metazoa > Chordata > Actinopteri > Osteoglossiformes > Mormyridae > Brienomyrus > Brienomyrus brachyistius. The sequence continues at coordinate 1,921,029 of NW_026042321.1, forward strand.
TAGACTGATTTTTTGACTGATCATTTAAAAGCAATGCTAGATAATGTTAAAAGTCATGCAGATGAATATTATTTTTTAATAGCTTTCACTCTTTGTAAGGCTAATGTGGAAAGGGAACCATTATTCAAATTGCAAAGTTTGTTAAATTTTGTTTCCAATGACTGAGTAAAACTGGTTTGATCCCAGCAGACCTTTGTAGTCTTTACGATGTGACAACTGCATGTGCATGAAATGCCATGGCAATATTTACATGGTACATTGTGCAAGCCAATGACAGCAGGGGGGCAGTGGGTATCGCTGTTGCCACACACCGATGCTTTGTGCGTGTGGAATGTGAATGTTCAACCTGTGTATATGTGTGACTTTTTCGTGAATCCTCCAGTTTCCTTCCACTGTCCAAAAACATGCTATTTAAGAATCAGTGTGCCTAAATGTAGCATATGTGTGACTGAGTGTGCACCTTACACTGGTTGCTTGATTCCTGCCTCATGCCAATTGCAATGTATATATTATATTATCCATCCATCCATCCATCCATCCATCCATTTTCCAAACCGCTTATCCTACTGGGTCGCGGGGGGTCCGGAGCCTATCCTGGAAGGAATAGGCACAAAAGGCAGGGAACAACCCAGGATATATTTATATACTTATACTTTATACTTATATTATATTATATTATATTATACTACGGGACCGTTGAATGCTTGAATCTGATTGGCTGACGAACGTTCTGAGGTGTGCAATTATTTTCAGATTAATGCACGGCGAACGTAGTTCCAGGTAGCTCTCTTGACCGCATTACAGTTCCATATCACTTCGCATAGTTAACTGTAATAACGGAAATTAGCATACAGTACCTATACAGCACACAGGACTAACAAAAATAACAACATGACAGACGATTTTCCGAAAGTAAATTTTAATATTTACGGTGAATATGAAACTTTCAACAACTGGGCTGCAGCAGTATTAGTTAGCCTAGTGTACCAACTTAAAGGCTACACATGACATTTCTCACTAGCGAGGTAATAACAGCGCTGCATCTTAAAGCAGACTTACAGATTAGAGACGGTGCTTCAGAACACTGTTGAGGGACACAAAGAGGTAGCCTAATTCATACAAGCTCTCTCTCTCTCTCTTTGTCTCTGTCTCTCTCGCTCTCTTTCTAATAACTTCATTATTAACTGCATTAGTCTGCTATCAACGGCTCAAGCCTCCATTGCCAGCTTTAAAATGACGTTTTGGAACTAGCAAAAGAGTCGTTGGATGAGATGCGGAAGAAATAATCCTACTCACAATAGCGATTTAAGTAGAAAAACCGGACGAATACCTTCAAATATATCATCTGATCGATGTCTTGAGGTGTGGCAACCGTAGTATAAGCGGAATAATTGACTCCGGACCGTTGAATTATTAGAAAATAATGCACACCCGAGGTGGTAATGCGGCCACGACGCGAAGCGGAGTTATTATTTTCTAATAATTCAACGGCCCGTCGTCAATTATTCCTTACTTATATTATATATGAATCATCAGATTAATTGGTAGATTATTCGATTATCGATATTATCGATAGTGACAGCTTTGTATTCTCAAACACCAGGAGATACTAGAATCATAGGAATAAAGGAATACAAGACAAAACTTAAACAGCTGAACCCAAGCAGGAATAACCAAGGGTTACAGAGTGTCTTGGAACACCAGTGAACAAAAACCTTTATTAAATCAGGGAGTCAAGAATATGAGACAAAACTCATCCCATATTGGTTCAAAATAGTACACAGTATTTTTTTTTTTCAATATGGCCAATCACAGTTGGCGGAGTGGTGGCTCTGAGGCTAAGGATCTGTGGTTAGTACTTCAAAGGTTAGCAGTTCAAATGCTGTGAATTCAAGGGTTCTATTGGGCCGTTAAGCCAGACCCTTAACCTGCACTGCTTGGTCCTGAGTATGACATTAACCTACATCCAGCCCTGTAAGCAGGTCCTGAAAGTCCTCTTTATGAAATGCTGCAAGCAGGTCCTCATATATCTGAAAGTGAGTTGAAAGTTCGTAAACAGAGGAGCACCAGTATACCAGCAATTTGTGTGACTTGACCCTAATGTAATACAGTTAACCAGATCTGCGCCTGTTCTTTCATGTGCCGCCACTGTGTTGGACTATGGCTAAGTGATAGAATTAGATTACCCCATAATTAATTACACGAGTTCTCCACGATGGATTGGACTGCTACCACACTTGTAACATACATAATGGCACAGTGCATTATATGCAATTAAAAGACTATGGGAAAAGATTTGCTATGGCTTCTTCTGTTGAATGTTAAACATATTTTTGTGCATTTCAGTGCTCCAAAATGAAACTAAAACTCTGGAACCTTCCAAAGGTTAGTACCTTTTATTTTATTTAAAACACCACAAAACAGATAAAGTTATGTTCATCTGCAAAATGAATTGGATTAGTCTTACTTTTTTGGAGATGTTTACTACTATATACTGATTTTACTATACAACTGCAGTATTGTTATAATAGTTATATCATTATGAATTATATTGTCTGTCATATGAACAAGAACTGTTTGAGAAATGTGATGATGTTCTTTTGCCCAAAAATATTATGGATGCAAAACAGTCACTTTGCAAACTTTTGGACGTCTTGAGATATTTGATTCTCATTAAGAGTTATTCTACTTTAATAGACTAATGAAGGTGGATACTGGTGCTTGAAGTGGGCCAGTACTCACTGGTACGCATTACCATAATCTCTTTGTCTTTTTCTTCACAATCTGCCGGTACTGTTTAACAAGTTGAGTACTGGTACCTGTTTTTCCCACTTCAAGCACTGGTGACCCCCAAGACATAAAATGTTCATGATATTCAGGTAATGTTTAAGACTAAAATTTCAACCGCTTTAATAAAAAAAGTAAATAAATTTTACTTTTACACTAGAGGGGCAAGATGAGGCGACCCCTCAGGAATGGTTTAACAGCTGGAGGCCATTGGCATTTTTCCCTCCTCATCTTTTCTGACAGTTTTTTTTCACTAGTTTTGCATTTGCATGAGGCAATACCTGGACCCTACAGAGGTTGCACAGGTAGTCCAACTCCTCCAGGATGGCGCATCAATACGTGCTATTGCCAGAAGGTTTGCTGTGTCTCCCAGCACAGTCTCAAGATTCCAGTAGATAGGCAGATAATCAGGGAGAGCTGTACAGGGCCGTAGAAGGTCCTTAACCCATCAGCAGGACCGGTATCTGCTCCTTTGTGCAAGGAGGAACATGATGAACACTGCTGGAGCCCTACAGAATGACCTCCAGTAGGCCACTGGTGTGAATGTTTCTGATTGTTTGGTCAAAAACAGACTTCATGAAGGTGGCCTGAGGGCCCAACGTCCTCTAGTGGGCCCTGTGCTCACTGCCCAGCACCATGGAGCTCGACTGGCATTTGCCATAGAATACCAGAATTTGCAGGTCTGCCACTGGTACCCTGTGCTTTTCACAGATGAGAGCAGGTTCACCCTGAGCACATGTGACAGGCGTGAAAGGGTCTGGAGAAGCCATGGAGAACGTTATGCTGCCTGCAGCATTGTTCAGCCTGACCGGTTTGGTGGGGGGTCAGTGATGGTCTGACGAGTCATATCCATGGAGGGACGCACAGACCTCTACAGGTTAGACAATGGCACCTTGACTGCCATTAGGTGTCGGGATGAAATCCTTGGACCTATTATCAGACCCTATGCTGGTGCAGTGGGTCCTGGGTTCCTCCTGGTGCACGACAATGCCCGACCTCATGTGGCAAGAGCATGTAGGCAGTTCCTGGAGGGTGAAGGAATTGATACCATTGACTGGCCCCCACACTCGCCTGACCTAAATCCAATAGAACACCTCTGGGACATTATGTTTTGTCCATCCGATGCTGCCAGGTTGCATCTCAGACTGTCCAGGAGCTCAGTGATGTCCTGGCCCATATCTGAGAGGAGATCCAGGATATTAGTAGCATGTCCCGACATTGTACGCACATGGGGCCATAAAAACTACTGAGTATGATTTTGAGTTGCTGCAATGAAATTTCGGCAAAATGGACTAGTCTGCCGCATCATTTTTTCGCTGTGATTTTCAGGGAGTCTTTGAATTCAGCCCTCTGTAGGTTGATAATTTTCATCTCCATCTAACCATGGGCATCCTTTCCTTCCTAACACATTACTCAGTCCATATATGTATAGATATCCAACATGACTTTTTTTTCATTGAGATCTGATGTGTTTTCAAAGTGTTTCTTATATTTTTTTGAGCTGTGCGTGTGTGTTTATATATATATATATATATATATGACTAAAATTAAAGTTATCAGATAGGGGATTTAAAGAATACAGTAGGTATGTAGCTTCTCTATTGTGAAGGCTGTAACTGTCATAACACCTAATTATAATTAAGTCAGCTAAACCAAAACTAACACCCCTCCTTCATTCTACAGGATTTTCTTCAGGATTGAACATCCCTACAGCCAATTGCCCTGGTGGTTGGTATCAGTATCATTCACGCTGCTTCTACTTTGAAGGACAACCAAAATCATGGGTGGATGCACAGGTAAATGCCACTACTGATAAAATCTTGATTATTTGAGATTGTGCTGCACTTATTAATGAATCCTTGAAGAGCATTTCGTAATGTACATGGGAAAACTGGAGGATTCATGTATCTCTAATCAGTGTTGGGGAAATTAGGTGGAAAGTTCATTTCTAGAAAGTACAAATCCAGACCAAGGTTTTGTTTCAATCAAGCACACTGAAAAAAGTTACTTTGAATTAACTCAATTGAATCATAGACAGTTTCACACAAATAGAATGAGTATTTTGAAAATGAAACATTCTGTTTAAGTTGATGCATTGACTTTGTGTTCTGAGAACAGAACATAGCTGAGTTAATCATTTTCTCATGTCTAATTAAACCAACTAAATTACTCTGTTTAAATTGGGTATATATTCTAAGGTGGTTTATTCCACTCATCATCATGAAAAGGATTCTGCCAAAACCTTACAGGATGTTGTCTATAATAAAAACTGAACAGTGGTGGTTCTTCATAAAATCTAAATATTAAATGAGCAAAATGATTTGATTTGTTCTTCTATTCCAAGTTGTGGTCTAAATGCAATGAGGCTGCTGTTCATTATATCTGCTCTAGGAAACATGCACTCCTATAGCCACTAGGGGAGCTCTTGCATTCTCTTAGCCCTGATAAATAATATTACATAATCTAGAAACTAATTCAGTTGGTTTAATTAGACATGAGAAAATTGAGTGAGACTGACTCAACTATGTTATGTAACAATGTAAAAAGAATGTTTCATTTTCAAAATACTCATTGTAGTTGGGTGGGACCACTGTCTATGATTCAATTGAGTTCTTTCAAAGTAACTTTTTTGACTGTGGTTGGTTGAAACAAAACCTTGGTCTAGATTTGTGCTTTTTGGTCCTGAACATTCCACCTCTGACTGCAATGGATTACTTCTGTGAGTAACTTCCCCAACACTGTTAACCAGATGGGTCCTGTTCAGTGGTGGTTTCCTAAAGACAACAGGTGAAGCAGAGCTGTCTGGGTCTACAGGAGCTGGAATTTAGGAATACTAGTGATATGCGATGAACAAACTACTTCTTTTATATTGGTCTTGCTGACTGATTAAACATAATAATACAATGACATTAAATAACGAATTTCTTTTGACTCATGCCCCATGTAAGCTACCTGGTAATTTGCATTCCTCGACATTTGGGAACTATAATACAAACACACGGGGATCGTACGAGCTGGGCGTGACACAGAATAAATAAAACTAAATTTATGAATGCGAGTGGCATAATAAAGAAAAGTTCCCAATAAAACTGAAAATACTAGGTGCCCAATGAAGAGTTTATGATTAAGGGATTCATCAATTTATAAACTGGCCCTGTTCTGTTTTCTTCTGCACAGAACAACTGCATCCATTTAAAAGGGACTTTGGCATCCATCCACAGTTTTGAAGAGTACCAGTTTGTGCAGAAAGTCACAGGCAGCCATTTTCCTCCGGCCTGGATTGGTGCATTTGATGCTGTAAAGGTAAACTGATTGGAATTATATAATACAGTTTGAAACGGAATGTAAATACTGTAATATTACACCATTTTGTTTTAAGTTACTCTAGCTGGTGTGTGGTGATGTGACGGCTCACACCTACTGGGTCGAATCCCATCTCTGCTCTGTGTGTGCAGTTTGCATGCTCTTCTTGTCATGGGCGTGCAGAACGGAAGATCGCTCAGGAAGCGCGAGCGATCCAAAAACAGGCAGGCAGGAATCGGGGCAAACGAGGGTTTAATCTCAACAGGCACGGACGAACACCGGGTAACATCAATGACAGACAAGGAAAACTGGGGAGACCAGGACTTAAATACACAAGACTGATTGAAAGTAAACGGACACAGCTGGGTACGATCCGGGAAACACACGTGGGTAAGCAGGGGGCGTGGCACACAGGAGGAGCGCACGAGCCGGGCATGACAGAACCCCCCCCCCAAAGGCGCGCTTCTCTGGGCGCGCCAAGGAAGGGGGCGACGGACGGGACGAGGTAAAACAGGACCTGAAAAACAAAAACAGAATCCATCAACACGGGACCGGGAACAAGACGGAGACACAGAACAAAGCCAGGGACAAGACGTAAGACAGAAGCTGACAAAGGGACGGGAAGGCAGAGAGACAGATCAGGAAGGGAGAAACAGAGGGAACAGGAGGAACAAAAGGAGCGGGAGTGACGGGAGGGAGCGACGGGAAACCAGGAACGGAGCGGGGCAGAACAAAGGGACCAGGAACAGAGAAAGGGGGAGCAAGGGAAAGAGGGACCGAGGCAGGGAAGAAGGGAGAGAAGGCGGGGGAACAGGGAGAAGCCCGAGGGAGCCCCAGCGGGCGACGGGGGGCGGCCAGAGGGGCCGCAGCCGGCCGGGAGGCCGGAGCCGGAGGGGACCCCGGAGGGGCAGAGGAGACCGGGCGAGGGACCCACGGAGGGGCCAGGGAGGGAGCAGGAGGGAGCACCGGGGAAGGGGACGAAGGAGCAGGAGGGGACCCTGGCGAGGACAAGGCGAGGGGGGGAGCTGCCGCATGCGGCGACGTCATCTGCCGCGGACGAGCGGGTGGACCCGCTGGCGACGGAGGAACCACCGTCGGGGAGCCCTCAGGGGACCGACCAGGCACGGACGGGGGGAGCGAGGCAGCCGACCCGGAGGGCCAGGACCCGCGGGCGCCAACCGAGCCCCAGCGCAGGCGAGGCAGGGCGAGCCAGGGGGCAGGGCGGGCGGGACCCCAGCCCTGCGTCTGTGTCCCCGCCCCTTACGGGACACAAACATCACGCCTCTCGGTCGGGGCCGAGGACGCTGGGGCAAGGGCAGAGGAGTCACTGGGGGCACAGTCACAAGGGCAGGTCGTGGAGGGGGCACCGGCCCGGGAGCTGCAGGCTGCTGCAGAGGGGGCGCCGGCCCGGTAGCTGCAGGCTGCTGCAGAGGGGGCGCCGGCCCGGGAGCTGCAGGCTGCTGCAGAGGGGGCGCCGGCCCGGGAGCTGCAGGCTGCTGCAGAGGGGGCGGCTGCACGGGAGCTGCAGGCTGCTGCAGAGGGGGCGGCTGCACGGGAGCGGGGTCCGCAGGCAGCGGCGGCTGCACGGGAGCGGGGTCCGCAGGCAGCGGCGGCTGCACGGGAGCGGGGTCCGCAGGCAGCGGCGACTGCACGGGAGCGGGGTCCGCAGGTGGAGGAAGCTGCGCAGACATACCGGACAGCGATGATGGCTGCTCCGGCTGCAGAGGCTGGAGCTGCGCTGATAGCGCAGGCAGAACTGGCACGTCCTGGGAGGGGGAGACGGGCGCGGTCCTCTTCGGGACCCGGGGCACTCGGGGGATCGAGTCCCTTACGGCCCTAATACCTGCCCAATTAGCCAGGTGTTCGGGCCGGTGTTTATACCGGTGCAGGGGCAGTAGTTCATCCGGAGCGAACGGCTCCAGCTCGGGAAACGAGAAGGGAATGTCCTCGTCGTCGCTGCTGGAAGCCCCGACCCTCGCCAGGAAGTGAGCTCCCATATGGAGCGGGTCAGGGACGGAGCCCTGGACGAGCCCCTCTCTCTCGTCCTCAGCGAGAGACCAGGAGTCGGCGAGGGAGCATGTGCCCAGTCGGATGGGCTCAGGCAGGGGCTTTCCTCTCCTCTGCTTCCTCCTTTTCTTACGGTCTGTCATTCTGTCACGGGCGTGCAGAACGGAAGATCGCTCAGGAAGCGCGAGCAATCCAAAAACAGGCAGGCAGGAATCGGGGCAAACGAGGGTTTAATCTCAACAGGCACGGACGAACACCGGGTAACATCAATGACAGACAAGAAAAACTGGGGAGACCAGGACTTAAATACACAAGACTGATTGAAAGTAAACGGACACAGCTGGGTACGATCCGGGAAACACATGTGGGTAAGCAGGGGGCGTGGTACACAGGAGGAGCGGACGAGCCGGGCATGACACTTCTCTTATGGATTTCCTACAGATATTCAAACGGATGTTGGTCAGACAACTTGACAAATGGTAAAGACAACAGACAACAGACAAATGGTAAAAGTAATCTGTCTAGGTTAATTTCTAAAAAAAAATATGGCCCGGAGGTTCATGTGGATAGAGAGAATATCTTAACCAGCATAACCACGGTGCTGATAACGGTCAGAATACAAAATGAAATGGGAAAGAAAAAAACTAAATTATGCTTTATTTACTATGTGCACAAGTATAAATATCGGTACACTAGAGTACTGACTTTTGCATATCCCTGCCTTTGAGACATACACACATATGAATGAATTAATGGATGAATGAATGAATGAATGAATTAATTAAGCTTTATTGTCATTATACATTCAGTACAATGAAACACTGCTTTGCTACTCTCTGGTCATTAAAAACACACAAGACACCAGATAAATTACATAAAACTGAGCACAGACTAAAGGAAGCAGCGAAATGAATAGTAGCATTAAGTTAAGCAGCACAAGAATTCAGCAGCAGCATAAAAGTGCTTTTAGTGCAGATTATTAAAGGCCTTGTTCCAGTGTATGTGGTCTTAAACATGTGTACACAGTTACTTTTCACTGTTCTGGAAGAGGGGTTTGATGGCGGCCACAGCCCTTGGATAAAAACTGTTCTTCAGTCGGTTTGTTTGGCTTTTAATTGCCAGATGGCTGTGCTTCAAAGGGAGGGGGTATGAGACTTGTCCTTGACCATGTTGTTTAACTTCACAAGCTTTCCATAGATGGGTATCTAAGTGAGAGTGAAGCTTGGGGTTGATGCACAGTGTCAGCCATTTATCTTTTTTTTGGGGGGGGGGGGGGGAGGCCTTGCTCACGAGCCCAGTGGATGTGTGACTATTTTGCCAAGGACATGATTCAAACCAGCAAACTTCCAGTTATAGGTACAGGGGCCTAATGATATTGCAACATTACACGTAATGTAGAGATCCTACGGTAACATGCTTATTTAATGGGATATAAAATGTTTTCAATTAAACATACTCATGGAATGACTCTCAAAGAATGACCTCTATCCCCTAATCTTCCAACTTGTACAGGTAGGAACCTGGCTCTGGATTGATGGGACTCCTTTTGACTTTACCAAATGGAACCCCGGAGAACCGAATAACCCTGGAATAGAAGACTGTGTAGGGCTTAACTATGGAGGTAATATCCAATGCAGAACCAAATGAGCCTAAAATGTTTCTTGTAGGATTTCTGTATAAAAAGGTAACATTTATATTGGATCTTCAATGGACTTTCTGTTAATTTTGATTTTCTGTAAGGGTGTTAAAAACCTATAACCACACATTTTTTAATAGAATAGTAAACGGTTCACTCCTTGTGTGTGTATGGTGTTTGTGTGTCTCCTTGGACTGTGCAGATTAGCTCTGGGTAAGAAATAGGGCTGGATGTTGTGCAATATTAATATCGACATTGCATGTTATGTACATGCAAGGATTGCAATAGTTAGTCGGCTTGAGATAAGACTTTTCTAAGTTTTCATATAATCAGCAACGGCGTCGGAAAATGGGGGGCTGGGGGCAGTGACCCCAATGTCTGCAGCTCCCTCCCGCCAAAAATAAATAAATAAATAAATAAAGTATATCTATGCCATACACAGTCTGCACCATATCCTCCATAATGTTACATGAAAGGATATTTATTTTGGGCTGAACATTAGAAAAATATCACATTGTGTTACTTTTGGATTTAGTGATGGCCAAATCATTTTATCAAATCATTTTACCACATTGTGATAAAAATTTGCAAATTCATTAAAAAAATGGCAAAGATCTTGTATGATAAGATGCAGATGTCTGTACTGTATGTGTGTGTGTGTGTGTGTGTGTGTGTGTGTCTATGCCCACTCTGTCATGGGCCCTGTGCTACCTAGGACAGGCCCCAGATCCCTGTCAAGTCTAACCAGGATAAGCAGTTAGAGGACATATTTCACTGTTTTCATGTTATTTTAGATGTACTGATACATCAGTGTCATGTTAACCATTAATGTACCGATACATCGATCAGTATTAACCATTAATTCCTCTTTGTTTTTTCCTTTTATATAGATGACAAGGGATGGAACAACCTACGATGTACAACAATGTCGCCTTCTGTCTGTGCCAAACTGCGTTAGTTTCCACACTGTCCGGACAGTGCCTGCAAGATCATTGTTTTTTTTCCTTATTGTCTTAGCAATGAGTAACAGTTTTTCACAAAAGATTCTTTGCAAATTGTATACCTGTGTAAACCTTTAGCTATAATAAATGCTTCTGCTATAGCATCAAATTATCTCAAGTAAGTAGTGTTATTGCCAAAAATCACAGTGGAGTTAAGTAGTTTATAGCAATTAGGTCACCAAGTACCTAGAGTAGGGATTCTAGGCCTTTACAGCCACACAGCCTGGCTATTCCGTGTTATATTACCTGGACTCCAGAGAATACACATGGGTCTGGGACCGGTCCGCTGCCACCACCACAGACACTGTGCCTATTAAACCAGCAACACAAAAACATGTGATTGATATTTTTCAGATTTTGCATTTTACAGTATAGGTGATTAGCTGGATTTTTTTTTCATTTAGAGAGAGATCATCCCAAAAGTGAAGCAACACTATTTAATGACAGGAAAGGGAAGGGTGAAAGCAGACAGCATTTGACGTGGTGAATGTGATTACTGCAGCATGAAAAACATGATGGTCTATGTCTGATTTAATTTTCAGATTAATTGCTCCAAAAATGAAGGAGCAGTGCTGTGTGGCAGCAAGGAAGGAAACAGCGGCTGTAAAAGACACTTAGTATTGTTAGCACAGTAAATTTAAAAGAATTTTATGGATCCTTGTCTAACTTTGCAGTGACATTAATGGGATGACAAGCTGCAAGTGATAACATTTTTAGTCAGGTCGCGCCAAAACTGAAGAACTGCATAGTTATAGCAAAAACAAGGGTAGTTTCAGAATTTTGAGTTTATTAGCACGATAACTCAAAAAGTATTTGACAGATCTTTTTCAGCCTTTGCCAACATTTTTTAAGGGTGAAGATCTGGACCTGATCAAATTCTGAGACAAATCACACCAAAACTGAAGCAGCACTGCACAGTGATAACAAAGAGGAGGCAGGCGCAGGCGCAGACACTTGATCTTGTCAGCATGATGACTGAAAAATGCGTTGTCCGATCTTTTCCAAGCTGCAGCCACATTGTATAGGTGAAGATCTGGACCTGTTCGAATTTTGAGACAAATCACAACAAACTTGATGCAGCAGTACTAAGTGACAGCAAAAAGAAGGATCAGTCTTCATTGTATGACATCACCGCATAAACTGACAGCAGTGTTCCGTCTTAAACCGGAAGATACACAGATTTCCAAAGTACCTGCTTTGTTGTGCATGCCTTTAGTGAAGATAAACATAGACAAAACACAGGAATTTGTTTGCCTGCAAAGACTGTATGGAGCAATGTAAGGGTGCATCTTCATTAAATAATAATAATAATGAAGGTTGAATCAGCGATCTTTTGATAAACACAGAGGCTTAGCCTGCTGAGGCACAGACACTGCCAGCCTCAGGGACAGAAGCCTTGAGTTTGAAAATGAGAAAAAAACTGACAAATATGGTAATGTGACACCATGAAGACTGTGATTGGCTAAAGACTCAAACATAAGCCCCTCCTTGTTGACTCAGGGACACATTGACCTCAAATTAACTTAAAATTGAAACTGTTCTATAGTGCTATGGGTTATATAAGGCGTTCCCAGACCAGCCGAGAAACATAATGTCTCCAGCGTGTCCTGGGTCTTCCCACTGGGAATTGGGACACGCCCAGAACACCATACCTGGGAAGCGTCCAGGAGGCATCCAAAGCAGATGCTCGAGCCACCTCATCTGGCTCCTCTCAATACGGAGGAGCAGCGGCTCTACTCTGAATCTCTCCCGAATGACTGAGCTCCTCACCCTGTCTCTAAGGGAGAGCCCAGCCACCCTGCAGAGGAAACACATTTCACATTCACGACCTCATTCTTTCGGTCACTACCTTATGACCATAGGTGAGGGTAGGAACGTAGATCGACTGGTAAATCGAGAGCTTCGCCTTTTGGCTCAGCTCCTTCTTCACCATGACAGACCGATGCAGCGCCCGCATGACTGCTGACGCCGCACCGATCCGCCTGTCGATCTCCCGTTCCATCCTTCCCTCACTCGTGAACAAGACCCCGAGATTGTTGTAAATAATTTTGCATATATAGCTCACCCCGTTTGTTTGTGTTAGGTTGGGTCAGTGTAGATTCACACGCTTTCTATTGCTGTTTACTGTAGTTTACTCATTCACTGTCTGTTATATAGTTTTCACATTAAGTTATGGTATGTACCATTTTCTCCATTTGATTCCTGTTTGTGTGTTACATTGTGTAGCACATAGGTAAATGGACACACTAGATTAGAGACGGACACGACCCGCTGTAGGTTTTGTTTTGCAGAAATAGTGCAGATAGTTAAGCGGTTGCCGAATGAGGCACATTACCTGCACTGTGAGGGAGCGTCAGTTACGGCATTACGGTCATGTGGCGCGTTTCCCTGACGGTGATCCAGCTCGTAGGATCCTCATTGCTGAGGAGCCAAGCGGCTTGACAAGGCCGAGGGGACGCCCACGTAACACCTGGCTGCGGCAGATGGATGGCCATTTCCAGAGTGTCTGTCTGCCTGGGGGTCACTGGCAAGAATACTGAGGAGTTTCGCCCCGTGGTGGATGCGGCAATGCACTGCATCAGCACATGCATCCCAACCTGACCTGCAGTACAGCGTGTTATGCTTTTCATTGTGTGTTTTTGGTTTTCCCCGATGCCCAGTTCTTAAAGAAAGATGGACCAAACCTCACTGCTGTGGTACATGTGCAGGGAATATCAGAATAATTATTTATATTATGATGATATTCCCTGCACATGTACCACAACAGTGAGGTTTGGTGAATGATGAACCAGCCTTTATTTTCCTAAAAGCGATCTGATGCCGTAATGTTATGTTTGTGCATGCACTTTAGAATTAGGTGATCAGTGGTCATTGCTGACACAACACAGCATACAGTGCCCAACAACAAAATGTGCCCTCTGCATTTAACCCATATGTGACATCGCGACACAGCAGGGGGCAGCTAATTCAGTGCCCAGGGAGCAGTGCTTGGGGGAGGTACCCACTGTAGCAGGTTGGGGATTTGAACCAGCAATCTTTCAATAACAAATGTGCTTCCCTAACTATGAAGCTACCACTGCCCACAAGCCAGCACTGCCCACTACATTTTATGCGTGGATGCCTTGAACGTTTATCACAAACCGCGGGTATATTGACCGCAGTGTCATTGATGGGTTAAATAAAATTTCAGAAAACATTCATTCCTAGTCAGCAATGTTTTCTCATAAGGTTATCGCTACATGTCATTTAGATTAGCCTGATCTGTGCCTTATACTGAACCCCCCCCCCAAAAGAAAAGAGCAAAGCAAAGACTATGGCATGAAACATTGACCAGTAACTACCTGTCTTAGGCTGAGGCTGGAGATTCACACAACACTGGGAAAACGCTGCACTAAATATCCTGTAGGTGGCACTCTGGCACCTATCATTTATGCATGTAGGTAGGTATGCATGTATCTGTATGCACATATTTATTTATTTGTTTCGTTGTTTATGTCTTTTTCGATTTCTTTGTACCATATTTGAAGGAGCCTACAAAATGGGTCAACCTTAAGGTGCTGCCCTGACATATTTGGTGTTCGAAAGCACCCTTATAAGGATGCAGCATTAAAATGTAACACGAACGTTCCTATAACATCATTGACCAAAACCCGTGACAATGTTTTTTATGTAGTACAATGTTAATTATGTGTGCAATAATGATGAGCTATTTTACAGGTGTATAGAGCAACTACAAAAAATGATAAAAATAGAAAAATCAAACAGCTCATGAGGGAAATGTGTCATTTAATCATAAGTCAGCTGTGTGGATATACATGCTGACTCTTGGAGGTGAATCTAATATTTCAAGCATTTTTGTAAGCTCTGCCAACATAGTTTCTCACTCCAAATGGAAAATGGCCCCACTAAAACAAAGCTGTACAGTATTATCTTTCAATGTCGGCTGGAATATATTAAAAATATTTATGGACACAAACTTGAATACACCACACGCTGAGTAATGACAGAAAAAAATACACAGCTAACATGATTACCTTATCAAACAAAACTAGGGGCAGAACGTTATTATGAGTTGTGACTTTACCCTCCTCTCCTAAGGTAAATCACGGTGCCATCAGAGCATTCAGCGTATTGTGTGGCTTGGGAATCTGCTGGTGATTAGAAGGTCGTTGTTAGAGAAATATGTACTTTTTTTATTGTCATTTTGCTAGACGCTTGGAAACAACACCCTGCAGCAGCTTGATCTTAATTTAACAATAACACTGCTTAAGAACTGTCGCTTGAATATTTCCACCCCATACAGGGTGATAAACAATGTTCAATGTCCGTTGCATATCCTGTTTGTGTACCTCAATAAAAGACACTGCGAGGGGAGTTCCTCTTTCGAAGTTGGCTGAGTTCGACTGAGAGGCTGACACCTCGAGGTCAGAACCGGGCTTCCCTTGCAGCAAGTAAAAGATCATCACAGCTGTGCGTGTTGTTCTGTGTTCAGAGACTGGTTTGTTTCCAGCATATCTTTAGAAGAAGATAACCCTAACATCTTGGTCCTTCGAGCCGGATTTATTAAAGCAGCTGCTCCGAGCGGTTAAACTCCCTCTACAAATTGCAGTCTGCAAATGTGCCGCCCACACTACCGGAAAGGATCCAGTTTCATTAGGAAATGCTTTCGCTGATCAGACAGCAAAGGAGGTTGCAAAGGGTCAGCATGATACACACGTCTTCCTCTCAGAAGAGGAAAAAATGCCAATCTCCAGAGAGATTCTGATAGACAGGCAGACAAGTGCCACAGACACGTGTAGCGCTCCCTACCCTCCCCGGTCTACCTAAATCCGTTGCTGCGGCAGAGCACTGGGTTCATAATCTGTATATATTAAACTGACCCAAATATACCATATGTTACTACCACTTTGTCTCTTTGTCCCGTTCACTTGTATATTAAACGCACACACACTTTCCCTCCCGTAAAACCTTCCCCCACAATACAGTCAACAATCACAATTTAAATAACACAATTTAATATAAATCAGTCCCGTACCCCACAAAATCCTTAAACACTGGATAACCCTAAACCACAGAACAAATGGAAAATAAATCGAGAATAACATTACATCGATTTCACATGGAATTAAACAAAATGGGTACCCATTAACTGAACGATGCAGGCCTGATTGAGTTGAAAAAGTAGCTGTATCCTCTCCACGAGGCGAACAGGTGTCCAAAAGTCCCCTCCAGTGCACGTTCCACGCCGGTTCTCACAAGGCAGTGTGGTGGCGAGCCACACCGCTCTAAATCCACCGCTGCCCCTCTCTCGGTCTTCCGGACGGACGAAAGTCCCCTTGGTTATTCCACTGTGAAAACTTCACCGCTCGCTGGGCTTGCGACTGTTCCGCTTCTATAATGGCGTCAGCTCCCCGCGTTGGCAAGCTAACATTAGCCTATTCTTTCGAATGGCGTTTTAGGGACAGTAAAACCCATTGGGGACATAAGCACGTTCACTGTCCGTTCAATGCACACATACTCCACTGGTTTCTAAAGCTTTTCCCCCAAACACAGGGACTATGTATTTATAAAAACTCTCTCGTCCCGAACACAGACAAACTCCACCATTTCCTTCTAGCCCTTCCCGCTCTCTCCTTTTCCCCGCCCCCAGCTTAACAGTGAATGGGCTAACAGACAGACAAACTGAACAACCAATCACAAATTAACACCGGTTAAACCACCATAACATTTCTCACCTTTCTAGAATAAAGCAACTTAATTACACAAATATAAAGACATTCACAATACTTATTATTTTACCCGGGTTACACACGGAAAAGAAAAGGTGGCTCCAACAAGGCGCCCAGTTAAGTGAGAACCTGTACGTCATTCAAAACAAACCAATCCTCCCGAAAAACTTATACAAATTAGCCGCAATATTGAGCCATGGGCTTTGTCATGTCTCAACAGGAGGGATGGTCGTAATAATATAAAAGCATTTCTATGCACCAAATTTCAATATTTTTTCAAAAATTTTTTGTACATAAGTCAAAAGGAAACGTCAGACCTAAACGAGGATTCTTTCCTCAAGCAGAATACCCGTTTCAGGTACTACACATGGATTTCATCGAATTGTCGAACTGCCATCGCTATAAGTATTGCCTTGTGTTAATCTGTCCATTCTCAAAATGGGTAGAAATCATACCCTCCAGGAAAGCCGACGTACTCGTAGTGGCAAAGGCCATAAGCAAAAACATTATCCCTGAGCACGGGACTCCAGAAGTGATATATAGTGACAAGGGACCTTATGAAGTACTGCTGACCACTCCAACCACCATCAAGATAGCTGAATGACCTACGTGGATACACCAATCCCACTGTAAGAAGGTAGTACATTTCCAGGCCACCGATGAGAAGTGGTGGAAGTCCGGTAACAAAGGGTGGAGAGGTCAATAGGACGCTCTGGTCTCAACCCGGTGAAGAAATCGTCTGAACCACGCTCATTAATATGGCCTGGAAAGGGTTGCTCTTCCTGAGACTTCTCTCCCATTGGGGGGTGAGTAACGCTCAGCAGAAAGTGGGAAACCACTCACATTACCCACATGGGGATTCCACAAATTAATGTTGGCAGACTGGTACTGGTTATGCGGTCAAAAGGCATTTCTGTCCCTACCAGAAAATTGGGGAGGACTTTGTGCTCTTGTGAAACTGTCTGATCATGTGTTTTTTATGCCCAGCATTCACCATCATCCTAGTAGGCACACCCGACGAAAGCGAGATGTCGTGCCTAAGACGGAATTCAACTGGCTGGGGCTGACTGCGGACACAGGAGTGCCCCTAAAATGGCGTATCTGGACCTCAGTAACGCCATTGCAAAGGAGCAACAACAGATACGGAATATGGTGTTGCAGAAGCGCCTAGTGCTAGATCTCCTCACTGCATCCCAAGGAAGAGTGTGCAAACTCATAGGCGACACCTGCTGCACCTACATTCCAGACGAATATAAGGATGGAGGAAAAATTCACGACGCCCTTCAACAGCTTAATGACTTACAAGCATATGTTAAGAAACATACGGAAGGAACTTCACTCACCGGTTGGGACTTGTAGGCTTGGTTTTCTTCCGGAACATGGTGGCAATTGCTGTTTAAAATTCTGATGCCTATAATTGCCATTTTGTTATTAACCTGTTGCTTCTTTCCTTGTGTCATACCATGTATTCGGATGCTGATTCAGAAAACCATTGCCAACACATTTCTATCATATACATTGTTGACTCAGATAGATCCTGATGATCAAACTCTTACTTCTGTCTAGATGAAGGATGTACTGAAACTGTTAAACGCAGATGATACATTACCTGAAGGTTAAGACACGGAGTGAAGAAAATGACAAACAGGAGGGAAATGTTAGAGAAATATGTACTTTTTTTATTGTCATTTTGCTAGACGCTTGGAAACAACACCCTGCAGCAGCTTGATCTTAATTTAGCAATAACACTGCTTAAGAACTGTCGCTTCAATATTTCCACCCCATACAGGGTGATAAACAATGTTCAATGTCCGTTGCATATCCTGTTTGTGTACCTCAATAAAAGACACTGCGAGGGGAGTTCCTCTTTCGAAGTTGGCTGAGTTCGACTGAGAGGCTGACACCTCGAGGTCAGGACCAGGCTTCCCTTGCAGCAAGTAAAAGATCATCACAGCTGTGCGTGTTGTTCTGTGTTCAGAGACTGGTTTGTTTCCAGCGTATCTTTAGAAGAAGATAACCCTAACAGTCGTGGGTTCAGATCCTGTTCAGTGTCACTTTGGGCTACTGAGCAAGGTCAGTTGCTCCCAGGACAAGCCGACCCTGATTTTTTCAATTGTATGTTACTGTTGCTGAGTAAAAATGACTATACTATGCAATCTTTCACAGTGACAGTCAGCTGACTACAGAAGAAAGAAATACGGAGAAGTTACAGACTCTGCACCTCTGGAGCCGTGTGCAAATTCTGCTGCCGTCTCATTTACTGCATGACCAGGTGTAGCAGCTTTTAATGTCTCAGTTATTCCACTAACACTGGAAAGGTCTAACGTTAAAAGCTGTTAAACCAGATTTCGGACAGGTTTCAAACAAGATAAGGTGGCTAACACTGTATATAACATATTTATAATTGTTACAGCTATATTTACAATGTGCCCTTTCAGATTTACCCTTTGATTTAAAATAACACAATAAAAATAAGCCATCCATCACAAGTGTGCCCCTGAGAGGTAAAGTGGGCTATCCCACAAAAACAAAGTTTTCAGAAAATGAGCTGCAAAGTTGAAATTTTTTCAAAAAATCAGTGTCTATACCCTACAATTGATATACATCTTTGGTAGCGCAGATCTCGATATATGTAAAAGATACATAAACCCTCAATAATTAATATTGGACACTAAACTCATTTTTGACTGACGCATGATAGCCCACTTACTTCTCAAGGGCACAATTATGGCAACAGTTGAATGTCTCGGTGGTAGTAGCTCCATCTTTGCTGCGGTCTTGGTTGGCATCCTCTTGCTAACATGGGTACTCAGCTCTAGAAAAGTCACTCCTGAATGTGAGCATTGAGTCAGTGCTGGACTGGGAGCACAGCAGCATCCTCTCGGACTCCTGCGTCTGCTGTCGGGTCCACAGCTCGCCCACCTGACTTCCAAGCGTCCTCTGTTTTAATGACACCGTCTCGAAATTCACGTAGGTATCTTTGGAGAGATCCTCGTCATCAGATCCCGCACTACTGCCACAGAAGGAAGACAGGCAGCGGTGGAGAAGGAGGCCGGACAGAGACAGTGCTACAGCACAGGCGACGGCACCGGCCACGGCAAACATCCAGCCGAGGCTCACGCCCACGTTGGCGGCCCTGGTGGAGAAACTGATGCACAGGCTTTTCTGTGGCTGTCCATTGGTGACGAGGCACACTGTGTACTTCATCTGTGGCTTGAGGCCCATCAGTACCAGCTTGCCTTTCCCAACCTCAGTCTTAACCATCTGTTTCTCCTTGTCCTCATATGAGAAATATACTACAGAAACCAGAGCGCCATCCTGAGCTCCATCTGTGCTCCAAAGCAGCGTCACACTGTTAGCCATCTCTTCTACCGCCCGGATGTTTTTGACAGCATAACTTCGGCTTGTGGAGAAGGTGACACTGGACGCCTTCTTGTTCTTGCCACTCAGTGATGGCTTCCTGAAAGCTCCTCTTTCCTGCACCTTGCCCACCACCTCGCTCTCTAAGAGACCCTCCTGCTGGCTTCTGATGCTCGGGGCTGTCCTGTCACTAGGACCAGGTGATAGGGTGAAGCCAACCCCAGTGGGTCTGGTTGCTGTAGACTTGGGGTCTGTCACCGGGATGGAGAATGTCCAAGTTTCGTCATGTGAAGCCGGCTTTGCTTTGGGGATGTTAGTGGAGATTACACCAGCTACAGTCAGGGTGATCGAGGCCTCAGATGACCCCACCACGTTCTTAGCCTTACAGCGGTATTCACCTGCATCCTTGTACAAAACTGCATTCAGGCTAATTATGGACCATCGTATTCCATTGCCTGGAGACTCCTGGACAACTGTTTCAGAGAAAACAATCAAATCTTTAGATTACAGTCTTGCACACTACATTCTGATTTTAGAATATTGCTGTAACAAAGAAAGACATATATATATATATATATATATATATATATATATATATATATATATATATATATATATATACATACTATATGCTGAATTTTTTTTGGGGGGGGGGGTTATCCCCAGAGAATCAGTTTAATTTTTAGGGATTGAGAGCCAGTGGGAGGCACAATGATGGCATATGGCTGGGTTTCAAGTTTTCGGGGCAATTTTACCTGTTGTGTTGATGGGCAGCCCATCTGCACGCAACCAGGAGAGGCTGGGGGTTGGGTAGCTGGTGGCATCACAACGCAGCAGCACATTGCTGCCCAGCAGCGAGATGAGCTGTGCCCTGGAGGTCACCACTGCAGGCTTCAAGCAACGGGATAGTGCCACCAGCTGGAATGCCACCCCGGCCAGATTCTCCGGCCCGCTGCAGGCCAGGTATGTGTCCATCAGGACCAGCTGAATATTTGGCACCCTAGCCAGCTCCAGGACCTTGGAGATACGGCAGTCACAGAACCACGGGTTATCTTGCAGGCCTGGAGTTGGGGAAAAGGGACAAATGAGTCTGAAGTATCACCCCACAATTGAAAAACCAAGATTAAACTATTAATCTAGGAAGGTACATGAATCTGCTGGCTAATGCTTATTTATGTCTACTACATCAGTCCTGGGTATGAAATAAAACTGCATCTGGCCCTGCAAGCGTTCCTCCAACTTGCAGGAAAGCAATTTTTGGGGGTTAGTGGCGGGATTGGCGCTCCAGCCACCATAAAACACAACAGCTCAGTCTAAAGAGGCATGATACCCTTCTGCTCTCCAGGGGAGTAGCTCTCGTTTGGCTCTCAGCGGAGGTGGTCGCACTTCTCTCCCTCTCCCTCCCCTTATCTTCCCTGCTTCGCTCCTCTCGTGTCGTCTAGTCTACTGTCTTATACTTGAGAGACTCTCTCAGCCCTGCTCTCCAAACTACGTAAAACTATGGATTTGATCAGCTGGTCTCTCAACGCAATTGACACCATCTTCTCGACAAGAAGCCTAGGTTCGGGGGAACCTAACTGTCCAGCAGGAACGTATGCTGCTGGCTACACGATGGACGGATGGGAGCGGTGGAGGGTCGTGTGCCTGGCAGCTCTTTCCGTGGAGGACATTGAAGACATCTACCTATTCGGAACCATGATTACAGGTATTATGCTGATTGGATTAGGCATTGCCCTGGTTTATCAAAGATTGAAGAAGACGGTGACAGCCGCTCAAAGCCCCACTAGGCTGGCCGGAATGATTGATGGAGTGGGCAGAGCTGTTAGCACTCAGACTGTGACAATTGATCGCAAACTGGATAACATCATGGAGAAGCTCACAGCTTTGCAAAAATTATTGGATGGCGGAGACCAGCGTGGACATTAGTGGAGCTGGAAATTACAGCTTCTCGCACGGAAACCCAAACAACCCTATTCTATCAGGTTTTGGCTCCCCCCAATCAGCACTGGCCTCGGCCAAGGCCGCTGCTGAACTAACAACTCCTCCAGAAGAACAAGGCAGTGAGACTCTCTTGCATTCCTCTCCCTCGATCCCAAGGACTTACCGCACCCTCCCCCCCATCCAACGCCTTCGCCGCTTCATACCCCCAGCGTGAACAGGCGGGTCTGTTGACCAGCGCTTGTATGGCTGCAGGACCGGATGGCTGTCTGTCTCTGCTGGACTACCTCCACCACCCCTTTTCCCCCACCCGTTACAAGTCGTGTCATTTTTATGTTGTAAGGTGTAGTGACCATGTGCTTATGTTGCTGAGGTGTTTTTTTCGGTTCCCACAATGTATTCCCCACTGGAGTACAGTCTGGGGGCTGTTTTTTTATTCTCCTCCTCTCTCCTCCTGTTTCTTTTCTTCTCTCTTCCCCTGTCTCCCGACCGGTCTACCCCCTACTGTGATGTTTGTGTATATGTATGGTCGGTTGATGGCCTGTTTTTCGCTGGTACTCGTGACTAGTGACATGGTATATTGCAACGGCAATAAAGGGTTTTCATCATCATCATCATCATCATCATCTGCTGCAGCTGCCCACAGGAAGGCTTCACACATCTTGAAGGGATGGGGGAAAGCCTTCGGGAGCCTCATCCGTGGAAGAGTCAAAACCGTCGGAGAGCTAATAGGGTCAGGTCTGTTGGGAATCAGGGCTGGTGTGGTGCTGAGGCATTGCCTGCTGGGTCTCAATTTGAGACGACCCATCTGGGTAGATACATGGAATGTCTTCTCTCTGCCAAGATGTTCATCTTCCTCTGCTGTGGGTGGGGGGGTGGGGGCTTTGTAAACTCTATATTTCAGTGGTGGCACTCTCTGAGGTACGCGAACTGGGGAGTGGCCAGATCTCTGTAGGTGGGTGCACCTACTTTTGGTCTGGTTGCTCTCAGGGAGTAGCTGTTGCTGTGGCAGATCGACTCCTCCCAATGGTATCCGGTATCACTCCTTTCAACGAGCCTATCATGAGACTCAGTCTAAGGCACTCCTTAGGTGTCCTTATTGTCTCAGTGCATGCTCCGACCATGGCGAGTAATGTCTCATTGAGGGAGACATTTTACTCACAACTTCGCTCAGTAGTTGATGGGTGCCCACGAGGTGACACTCCTCTGGTCATGGGTGACTGCAGTGCAACCACAGGCATTGACAGAGCTGGCTATGAAGATTGTGTCAGTGTGGAGACCGGGGTGAGAGTGGCTCCATTTTCCATAACTTTGTGAAAAGTTTGCTGGATCCTAGTTCCAACGTCCTGAGTTGCATTGTTGGACTTGATACTCTAAGGCTGGTGGTGTGGTGAAGGATATTGATCAAATCCATGTGGGCAGACACTGGAGGCTCCTTCAGAACTGCAGGGTCTACAGAAGTGCCCAGTTTGTGAATTCAGACCACAGACTTGTTGTTGCTACTCTGAAGATTCAGCTTAGATCCAGTAGGCTACCACCTACTAGGAGAATGAGGCTGGGCTTGGATAGACTCCAAGATCAAGCTGTTTCTGATGAGTTTGCATGCAGCTTGTGTAAGGAACTTACAGACGTGGTTACGACTGCCAACTCTAAAGTGATATGGGAGACCTACCGTGATAAGACCCTGAAGGTGGCCGAGGGCTGTGTTGGTGTTGCTGGTGTTCCCAGAATGAGGTGTTTCATCTCGCAGGGCACCCTGGATATTATAGAGAGGAGTCACAGTGCACGACTTTGTGGCAACTGAATTTTGTACCAAGAACTGAGGAGGTGGGCTGTAAGGGCTCAAAGGGTCGATGGAAGACGTTTCTCACACGAACCAGGGTGCAGGTTAAGGTCCTTGCTAGTGTCATCCTTAACAGAATCCGTGATCACTTACTCACCTATCAGCAGCCTGGTTTCATGCCTAAGAAGTCTACCATTGACTGCATCCTGGCACTGAGGGTTCTCATTCAGTGAAAGCGCGAATATCAGCAGAGGTTTTTTTCAGCCTTTGTCAATTTTCATAAAGTGTTTTACTCAGTAGATCGATTTGCCCTGTGGGACATCCTGAGACTTTGCGGGATCCCCCTGAAGCTTTGGGACATCATGGCTGGTAAAGATAAAGATAAAAGATCAAGATGCTTTATTGTCATTGTACAAGTACAATAAGATTTCGTTTGGAGCGCCAGTATATACACAAAATTTACAATAAAATCCAAATAAAATATGTACACACACACACACATATATACACACATTCACCGTGAATAGGTGCTGGTAAATTAGTGCAATATAATCATACTCATGAATGGTTATGATATTGTATAAAGTGCAGTGCATGAGCAATTTCACAGAGGTAGAATTAGAGCTTTACAGCAGGTTTAAGTTCACAAATATTCAGAATGTCAGAGATGAGTGCTTTGAATTTAGAAGTGTGATAGTTGTATGGTATAAGCTGTTCCTCAGCCGGGTTGTGCGTGCATACAGGGTTCTGTACCGTCTACCGGATGGCAGGGGTGTAAAGAGTGTGTCCAGCGTGGGTTGGGTCCTTGATTATCTTCTCAGCTCTGCAGCTGCACCGGGTGTGATGGAGTTCTTCCAGTGATGGAAGCTGGGTGCCAGTGATCCGCTGGGCTGACTTGATGATGCGATGCAGGGTCTTCCTGTTCTCCAAGGTGCAACCAGAGTACCACGTAGTGCAGTATGTGATCACTGACTCTATGGTGCACCTGTAGAAGTTAACCAAGAGCTGCTGTGGAAGATGTGCTTTCTTCAGGCTCTGCAGCAAATGGAGCCTCTGAAGTCCATCCAAACCGCTTACCCTACTGGGTCGCGGGGGGTCTGGAACCTATCCCGGAAGCAATGGGCATGAGGCAGGGAACAATCCAGGATGGGGGGCCAGCCCATCGCAGGGCACACTCACACACCATTCACTCTCATACGCACACGCACACCTACGGGCAATTTAGCAACTCCAATTAGCCTCAGCATGCTTTTGGACTGTGGGGGGAAACCGGAGTACCCGGAGGAAACCCCACAACGACATGGGGAGAACATGCAAACTCCACACACGTGACCCAGGCGGAGACTCGAACCCGGGTCCCAGAGGTGTGAGGCAACAGTGCTAACCACTGCACCACCATGCCGCCCTGCCTCTGAAGTCTCTGAAGTTTTCTGTTATTGCATTTGTGTTCGTAGTCCATGACAGGTCTCGGCTGATATGAACCCCGAGAAATAGGAAGCTCTGGACCACCTCCACCCTCTCGCCACTGACGCTGATGGGGTGGTGGCCCATGTGTTTCCGTCTCCTGAAGTCCAGGATCAGCCCTTTTGTTTTTTTGGAGTTCAGGGTGAGGTTGTTGTCTCGTCTCCAGCGCTCCAGGTCCTCGACCCCTTCCCTGTAAGCTGACTCGTTACTGTTCGAGATCAGACCTATCACTGTTGTATCGTCTGCAAACTTAATGATGATGTTAGAATCATGGGTGGGTTTGCAGTCGCGTGTGAAGAGGGAGTAGAGGAGGGGGCGGAGCACACAGCCCTGAGGTGCTCCTGCGTTGAGAGTGATGGAAGTGGAGGTGTGGTTACCCTTGCGCACTGTCTGTGGTCTGCTGGTGAGAAAATCCAAGACCCAGTTGCATAGATGTGTGTACAGTCCAAGGTTGTGCAGATTGATGGCCAGTTTGATGGGGGGGATGGTCTTAAAGGTGGAACTGTAGTTAACAAACAGCATCCACACGTAGCTGTCCCGCTGCTCCAGATGTGATAGGGCAGTGTAGGAATTATTAGCTCAGGTAATTTTAATATCTCCACCAATATGTCTTGAAATTAATTAACTTTTAATTACTTATTATTTAATGCTGATTATTAACCAATTGTTATGCCGAATGGTCGGCTCCTCCAAACTCAATTGTGAATCCCCGATATCTGTTAATGTGAGACTTAAATGGGATTCATTAATAACCAGTATCGCTTAATAACCTGGGTTAGTGGGCTCGTCCAGCGAGCTGCGTCACCAGGTAATGTAAACGATCGGTAGCGAAGCTCCCCTCACGGCCGATGAGAGAGAGTCTCGCGATATTTCAGGCGAGTTTAGAGGTTCCAGAGCGTAGTAGCCAGATCGCACAGAGGCAGGGACTATTGTGAGCACTCAATGACGGAGGCTGAAGTTGTGTAAAAAGACATGCATTTATTCCTACAACTAACATAAGACAGACATTACACCTAACAAACAATAAACATGGAATAACGGAATAGACACAAACGATGTAATCATGAAAATGCAATGACCAGATTTAAAATGATTAAAAAGGGAAAAACTGTTCTGCAAAGCAAGCAGTTTGTAAGGATTATAAACCTAAAGTAATATAGCAGGTGAATAGGACAGTTCAGGTTGTTAGAAAGGAAAGGAAGTTGGTTTACTTGGATGCAGGAAAGAGGGAGGTCTTTGCAGTTGGTTGCAGTGGCTGATGAGCTGATGGGTGATGGCTCTCAGGGAGGCGCGGTGTTTGCAGCGGTTGTTGGAGTGGAGTCCCTCCGGTTCTTTCTTCTGGTGAAGCTTGGGCTGAGTTGCAGTTCTTTCGGGTCTTCACCGACGGGCTTTAAGAACGCTGCTTGTTTCTCCTTGTTCTTCTCTTTTTCTCCGCCTTTCTCTTTTCTTTGTTCTGAGGTGCCAGGTTTTATAGCATAAGGTTCGTGATTAGGAGTGACCAGGAATTTGAGTCCTGGACCAATGGCTGACCATCCATTTGGCGGGCTCGGAAGGGGGTCGGTATCAGTCTTTTTGGGATTTATGACCAGACTGACTTCTCTGGTAATGGTGATTTTCATTAGGCTGGTGTAACTTTTGATACGTCCACTTTTGTGGTAACCACTGACCAGATTTGGAAACTGGAGTGATTTTCCTTCGGTTTGATACCAAACATGCCGTACCAGCCTAGCGGTTCACACCAAATACCATCTGTGATGATTAATTAATGATAACATAATAGCATAATATAAGTAATGTTCTATTACTAACACCAGTATATGGTACAGGTGGTTTAGGTTGTACCTCAACAGATATTACCCTTTACACAGACATTATATGACATATTCTCATGTCATAAGCACATCTTACCCTTAGATAGGCATGGTAGAATACAAAGATCAGATAAGGGTTGCCGAGGAATGTGGCAAAGCAAAGAGGGGGGGGAAGGTTTGTCAGACAAAGGAAAAGAATCTTCAAAAGTTAGGGCACACTAAGATCCCTGGTTAGACTATTCAATTTCCAAGATTATTCTGGTATAATATATATACAGTGGTAGCTATACCTATCTATTTATTCAAATTTATACAAGAGTTTAAGTGTGAGGGGTAAAATAATTGATACTCTGTGAACATGGTTATAAGGGTGGCACACAAAACTGAGACTGTCTAAGGACACACACACAAACATGATTTGCATATTGAGACATAAGCATCATACTACACAGGGTATACAAAACCAAACTTAAAGGAAACTTTCAGTGGGATGTTGGGTGAGTGGTATGCACGGCAGGATGTCGGGTGATGGGGTTGTGGGCCAAGTCGAGGGGCCCCTGTCCCTGGGGATCCACTCTGCTATCTGTAGGTCGTTAAAAACTTGGGCAATAAAAGTTGGAGTGCTGGCCTCCCTGGTTATCTATGTGTGTGGGGTCACAAACCCCCCTTTGGGGCCTAGGTCGATGTGTGCCTTCTCGTACCAGGGTAGGCCTTGTCTCAGGCCACCTGGAATTTAAGCTTTGTGATATGTGCATGTGTGATCCTACAGCAGTGTGGAGGGCCAGTGTAATAGCATCCTCAGCAGACCTGTTTGACCTGTAGGAAAACTGATGTTGGTCCAGGGAGGGAGGGATGTTGTTCTTGATGTGTGCTAAGACCAGCCGCTCAAAGCATTTCATAGCAATGGGGGTCAGGGCCACTGGACGGTAGTCGTTCAAGTTCCTGACCGCTGCCTGTTTAGGGATGGGGATGATGGTGGCAGATTTGAGGCAGGAGGGGACAGTGGCCTGTTCCAGGGAGATGCTGAACAGGCTGGTGAAGACTGCAGTCAGCTGACCTGCACAGTGTTTCAGGACTCGTCCCGGGACACTGTCAGGCCCTGCTGCTTTGTTGGGATTGACGAGTCTGAGGGCCCTTCTCACCTCATGTGTGTTGAGCACCAGGGTGTTCGGTGGGGCCTCCCGCAGGGCCAGTTTGGTGTGGTGATGGTTGGTGTCTTTGTCGAACCATGTGGTTCAGATTGTCGGGGAGGGATGAGGTCACTGCGCTGGTTGGACAGGTGTTGCTGTTTTTGTAGTCGATAATGGACTTGATTCCCTGCCACAAGTGCCGGGGGTAGTTGTTGTTGAAGTGTTCCTTGATTTTGTCTTTGTAGACAAAGAATCATGAAGGCCCAAGTCTTTAAAGTCCTGGTGCTCCCTGTCTTGCTGTATGGCTGTGAGACATGGACGCTATCCAGTGAGCTGAGATGAAGACTGAACTCCATCGGTACAGTCTCTTTGGAGAATCCTTGGGTACTGCTGGTTTGAATTTGTGTCAAACAAGCAGTTGCTAGAGGAGTCCCGAATGAGACATATTACATGTATTGTGAGGAAGCGTCAGTTACGGCACTATGGTCATGTGGCGTGTTTCCTTAAGGGTGATCCGGCTCGCAGGATCCTCGTTGCTGAGGAGCCAAGGGGCTGGACCAGGCCAAGGGGACGCCCATGTAACACCTGGCTGCAGCAGTTGGATGGCCATTTCTGGAGGGTGGGACTGGACCGTGTGTCTGTCTGGGGGATAGCCAGCCTTGATCACGAAGAGTTTCACCATGTGGTGGGTGCATCAGCGCATACTCCCCAACCTGACCTGATCTGATTGGCCTACATTTGATTTTGCTAATACAAACCATTTACACATAATTATAGTTGTTAAGTTCCACTCTAGTTCCACTCCAAAAGGACACTCCGGGACAACTCTTGATTCACCTTTCATTAAGTTTTAATTTACCAACTTAGACTTGTTGGTTTCAAGTTAATCAACCAATGTTTGAACCGTCAGGTTGATAACCTACAAAGCACAGATACAGAGGTTCACTATGTCATTTTGTAAGATGTTAAAACAATACATGAGCTTTTTAGATTACATTAATTAAATTAAGGTAAACAAATGAACCATTGTAAGTATTTCAAATGAATTAATAAAATTAATGTAGTGAATTAAGTTAAATCAAATAATAAATTTCATTAAATGCTCGCTTCAGACAACAGAACAGTTAAACATCAAATGTAATAAAGACAATCAAACGTCTACAAGCTTTTTCCTTTTAGTCTTTTGACTCTTCAGTTAGTTAAAAAGTTAATATAACCTAATAACATTTACCAACCATTGGTGTCTTTGGAGTAAACTCTTGAGTAGAGCTTGCTGTGCTGTTCCTTGGCTTGTTTGAAGACTGAGCTACCATTCCTGTTCAGGTGTTTTCATTTGTGATCAGCAGTCATTTTGTTGGTGCATTATGGGAAATGTAGTTTGACGGTGGTGGCAACCTTAGACCTTCAACTGTTCAGTTATAACCCAACACCTCCCACTTGAGCTCATGGTTTCTCAAACCCAATGAGGTCACACCAGTCCGTCACTCTTGTTCTTCAATGGGAATCAGAATGACAAGGCGCCTTACATCTCTATGAAGGGTTGTGGCCGGGATTTTATGTTTAACCCTGTTGGATCCTGCGGCCGGCTCCTTTCCAGCTGCCTTTCTGATGGGAACAGGATAGCTGGGAAAGGTCCTCACAAGCACATCTCTTACAATGCCTTTGTTGTCAGTGTTGACGCTGACAACTCTGGCCAGTCTGTACTGTCCTCAGAGCATTTTGGTCAGCCAACCAGACCACATCTCCAACAGCAACATTTCGCTCTTTGGTGTGCCATTTGTTCTGTACAAACAGGTTTGGTCCAGCCAATTGGCTCCACTTCTTCCAGAACTTGCCGACTTCTGTTTGGATACCTATAAGCCTTTTATATGGATAGCCATCGAACTGGAAGTCTCCAGGGTCTCCCTTTGGGTTTGCACGCCCTAGAAGCAGAGAATTTGGGGTAATGTACTCTACACAGTCTTCCCTACTTTGAGTTCTGGCGTCAATAGGTCTTTCGTTAGCAAGGTTGGCTGCCATGAAGAGAAAGGTTTGGAATTCACCCCAGGTGAAAACACCATTTTCACCAAGGTTGCTTAGAGCCCGCTTCACTATTCTGACAGCCGCCTCTGCAGCACCATTTCTATGTGGAGAATCTGAGGGGTGGATCTTCCAAGACCATTCCGTTCCATGCTTGGCAGATAGGTCTTCAAATTGAGACCTGTCCAGTTGGTCAAAGAATTTGTATAGCTTCTCCAGAGCAGGTTTGGCTGCAACAAAGTTAGTACCAGGGTCTGACCAAAGTTTCCTGGGGTGCCCTCTCAGTGACGTGAACCTTTGGTAGGCCAGCAGGAAACCTTCAGATGACTGGTCACTTACCACGTCAGTGTGTATGGCACGGGAGGCCATGCAACAGAAGACCATTCCCCATACCTTGAGTCAGGTTCTTTTCTTAACTTCATCTTTCACTTCATATGGACCGAACAGATCCAAGGTGGTGAATTCGAAAGGAGCAGCTGGGTCTGTTCGCTCTGGAGGCAAGTGCGCCATTATTTGTTGACACTGCTTCGCCCTGTTCTTCCTGCAGCTCACACAACTGTTAACCATCTTCTTGGCAATTCTCCGGCCTTTTATTACCCAAGCTGTCTTCCTCATCCGGAGAAGGGTTGCTGCTACACCCTCATGGTTAACTTCATGGGATTCTTGTGCCAGCAGAGTAGACACCCATGCTTCAAATGGCAGAACTGGTACGGCAGTCTTCTCCTCATTGAACATCTGGATTCTACCTCCACAAAGTAGGAGCCCAGTTTTCACATCTTTGTATACTGCTAATCTGCTGAGAGTTGTTTCTGGAAAAGTTACACCGACTTGAGCTGCTAGAAAGAGGTCGTCACATGCATCCTCAAGCTCTTTGCTGGTCAACCCAGCCAGCTTGGGTGTTGTTGCCTTCCACTTTGGCTGTTTTGGGTTTGAAATCCTCTTCAGCCACTGCTCGGCAGCTCGACGGATCCAGGCAATTACTCTCTTCAGTTTAGTCAGACTACTGAGCCTGTTATGTCCACGAGATGTTTAACCCAGCCAGTGGGCCTCATTCTTGGCAGAGTGGATTTTGCCTCTTGACAAGGACTTTCCTGTGTGGTCAGTGGATCTTCATTCTGTTGACTCATTTTGGCTTGAGCTCTGGTCAATACAGCTGAAAATGCCTTGCTTTGAAGCTTGTTTACACTCTCCCTGGCCTGGGCTGCAACTTCTCCAGCTGAATGAATAGGCCACTCCTCCACTGGCCACTGCAGGAACTCAGGTCCATTTTGCCATGTGGAATTCTCTTTCAAATCATCAGGAGTGCCTCCTCTTGTTATGATGTCAGCTATATTTAGATCTCCACGGATCCACCACCAGTCTTGCACTGGCCCAGCCTTCTGGATTTTACCTACTCTGTTTGCGAAGAAGGTTTGGTATGCATAATTGTCTCCCTGAATGGCTCCTAGGATTGTTTGACTGTCCAGTAGATGGAACCATCTCTCAATCTTCAATCGTGCATGCTTCTCTATGTACTTCCTGATCCTAGCTGCAAAGACTGCGCCACAGATTTCTGCCTTCACAGCATCTCCCTTTTGATCCAGGGGTGTGAGTTTGGCTTTGGCTTCCACTAACCGGACTTCAATGCCTTGAGTTGTTTCCCATCTTAAGTACATGACAGCTCCATATGTTTTGTCACTTCCATCAGAGAATGTGATGCCCCAAGGTTTTCCTTTCCAGTCAGATGGTGTGAGGCTCCTGTGGAATTTCACTCGACCAAGCTGCACATATTCTTCGAAAAGCTGTATAGCTTCTTCTCTGAGGCCTTCTGAGAGAGGTTGATCCCAGGTTTCTTGGGTCAGTTTGCCGCCCCCTCCTTCTTGAAATGCTTTACGAACAAGAATCGCTCCTTTCTGCTTGACCGGTGCAAGTAGGCCAATTGGGTCATACAGTGCAGCAACTTGGCTTAAGAGAGCCCTTCTAGTCAGTGGGTTAGGTGTTTCAGTTCTCACCTCCTCTTCAAGAAGATCTTTGCCAACTCGCATTTTCTTCTTCCTTTTAGAAAAGTTCACAGCGGTCAGCATGTAGAGCTTGTCCTCATCCACTTGGTAGCCAATGCCCAGGGCTTTGTTGTCCCCTTCCCTCATTTGGTTTGGAAGAATTAAGGTTTTCCTTTGCTCCTGGCTTTGGACATCCGCTTCAGCTCCTTTCCTCCCACTTTACCCTGACCGGACCCATGGTTTAAGGAAGAAGCCTCCAGCTTTTAGAATCTCTTCAACATTTGCTGTGATGTTGTCAAGTCTGTGCAGGTCATTGTGGGAGGTTAAGAGGTCATCCACATAACTGTCTTCTTCGATAACTCTTCGTTCATCCTCCAAGTGAGCGAATTTGGGCAGGTTTGCAGTCTCCCTCATAGCCAACTGTGCAATGCAACCAGCGGGTTTGTCACCGATGTTAACTCTGGTGATTGCGTATTCACAGATCTCCTTTTCTGGGCTGTCTCTCCACAGGAATCTGTGTAGATGCATCTCTCGCTCTTCCAACCAGACAGAGTTATACATCTTCTTTACGTCTCCTAGAGCTGCATGCACGCCTTCTCTAAATCTTAGTAAGATGGCTCTGATGGGGTTAAGGACATCTGGTCCCTTTAGAAGAAGATCATTCATGCTTACACCTTTGTATTTCTGGCTACTGTTCCAGACAATGCGAACTGAGTGTTGTCACTGAATGAGGGTTAGGCGCCACCAAGTGGCTGACATACCACACTGGTCCCGTCCACTTCTCCATGACTTCACTGGTGAGTTTCATGGCTACACCTCTTTCGACCATTTCATGGATTTGGGTTGCATAAGCGACTTTCCATTCTGGTTCCTTGCTTAGTTGCTTTTCCATCCTTAAGAAGCAAGCCTGGACTGCCCTTTTGTTTTCAGGGAGAGATGTAGGACATTCAGTCCAAGGATACTTTGCATCCCAGTGTGGTGTAGGTGTGTGAGCATCCTTTTCCTTGTAGGTGAGGCCTCCTTTAATGATCTCAAGCTCCCTCTCCTCTGCTAAGGTCATGTCTCTTCCTCCTGGTGAGCAGTTTCCACATCGACACCCTCCACATCTTGGCTCGCATGCGGCTCCGATGCTGTCCCAGTGCCACCACTCAAGGAACTCACGGTTACTGGCAGATGTAAATTTGGACAGCGCATCTTCCTGCAGTTGCCAGCCTGGTTTGGTTGTTGGAACTGTGATCTCCTGATATCTGACAGCAGCGGTTCGCATGGAGCGAGCGAAATGGGTTCTTGACTCATATGCTGCCACCTCCACTTCAAATAAGTCAGGATGGGCTCCGCCCACTGTTTTCCCCAATGGACTTTCCCACAAAACAAGGTCTCCGATGACTTTGAGTCTTTGAGGTGCCAGTCTTCCCTCTCGATGGCTTATGAGAAGCTCAACTTCGGCTGGTCTCTTCAGGTCTTCGAGCTGGACATCTGGGAAGAACCTTTTTAACTTCTCAGGCTGGATTGTTTGATATACCTTAGCAATTTCATCCAGGCCATAGCAGACTAGTTGATGTGCTCTTTCAGTCCCTTTTGGAGTCTTGACTCTGACCTTTAGGAGGTACCTTCTTGTATTGACTCTCATAGTCATTCCACCAACCCCATGTACGACCAGGGTTCTCTCTTCACTCCTCAGGCCCAATCTTTCAGCAGCTTTGTGGGTTATGTAATTGGTGTCAGATGCTAGGTCAATGAGGGTACCAATCTTTTGACCTGCAGGTGACGGCGACCGAATCAGCATCATGATCACTGGAAGTTCAATCAGCCCATTCTTCTTCAGTAGCTCAGACTGGCCTGCCGTTTTGAGTGTCACTGAGGACCTGTTAGTGAATGCCTTTCGACATTGCTCTGCTAGTTCTGGGGAAAGTTGTGACAAGAACTTCTCCTGTTCCTCTGTGAACTTCCCTTTACTTCTTTCATCTCTTCCACCTTTGCCCCCTTCTCCTCTTCTGGATTCAGTTTTTGGGCACAGGAAATAATGGTGGTCTGGACCAGTTCCTCCCGTTTTGCAGTCTGTATTCCTGTATAAAAAGTTTTCCCTGCAATATCCGTCATCATCATGGTATCCTAAGCATTTGCTGCATGCTCCCAGTTTCTTTAGAACAGACTTCTTTTCGGACAGTTTCAAAGCTTTAAATTTCTTGCAGAAGAAGACCTTTTTGCTGTGTCCACGATCACCACAGACACCACAGCCCTCATCAACTTCTTTCTTTGTAGCTCTGGTTGATGCAGACTTTCTTTCATGCCTTTTCTCTGGCTTGTCTATCTTGTCCACAATTTTAAGTTGTTCAAGTCTCTCCAGTATCTCTTCTTGATTCTTCAGGAATTTCAAGAGCATGTCAAAGTAAATATCTGCAGTAACATTATTTCCAGGGTTGACCAGGAACATTAGCCAGTCTCTTTTTATGAAGTCTGGTAACTTGCTTTCAATGGACTTGATGACTAATGGATTTTTCATGGCTCCCTCATTCCCCAGCTCTGTCAGATCTGCCAGTGCCTTCTCCACAGATTGAATCAGGTCAATGACTTTCCTCGGCTGGTTCCCCTTCACTGGAGGCATATTGTCTAGTTCTTCGAGGATTTCAACTGTAATGGTGGACTTGTTGCCGTATCTATTGTCCAGGACCCTGAACATGTCAGCTGCTGTTGTATAGGTTGAAAGTCTTAATTCTTTTGCAATGGTGTCGCTCACACTCTCCAGAAGCTGTATCTTCAGAACTTCAGGTGAGCCAGTGGGCTCCCCCTGCCTTTGCAGGCTCTCCCAGTCCTTTCTCCACCTGTGGAACTCTCTCTTACTTTCCTGGAAGATAGGCAGAGTAGTTGGTTTTATCTTCACAACAGGTGGTGGTGGTTGGACAGGTTTCCCACTTGTGCCTTGAACAGCCAGCCTCCTTGATATGGCAAACTCTGCTTTTCTCAATTGTAGCCTGTTGTGGGTTGCTCTCAGTTCTTTAAGTCTCCCAGCCAGTTCATCTTTTGATGATTCGGGGATCCATCTCTCCCACTCAGACATTGCTGAGATGGCTGCATTTATCTTTTCTTCCAATAAGGTGAGGTGAACTTCATAGCCTTCTAGATTGTCACTTCTGACTTGAACTCTGTCAGCTTCATCAATTGCTTCTTCTGCTTCAAGAATCAATGTTCTAAGTTCGTTCTTTCCATATCTTCCCCACAGGTTAGTTTGTACAATGTCCCTTACGTCCTCCATTTTAATTTCTGCATCTTTTATGGTTGTCTTTATGTCGGTTTCTTGCTGCTTATCAAGTTCTGCTTCATTATCCGCCGCCTTGACGTCAGCCTCCAGTCCGATCCTGTAGTCCTCATTAGAATCAAGCACTGACCTGAACCGGTCTGAAAGTTTCCCAATTTCTCCTTTAATTCGACTCTCAGCATGGTGTTTGCTCCCCTTTTAATGAAGTTGGCCAGTTTGGTGAAGCTGCTCTTTGCAATGGTCCTCTCCTGCTTCAGTAGTTTGACAGTCTTCCCCAAGACCTCTTCTGCCATCTTTATTTCCTTTTTCCGTCCACAGCTTATCTGGTATGAAGCCCTTTATCTTCCACTCCAGGCTGCTCCGTTGGTTATCAACTGTTAAGTTCCACTCTAGTTCCACTCCAAAAGGACACTCCGGGACAACTCTTGATTCACCTTTCATTAAGTTTTAATTTACCAACTTAGACTTGTTGGTTTCAAGTTAATCAACCAATGTTTGAACCGTCAGGTTGATAACCTACAAAGCACAGATACAGAGGTTCACTATGTCATTTTGTAAGATGTTAAAACAATACATGAGCTTTTTAGATTACATTAATTAAATTAAGGTAAACAAATGAACCATTGTAAGTATTTCAAATGAATTAATAAAATTAATGTAGTGAATTAAGTTAAATCAAATAATAAATTTCATTAAATGCTCGCTTCAGACAACAGAACAGTTAAACATCAAATGTAATAAAGACAATCAAACGTCTACAAGCTTTTTCCTTTTAGTCTTTTGACTCTTCAGTTAACTTTTTAACTAATATAACCTAATAACATTTACCAACCATTGGTGTCTTTGGAGTAAACTCTTGAGTAGAGCTTGCTGTGCTGTTCCTTGGCTTGTTTGAAGACTGAGCTACCATTCCTGTTCAGGTGTTTTCATTTGTGATCAGCAGTCATTTTGTTGGTGCATTATGGGAAATGTAGTTTGACGGTGGTGGCAACCTTAGACCTTCAACTGTTCAGTTATAACCCAACAATAGTAGAACCTTTTCTGTAACCCACTCATCAGACACATACTATTTATTTGCCAGCAAACCCCACAAGTCAATGGACCACGTGCTGTTTACGGAGAAGTTTGTTTTTTGATTTTAGCTAACTGGTTATAAAGGATCTATTATATTTTTAGTTCAAGATGAAGTCACTAAGCTGAGATCAACTGATACAAATTAACAAAGTGAGATATACAGTACAGACAGCGTTGAGATGTTATGCAGGCTGAAATTGCTTAGTTTCGTATCAGTCTGTTACTGTTGTAGCAGTTGCAGCAGCCTCTGGATATGCAGGTATCAGGTGTTAATTCTGTTATTACTGTAATAGTGTTAGCTAGTGTACTTGTAAATGGGCATTCACTGGAAGCTCAGCATAAGCCAGAAGTTCTCATTCTTGTTCCTGGTGACCAGGGGCGCCGCTAAGGGGGGGAAAGTTGGGACAATTCTAAGGGCCCACGCCCTTTAGGGGCCCCCAGAGATCTGAATGGGTGTGGTAGAGGGGCCCAACCTCATATTTTGTCATAGGGCCCAAAATTTCTAGCGGCGCCCCTGCTGGTGACACTCACACACCATTCACTCTCACATGCACACCTATGGGCGATTTAGCAACTCCAATTAGCCTCAGCATGTTTTTGGACTGTGGGGGGAAACCGGAGTTCCTGGAGGAAACCCCACGACGACATGGGGAGAACATGCGAACTCCGCACACATGTGACCCAGGCGGAGACTCAAACCCGGGTCCCAGAGGTGTGAGGCAACAGTGCTAACCCCCCCATTACTATTTACCAAACTTCTACATCACTTTGGACAAAAAGGACTGTTAAATAAAAGTAAATGTAGTGCTGTATCATGATTCTTGCAAAACCTTTGAAAT
This sequence comes from Brienomyrus brachyistius, assembly GCF_023856365.1. NCBI lineage: Eukaryota > Metazoa > Chordata > Actinopteri > Osteoglossiformes > Mormyridae > Brienomyrus > Brienomyrus brachyistius. The sequence continues at coordinate 1,958,145 of NW_026042321.1, forward strand.
GTGTGTTATAGACATAATTGTAGCTGGTTACGATAAAATATCACCATATTGCTCATTATTACATAAATTCACATATTCTTCTGAAGTCTGGTAGATTTTGTCCTTATTAGAATTCCTTGATCAGCTTCTGACAGTCATTACCCCTGGACAAGAAATGTGGAGCTCAAAAAGATTATGTGGATCAAAGATTCCCAGGTGACCAGCTGGTGTCCCTATATTTGGACACTAATCCACTTTGGAGTGTAAGGAAAACCAAGGCGGGTGATCCAGGTTTCATGTGATGAGGTACTATTGGCATACAACCATCACCTCTGTCTGTGCCAATGAGATGGTACACAGGGCAAACAAAGGCTGTCAGATAAGCCCAACTGGACGCCTCAGGTCCTTGTAACTATAATTAAATGTATTATGTGAACAGCTGCCATAACTTACAAAGAATAACCTTCAATTTGTTCATGCTAATTGAAACAATCCTGCTACTTCAAAAGCAAATCCTCACACTAGGCAACTTTCTGTGTACCTAATTATGTTAAGATGGACACTAATGTTCTTGTGTAAAGTCGCTGTTGGACAGCATTAGGGCAAAATTAGGGCAATTATCGAACAAATAAGAAACAGCATATGTTAATATGAAAACTGTTGTAGTTATACCTTCCGATGTTAAGTGAAACATCAAACTAACTGACCCAGATTACCAACACAGCCGCCCATCTCTGTGTCTCTCAGCAAAGGTGTGAGTTACCGAGTGATTCCCACAGTGCTGCTGCCCTGGAAATACCGTGAGTATGAAGAACTCATGAACCTCCTCAGAACCCCCTTTTAGACATTTGTTTTCTAGGCTTTCAGACTATGGGAATCTACTTATTTACTCAAGCCAGTGCTTTCAGAAATGTATCTTTATGATCTACTGCCCTGCATAAGATCAGGGGGTGGGGGTGGATATCTTGGCATGAGGTCAGGTGATGATTGTACCTTGTTATAATCCTGCAACATTGACTCCTGTTTTTTCTCTCCCTGAGAATATGGCCAGACCCTGAGGCTAGACTCAGATGCACATAAAGCGCCAGGCCTGCTGGTTTCTCCTTATTGTAAAACAGAGCAAATGGTGATTCTCCATTATTCCCTGTAAGGAAAGTGTTTTTTTGCTTTGCCCCAACTTGCTCCCAATGACACATATATAGGCAAGAATAAAAGGTAACGCTTTACATTAACTGCACCTTCATAATGCTTTTATATTGCATTCATAAAACGTTCAGTACACCTTCATAATATATTCATTGGGTATTCATAAAACATTCATAAACATCATGTATGTATGTATGATACCTTAACATCCTAATATCCCTTAACAGATGTAATATATGTTAATAACAAACATTAAATAATAATACAAATATTATAATTGTATCATCATGTATTGTTTGTTAAGGGATGTTAGGGTGTACAGTACTTGCATGCTACTTATGAATGTTCTATGAGTGGATTATGAAGGTGCACTTCATAAGGTGCAGTTGCACACACCAGTGCAAGGACTGTCCCACACTGTGTACTTTATAACTGCACTGTTTGTTCATTGCTTAAAACTGTACAGACGCTATTCTACTTACAAATGTGTTATGTTACGAACAGCCATTCGTAACTTGAAATGTTCGTAAGTCATTATTCAATAACATTAAAAGGGTATATGCAAGTACAAAGAACTAGGATGCTGGGAGTACGCACGCTACGCTGCTACGTGGCGGGAGTAGCAGCCAGAAGTCGTACTGGGCGAAACTGGCACGCAGAAAAAAGAAATTGGTGTTGCGGACAGGAAACGGGAGCCCAAGGAACACAGTTTGGACTTACAGTCCTCTTCGTTCGTAAGTATGCATGTATGCATGTATGTATGTATGTATGTATCTATCTATCTATCTATCTATCTATCTATCTATCTATCTATCTATCTATCTATCTATCTATCTGTCATCTTGTATGTTTACCTTATGTTCCATGAAAGTCATTTTTAAGGTCTCAGATAAACACTGTTTAATTTCACTGTACACCTGCATATTTTGCAATGAGTTTGGCTTCATTTGAAATGATCAACCTTAATTAGGTTTGTAGGTTAGTATACATGCTAATTTCTGGAGGGCAAAGATCAGTCATGGATGTCATACTTACCCAGCAGCACTTTCTGAGAGGGATCCCCAATCACTTTGGAGAAGGGAGGCCAGATGTCCATAAGATCAGAAGGCAGCGTGGTCAGCTTGTTGCTGGAGAGGTCCAGGTAGGTGACGTTCCTCAGGAAGTGAGCAGCCTCGCAGGACACGCTCGCCAGTCGGTTGTTGCGCAGGCTGAGCACGTGCAGGTGGGGCGTGGCCCGCAGCGCCTCCCAGGGGAAGGCCGTCAGCAGGTTCCCGTCCAGTCTCAGCTCCCGCAGCACGGTCAAGCCGGCAAGAGCTTCCGTATCCATGGCGACCACCTCACTGTAGCTCACCCACAGGTACAGTAAGCTGGGCAAGGAGGAGAAAGGTCGACCTGGCAACCGCCGCAGGCCTGTCTTCTCCACCCGTAGCTTGACAGTGTCCCCCGGGATGCTGGTTGGGATCTCTGACATGTCCGGGTTATTGCACAGCACAGTTCTATGGGAAAATAGAGGAAAGACGCTCAAAGGATAAAACGTCCATTCAACCATCTTCCGTAACTGCTTATCCAGAAAAGGTCTCCAGTGAGCTGAGAATGTATATCCCCAGAAACACAGGACACAAGGCAAGGGACATGCTGGACAAGGAGCCAGTGCATCACAGGACACACACAAACACACACTCATAATTGAATGCTTTTGAACCACGCACACTGCCCCCACACAAAACCCCTGTCAGGAATGAACCCCTCACCCTGGGGGTGTGCGTCTACAGTGCTGCCCACAAGGCCATTACAGTCATTACGCCTCTTTCATCCCATCCTTCTTTTTACCACGTCTTCAGGTGTCTTGAGAGAGAATAATAATGTTAACCGCAGGCTGCTCATGTCAATGACGCAGCTTTATGTGGATGCCGGGTTTTATGTGGATTCTGGATGTCAGCCAGAAGCTCCCGCATGGTGAATGTCAGCCTATAGTCTGTCAAAGGAGACGCTCAGCTAAATGCCACAGTTATCTAAAAATACATGCTGTCATGCAGTCTCATTATTGCTATTCATCTTTCACATAATTAAACATGAAATTGTAGAAGGTTGCAGTGGTATAAACAAGCAGTGTTCCAGCAACGATGGCCACGGAGCTACAGCACACTAGCATGCATGTCTCTTTGGGTCTGCAGCTGGGCTGTAAGTTAAAGGCTGATAAGTCAAAGACTGTTCAAAGTTCATGATGGCCTGCCATTGACCATTAGCACATTAAGCTGACATTTTGTTACAAATATAAATGACTTATACATCATTCGTAACATTTTGTTACAAATATAAATGACCTATACGTCATTTGTAACATTTTGTTACAAATATAAATGACCTATATGTCATTTGTAACATTTTGTTACAAATATAAATGACCTATACGTCATTTGTAACATTTTTTTACAAATATAAATGACATGTATAATTTGTAACATTTTGTGGCCTATACGTCATTTGTATCACTGCCACTATGCTCAGCATAATGATGCCAAATTTACCTTCATTATCAAATTCAAATATTTAAAAACATCTAGCTGTTTGAAAAGCATCATCTTAAATAAATAATACCTTTTAGGATAAAAGCATATCGTAGGACTACAGTACTATTCTCTGAATTTTCATTTCTCAAATCAAGTGCGCAGGGTAACACTTCAGTGTTTGAAGTAGAAGGTAATAATAATATTTGTAATTTTGTATGACTAGCTTATTAAATTGTTTATATCTAGGCTAAATACAGTATAACGGTAAAATACCTGATGCCAGTACTGTCACTGCCTCCGTGGAAAATACAGGTGTACAGAGAAGGACATAAGGAGCAGCCAGCGCTGAAAGAGCAAAGAAAAGCAGACAGTGTGACGATGTGAAACATGGCTAAAAAAAAAAGAAAGGAAATGAACACTCCAGCGTCTTGGGTGGGATTCGTTTAAAACAAGAATGCACAGATTCTTTTGAAGTTCACACGGATGATCTGTCGTACGGTTGGGATAGATTAGCCCGGATTATGTGCTTTTACTGCCTGTCACGGATAACCAGGACTTAACCTCACACTGTATGGCAAGTTGGCATCAGACATGCTGATGATGGGTCAGATGTTTGGCTTTTCATGTTGTTATATTTAAAATGGAGCTTCAAGAAGATCTCAGTGGAAATATTCCAGAATGGCCGGGAATGTAGGCTGATTGTAGGCCGGTGATGTAAGCCAATTGTTAACATTTATGGCTGTAAAAAGAGATTTTCTTTAAGGGGTGACCTCAAAATAAAAAAGTTATGACATTAATGCACATTACAATACACACGATTAGTATGCATACCTGTTAAGGGCCTTTTACCCTCAGAAGGAATAAGGTCATTGAGGAAAATACACGCAAATGTGAGTGAGGGTTGAGCTGTGAGATAGTGGCAAATAAAGTCGACGTAAAGAACGTTTATTTATTTAGGTGAAAACAAACTGATCCTTATCTCATCAATATGACATCTGAAATGTATGATTATGGTTACACATTTCAGGTGTGTATTTATTTAGTTGCTTGCATGGTATCTTTTAGAAGGCACTTATATATTAATCTGTAATGTATGGTATGGTTTGGTTTGCATGTCTCTCCCACGCTTTCTACTGTAGGAAAACTGCCCCCATGCCTGATGTCCAGGCAGGGTAAAATGCGTTTGTCATGTAATTACGAACTTTACATGATCTGTCTGGGAAGAAATTAGAGCTCTCGTCTTTTAAGTGATGGGAGAACGAAGATGGGATGAGCAATAGATGCTGAGAGATCAGTGCTACCCACTGAGGCGTCATGTTTAATAACTGTAAAACTTAAATATTGCTAACCTTGCACGTTTACAAAGTCGCAAAGTGATTCTACAAAAATCTTATATTTCCCTTGTCACTTAATATCTCCATCCATCCATCCATCCATCCATCCATCCATTTTCCAAACCGCTTATCCTATTGGGTCGCGGGGGGTCCGGAGCCTATCCCGGTAGCAATGGGCACGAGGCAGGGAACAACCCAGGATGGGGGGCCAGCCCATCGCAGGGCACACTCACACACCATTCACTCACACATGCACACCTATGGGCAATTTAGCGACTCCAATTAGCCTCAGCATGTCTTTGGACTGTGGGGGGAAACCGGAGTACCCGGAGGAAACCCCACGACGACATGGGGAGAACATGCAAACTCCACACACATGTGACCCAGGCGGAGACTCGAACCCGGGTCCCAGAGGTGTGAGGCAACAGTGCTAACCACTGCACCACCATGCCGCCCCTCACTTAATATCTCATACTACAGAAATGTAATTTAAAGTTTTACAACCATCAAGTTATTTTATAATCTTTCACTTTAAGAAAATATATATATTCTATTATTTATTATATTATTTTGTCATTTTTATTATAAAAATATTATGCTGCATTTTTCCACGCAATACCATCCGACGAAGTAGGCTGTTCAGCTTTTATGCTTCTGCTGTGACAATCTGAATTTCCGTTCCGCCCCCTATGACGCTCAGGCAGGCATTGCAACAGAAATAATCACGTTGCGCGTGTGCGAGGCAGGAAGTCATGCTGTCTACGCAACTGATAAAAACCAGCACTTTAACCTTGAATGAAAAACATGCATAAGACGGCGATCTGAAAAGCATGTCAGCTGTCAGCCTAGCAGTGAAAGAGCGGCGAGCGTCGCATCTTAAACGGGGGAGCGGACTGAACGTGCAGTCGTCGCATTACGCAGTGACAAACTCTCCGGATCAATCTGAGCAGGTATGCTGTCTGAACGTGCTGATCTGCTAGTATAAGCATTGATTTGGTACATTATGATATCATTTTAAGATCATGAACCAGAGTGTTTCACTAGGCGCACGCAGTACGTGGTGCTTGGCTGAATTACGGAGGCGTGCTGGAACATCTGGGATCGCATATGTGAGCGCCAGGCGCTTTATAAACGAGCTAAAGGGGCATTTTTAAAGACGGTGTACTGAGCTGGGGAGCCACCAGTGATCGAGGTAGCCAACTGCTCTGCCCCCCCCCTCTGATTAATTCTTGCAACTCAGATTTTTCGCGTTTTCAATATTTCTCTATAGATCGGCCTATTTCTTGTCGGATACTTACCTTCGATGTAATCAATTAATTACACATCAATGAACTAAAACGGTGTCATGTATATTTATAATTAATTTCGAAAGACCACTGGAATTATACATATAGATAACTTTCTTTGCAAGTGTGACTTAAAGCAGAATCACAAATAAACCGCTGTTCTTCAATGTGTTTATTTGAATAGAGAAACACAGGCTGTGCCCTGCTGTTGCATTTATATACTGTGTATTCACCAGTGTTTCAATTAGCAAATTAGTACCGTAGAGGTTGCTTCTCAAGTGATCGCTATTTATAAATGTATCCATTTATACAACATATTTAATAAGCGTTTCTTCCCACTGTTCAACCCAAAGGAAAGGAATAATTCAAAATAAGGTCTTGCCTTTATCCAGCCTATTTCTCCTAGACATAACTGAGCTCAGTTCAATGTAAATATGAGATATTGACAATTTTCTTGTACTTAAATTCTGCTCCTGAAAAATAACCTTCCTGGCGTCTCGGCCTGATCCCTTTTTAAGATCTTAAAATACTTTTTCTCTTCACTGCACTGATTTTTATTTGTCTCCAATAATCAGCTCTTGAGAAAATAGTGTAAGATCTAAAAGAAAACTTGACTGATTAGCTTTTTAATGATCCTGCACAATATGAAGTATGTATCTTAGTAATCAAATTCAAGTCTCAACTCTGTGTTAAAAAAAACTCCTGCTTTTATTGTTATTTTGCTGTTGTAAAGGACAGGATAATTTCTTTTAGATTGATAAATTCTTTTGTTCCTTATTTCTCTTGGGGGTCGGGGGATTAGGAGAGACGGGTCCGAATTCAGTAATCTCGAAAGAAGCAAGTGATTTTATTTCTGATGATACAGAAAAGACTGTTTTGAGCAGCAAAACTTTCCCTGGTAATCTAGGTTCAGTACTTCCCCACTAGGTACGTGAGCAGGACCTTACTTGGGACTTTACCATTCAGTTTAAGAGTCTGGTTATTTAACAGTTACATTGTGACTGTGTCACTTTCCTGCAGTGTTAAGGATTAAAGCCAGATTTCCAGGATCAAAGTCAGCATTTGAACTCTTTTGCCAAAATACACTGTAGTGTGTTTAAATTGGTTTGGTAGACACTTTAAAGCAAATTGGGGGTCAGAGAGCATCAAGTGCCTAAAGAAAGCCTTGTGTAACACTTGTATTTTCACAAATGTTATTCTGCAGTATATGTACCTACGTATTGTACACTAAATTGATCTGAGAATGCTGAGATTTTCCATCTTAATACAGAAGAAACCTCCTAAAATAATGGCAGGTGAAAGAAACACATGCAAAAATTACAAATATTGGAGTAATGAAAGTAAGGAATTTTATTGAAGTTTCTGTGTTTTTCTTTGTGTGAGCCTGTGCGTGTGAGCCTGTGCGTGTGAGCCTGTGCGTGCATGTGAGCGTGTGTGCCTGTGCGTGCATGTGAGCGTGTGTGCGTGCATGTGAGCGTGTGTGCCTGTGCGTGCATGTATGCGTGTCTATACCCTCAGGGATTGGCAGTACACTCTATGCACAGGCTCCAGTGTACAAAATGAGCCCTTATGAATGCAGCGTGAAACAAAACAAAATGTTCCGACCCAGGCAGACGTGAGATGGAGCCGGGAGACGCGTCAGCTCACACCGCTGGATGACTGCGAGTGGCTCGGGTCGCTGTTCGGACTGGTGAACAAGTGCCTGCGGGGGGTGGGCTTCTGCCAGCTGTACTTCGGGGACAAGATTGTGGAGCCCGTGGTGGTGGTCCTCTTCTGGGTGATGCTGTGGTTCCTCGGCATCCAGGCTCTGGGCCTGGTTGGAGCTCTGTGCATCGTCATCATCTACATCCAGAAGTGATGCCTCGTTGGTTGGTGGGCTGTGCTCCTTCCATCAACCGCAGGTTCTTCACACTACCTGGCCTTCAGCAGACCAGTGGACACATCAAAAGTGCCTTGCATGGAGTTTTATACGACATACTTATGCACGGCGTTTGGTAGCAGTAATATTTTTCTTTTTGTAGTCATTCAGAGCTTTTAAAAATGTATTTTTTTAACTTATTGTTACATCCCGGTCTAGGGTCAAGGAGTAAACAGGGAGGACAACGGGGAATGGGGAGGGAGAAAAGAGAAATGACTCACAGACTAGTTATAGTTAAGATCGGATATATTTGAAGTATATTTTGATATAGTGAGATAAATGTGAAACACCAGGGTGACCTTCAGGAGCAGCAAAGGCCAAAATAATAAGCAAAACTAGTGAAATACCTACGTGAGCACCAGCTAAGGCTTCCATGAACAAAAAGAAAAGAAAACAAAAGACAATAGCTACCCTTATTAACCACAAAACGGAGACAAACGATTGACATGCAAAAAATAAGGGGCAGCTACTCCCTACAAGCCTTACACAGAAATATATACAGATTATTTACAAAGAATACACAGGGCAACCAAGTCCAAATCGAAATGCAAACAGGGTAGTCATTAGCCAAACACTGGGCCTGAAAGACATACACATCATAACGCGGAATAACCAAAGTCAAATAAATGGGAAATGAAACCTTAGACACTTCAGCACTTCTTGTCAGTATTAGAGACCTGATTGAATAACTCTTACACAGTCTGCTAAGAACTATGACTTCATTGTTTTTCAGCATGCAACAGATCTTCAACCCAGATACAGTTTACATGTCTGCAAGTTTAGACTCGGGTTAACCTGGGCACTTTACTACGGTAATCCTTACCAGGCTTTGTTTACTATACTGTATGCATCACACTTTAATTTCTCTTTTAAAAATCTCTTTAATGACTTTAATCTCTTTGACTTGTTGTGGGCTCTTTGTGATTCTTCTTGAGAGCTTTGGTGCAACACTGGCATGAAAGTGAAACCTATTTAATGGTTTCATAGCTGAAGGGAAGGCTTTACTGAAAACGGCCGTTTGCACATCTGCTGCCCCAATGGATGAATATATGTCCCAGATCTAGGTGAGCTAATGGGCCAGTGTGCTTGCTTGTACGGATTTGTTTTACATCACTGTGATTTTATTTCAGAAGTGTCACAGCCCATGGTTATGAATGCAAGGACGTTTTGACTCATCTGAGTTGTACCTTTTGGCTATAAGTTTTACGACATCTACTCATCTCCTCTTTGGAGATGTTCAAACTCACGTTTGCCTTTTTAACATCATATCTCACTTTTGCAGCCTTCTGTGTCTGTAAATGCGCATGGTGCCTCAAAAAGATTGTGGAATTTAAGTTTCTTACTCAGGACCCTGTACTGGAAAAGTGACTAGAAGATTGTTGAATGTTTAGTCCTCTTAGTGTGTGTGTGTGTGTGTGTGTGTGTGCGCGTGTGTGTGTGTGCGCGTGCCTGGAAATGGATTTGCATGCAGTCCAGACTCAGGCTCGGTGGATAGTTAGCTCTTTTTAATTCGAGTTATAATTTTTTTTACTTTAATGTTCCATTTTGGCTAAAGATTCTCTTAGAATTGTTCTTAAGCAGATTCGGAACATGAAAAATGGTGATAAATTGAATGGACTGCAAACTGAAATCTAATTTTAATAAATAAATCTTATAATAATATATCCTTTTTGTTGTGGGTTCGTAACACTAGAAAACACCAACAGCACATTTCGTTATGCACTTTTTTTGTCTGACTACCTACTAGGGATCCAGATTTTACCAGGGAATGTGTTTGACTAGGGCTGGGAAACATGCCCTAAAAATGATACCAGTTTTTTTCAGAGATTTTTATAATATCAGCATTTACCACAATATTCTAAAATTCATACCTAGAAGACAGTAAAATATGACAGGTGGTTTTTAGTTTTTCTGATTTTGAGGACCAGATTGTTTTACTAATAGTTATAGAGCATATGACAGGTCAATTACAGCAACAGACTCATATCTTGATAATGCACTATTTTTACACAAATTCTATGACTGTCAGTTATGCAAGAAAACAAGTATTTAGGCTATATCACGATACGATATTTGAACTGACGACTATATTAATGTTCATACTTATGGTACGATATTTTACCGAGATAACGCCCAGTCCTAGTCCAGGCTGTTCCCGTACCTCAGGGTTTCCGAGGATCAGCTCCAAGTTCTCCCCAGCCTTCTACTGGATAAGTGGTTTGAAAGAAGAATGAATGATCAGCATCTTATGCAGATATGAGATGTTACCAGTTAAAGAAAAAGTATTCAAAACCTTGCTGCTGTAAGATGTCTTTCTGTCACTCTTGAAGATAAAATGATACAATACAATTACAACACCTGAAAGTGATAATGAAATTTATTTCTCAGTAAAAAATATGCTGAATGAATTATTGACAGAAATGCACATAAATATATTTGAATTATTTAGTCAACGATGCATAAGAATAAACCAGTGCAATCAGGTAAGAGCTTCATACCAAGGTGGAGTGGAACCATAATATTGTCCTCTTTCATGCTTTTAATTTAAAAGCGCTATATAAATGTAATGTTTATTCATTCAATGTGAATGGCTTCAGCTACAGCATAGTTAAACTTGAGGCTGGGCCCAGCAGTTTTAAATGCCTCACATATAACTGAAGTTTAGCTAATTAAGAATTTTAAGAACCGTTTCAATATAGTTACACAAATAGAGTCATTTCACATTGGCATAGAATAGGCCTCTTCAGATCTCGCCCTCAATTCGTCAAGTCAACTGTACACTTATAAGGATATGTCGAATTTATACAAATTACAGGCTTTTGAGCATCACAATTTATCTCTCATTAATATTTTAGGCTTATAAAATTCTGGACATAAGTAAACATCTGTAAAGTGCTGAAAATCCAGTATCCGTTATCTAAAGTGCTACAGTGACATACAGTATGTTGTTTTCAAAATAAAATTAAACTTAAATGAGACCGTCAATTTGATTTTTCTAGAGGAAAATTAATTTGATAGATTAATCAAACCATTAGGAAAATAGATGATAAATAAAAATTATATACGGTGTTATAAAATTAAATATATTTAATTTATATAATTTATTTTATATAATATAAAAATTATATACGGTGTTATCCCCTCCTGGAGCCGACACCTTATCGTGGTGGAGGGGTTTGCGTGTTACAATGATCCCAGGAGCTATGTTGTCTGGGGCTTTACGCCCCTGGTAGGGTCACCCAAGGCAAACAGGTCCTGGGTGAGGAACCAGACGAAGTACGGCTCAAAAACCCCTTATGATGAGAAAAATTTTGGAACCACGTTTTCCCTTGCCCGGACGCGGGTCACCGGGGCCCCCCCCTGGAGCCAGGCCTGGGGGTGGGGCTCGATGGCGAGCGCCTGGCGGCCAGGCCTACACCCATGGGGCCTGGTCGGGCACAGCCCGAACAAGGCACGTGGGTCCCCCCTCCAATGGGCTCACCACCCATGGGAGGGGCCATAGGGGTCGGGTGCGAGGTGATCTGGGCGGCGGCCAAAGGCGGGGACCTTGGCGGTCCGATCCTCGGCTGCAGAAGCTAGCTCTAGGGACATGGAATGTCACCTCTCTGATGGGGAAAGAGCCTGAGCTGGTGCGCGAGGTTGTGAAGTTCCGGCTAGATATAGTCGGACTCACCTCGACGCACGGCTTGGGCTCTGGAACCAGTCTCCTTGAGGGGGGTTGGACCCTTTTCCACTCTGGAGTTGCCCGCGGGGAGAGGCGCTGAGCGGGCGTGGGCATACTTATTGCCCCCAGGCTGGGCGCCTGTACATTGGGGTTTACCGCAGTGGACGAGAGGGTAGCCTCCCTCCGCCTTCGGGTGGGGAGACGGGTCCTGACTGTTGTTTGCGCTTATGCGCCAAACAGCAGTTCGGAATACCCACCCTTTTTGGAGTCCTTGGAGGGGGTGTTGGAGAGCGCTCCTCCTGGGGACTCCCTTGTTCTACTGGGGGACTTCAATGCTCACGTGGGCAGCGACAGTGAGACCTGGAGGGGCGTGATTGGGAGGAACGGCCCCCCCGATCTGAACCCGAGCGGTGTTTTGTTATTGGACTTCTGTGCTCGTCACGGACTGTCCATAATGAACACCATGTTCAAGCATAAGGGTGTCCATATGTGCACTTGGCACCAGGACACCCAAGGCCGCAGTTCGATGATCGACTTTGTAGTCGTGTCATCGGACTTGCGGCCGCATGTTTTGGACACTCGGGTGAAGAGAGGGGCGGAGCTGTCAACCGATCACTACCTGGTGGTGGGTTGGCTCCGCTGGTGGGGGAGGAAGCCGGCCAGGCCTGGCAGGCCCAAGCGTATAGTGAGGGTCTTCTGGGAACGTCTGGCGGAATCCCCGGTCAGGGAGAGTTTCAACTCCTACCTCCAGCAGAACTTTTCCCATATCCTGGGGGAGGCGGGGGACATTGAGTCCGAATGGGCCATGTTCCGTGCCTTCATTGTGGAGGTGGCTGACCGGAGCTGCGGCCGTAAGGTGGTCGGTGCCTGTCGCGGCGGTAATCCCCGAACCCACTGGTGGGCACCGGTGGTAAGGGATGCCGTCAAGCTGAAGAAGGAGTCTTATCGGGCCTTTCTGGCCTGTGGGACTCCAGACGCAGCTGACGGCTACCGGCAGGCCAAGCGGAATGCGGCTTTGGCGGTCGCTGAGGCAAAAACTCGGGTGTGGGAGGAGTTTGGTGAGGCCATGGAGAACGACTTCCGGACGGCTTCGAGGAAATTCTGGTCCACCATCCGGCGGCTCCGGGCGGGAAAGCGGTGCAGCATCAACACTATTTATGGTGGGGATGGTGCGCTGCTGACCTCAGCTCGGGACGTTTTGGGTCGGTGGAGGGAGTACTTCGAAGACCTCCTCAATCCCACCGACACGCCTTCCAACATGGAAGCAGAGTGTGGGGACTTGGGGGTGGACTCGCCTATCTCGGGGGTGGAGGTCGCTGAGGTGGTCAAAAAGCTCCTCGGTGGCCGGGCCCCGGGGGTGGACGAGATTCGCCCAGAGTTCCTCAAGGCTCTGGATGCTGCGGGGCTGTCCTGGCTGACACGCATCTGCAGCATCGCGTGGACATCGGGGGCAGTGCCTCTGGATTGGCAGACCGGGGTGGTGGTCCCCCTCTTTAAGAAGGGGGACCGGAGGGTGTGCTCCAACTACAGGGGGATCACACTCCTCAGCCTCCCTGGTAAGGTCTATTCGGGGGTCCTGGAAAGGAGGGTCAGCCGGACTGTCGAACCTCGGATTCAGGAGGAGCAGTGTGGTTTTCGCCCTGGCCGTGGAACAGTGGACCAGCTCTATACTCTCAGCAGGGTTCTGGAGGGTTCATGGGAGTTTGCCCGACCAGTCTACATGTGTTTTGTGGACTTGGAAAAGGCATTCGACCGTGTCCCTCGTGGGGTCCTGTGGGGAGTGCTCCGGGAGTATGGGGTACCGGGCTCCCTTTTAAGGGCGGTTCGGTCCCTGTATGACCGGTGCCAGAGTTTGGTTCGCATGGGCGGCAATAAGTCGGACTCGTTTCCGGTGAGGGTTGGACTCCGTCAGGGCTGCCCTTTGTCACCGATTCTGTTCATAGTTTTTATGGACAGAATTTCTAGGCGCAGCCAGGGCGTTGAGGGCGTCCAGTTCGGTGACCTCAGGATTAGGTCTCTGCTTTTTGCGGATGATGTGGTTCTATTGGCCTCATCGAGCCGTGACCTTCAGCTCTCACTGGAGCAGTTCGCAGCCGAGTGCGAAGCGGCTGGGATGAGAATCAGCACCTCCAAATCCGAGACCATGGTTCTCAGCCGGAAAAGGGTAGAGTGCTCTCTCCGGGTTGGGGATGGGGTCCTCCCCCAAGTGGAGGAGTTTAAGTATCTCGGGATCTTGTTCACGAGTGGGGGAACGATGGAGCGGGAGATCGACAGGCGGATCGGTGCGGCGTCAGCAGTCATGCGGGCGCTGCATCGGTCTGTCATGGTGAAGAGAGAGCTGAGCCAAAAGGCGAAGCTCTCGATTTACCAGTCGATCTACGTTCCTACCCTCACCTATGGTCATGAGCTTTGGGTAGTGACCGAAAGAACGAGATCGCGGGTACAAGCGGCCGAAATGAGTTTCCTCCGCAGGGTGGCTGGGCTCTCCCTTAGAGATAGGGTGAGGAGCTCAGTCATTCGGGAGGGACTCAGAGTAGAGCCGCTGCTCCTCCACATCGAGAGGAGCCAGATGAGGTGGCTCGGGCATCTGATCAGGATGCCTCCGGGACGCCTCCCTGGGGAGGTATTCCGGGCATGTTCCACTGGGAGGAGACCCCGGGGAAGACCCAGGACACGCTGGAGAGACTATGTCTCTCGGCTGGCCTGGGAACGCCTCGGGGTCCCCCCAGAGGAGCTGGACGAAGTGGCCGGGGAGAGGGAAGTTTGGGTCTCCCTGCTGAGGCTGCTGCCCCCGCGACCCGACTCCGGATTAAGCGGGAGATGATGGATGGATGGATGGATACGGTGTTATATATATACGGGACAGTCCTAGTGCAAGGTACTGAATTTCTGTGAAATAAATTTACATTCTTTAGCAAATTCTTTTATCAAAAGCAACACGCAATTGACAAAGTAGGATCAGATAGTCGGCTATAGAGTGCAAACCTGCAGAGCAACACATCACCCCTAGAAATAGCATAAAACGAAAAAGCATACCATTAACACATATGCCTAATATTGAAATTAAAGAAGGGAAAACATCACATTTATAATGATGTTTATTCACTTAGTAGGTCGATTCTCCTATACTTGTAAGTCAAAGAATTAGGTAAAGGCTAAATTACATAGCAAAGCCTAACTTTACTTTAAATTTAGCACAATAAAATGTATAAAATGTAGCACAAACAATATCAACACATACACTTTGTTAATCTTGTTGCCGGATCCAGTAAAAATTAGTTAGTGGGCACTGAACTGTCAGTCAAAAACTTATTAGCCAATCATCCCTAGAAAAGCCCGCCCATGCGAGAAGTTTGTGTCAGAACTGTAAAGAAAAAGTCAGGCAGAGCACAAGCGAAGAAGTTGACAATATAAACAAAGGAGCACATTATCAAAAGACCAAGTTAATTTGTTTGAAAGTTATACATTGTGCTTTTGAGATGACATTTCTTTTGCTTCAGTGAGAAGTTTTGCGTGGGGCGGCATGGTGGTGCAGTGGTTAGCACTGTCGCCTCACACCTCTGGGACCCGGGTTCGAGTCTCCGCCTGGGTCACATGTGTGCGGAGTTTGCATGTTCTCCCCGTGTCGTCGTGGGGTTTCTTCCGGGTACTCCGGTTTCCCCCCACAGTCCAAAAACATGCTGAGGCTAATTGGAGTTGCTGAATTGCCCATAGGTGTGCATGTGTGAGTGAATGGTGTGTGAGTGTGCCCTGCGATGGGCTGGCCCCCCATCCTGGGTTGTTCCCTGCCTTGTGCCCATTGATTCCGGGATAGGCTCCGGACCCCCCGCGACCCAATAGGATAAGCGGTTTGGAAAATGGATGGATGGATGGATGGATGGAGAAGTTTTGCTTTATAATATTGGCACAAATCTGACTCTGTACCTCCCCCTCCTACCTGTGCCGCCATAACCTTACACTCATCTAATTGTTTGCACTTCCTCTAGTCTCTCCTGGGATGTGCTCAGGGCCACCATCAGAAATGTATGCCCCCCCCCCCCCCTCGGTTTATTAAAACAATTTGGCCAAAAGATTTGTAAGCCTGGCAACGCATCAAGGTAGACTTTTCAGCAGGGGTCTAACTAACCTGATTTAACCTAATCTAAACAAATCTATCTTAAGCTAACCTATAGTCATGTAGCAACATTCTCCACCGCTTATTTACTAAAGAAAAATATGATACACTAACATCTGCAGCATAACAGGAATACACGCTTAACCATGTTAATAGCTCACTACATTGACCACAGTTGCTGTGCTCCAAGCTCAAATACATAGATCAACTCCATAATTTTGATAATTATACTAGATTTTACTATTTTACTCATTAAAACAAGCATAATCCTACTTTCTTCCTAAACATTCTAGATCTGGGGCATCAAACACTCTTCCCATGGGCTGGAACTGGTCAGATTAAAGGTCTGATCCGGCCTGCCAGAGATTTTGAATATCAACACATTGGACTGGAAAATCCTTCAAAAAAACGTTGGTCCTGTAGGGGGTGTGTCATGCCAAAACTCTTCCACCATCTGAATTCTTTCTTCCTGTGAAGTACTGCTCAGCTGCTAGGCCCAAGACACAATTATGATGATGTAATTTCAAAGCACTCTATAAGTTTCAGGTTCACCGTTGCCACGGCAGCATGAGTTAACATCAATAAAATGCTATTACAGATGTTTTGCAAAAGTGTGTTTTTATTATTATTAAGAAATCATTTACATTTAACTTGATACTACAACCAGCATGTTTCATTAGATTGTCTATTTAGCTCCATAGCTACATGTTTTATTTGCTATTACTTCATTTTTTAAAGGTGTGTTTTTATCAATAAAAAAATCAGTTGACGTTTAACTTGATAGCATAAACAACATATTTTGTTAGTTTATGAATGAATATTTAGATCGATAGTGGCATGTTTTCTTAACCGGTAAGTTTGAATGAATGAAAGTCAGACGTCTTTTAGTGAGTCATGAAAGGCACGTAGTACTGTAGGTGCGGTACTGGGAGTAGTAACTTCCAATGACCAGAATTCAGATCAGACACACAAAATTTTATTATTTAGTTGACAAAATGCATTTGTTCACTAAAATGTCTTTCTTTCATTCACGAAATGCCTTTTGTAGACAAAAATTCATTTGTGGCGCCACGTGCTGGACGATCAGGCAGGGAGCGAGGAATCAAGGATCTGGGAAACAGAGAGTCGGGAATGAGGGTTTATTGATGAAAACAGGTACAAACAGCAAGAGACTTCAATGACCGGACTGGGGAAACAGACTAGAACATGGACTAAATACACAGGACTACTCAAACTGACAGAAAACAAAACAACTGGTTACAATCGGGGTAGCACATGTGGTTAATGAGGGGGCGTGCCGCACACGAGGATCGTACGAGCAGGTCATACCATTTAGTTGATAAAATGCATTTTGTGAATGAAATTACTTATTACTGAAAGTAGATTCACCCTTAGTTCACGAAATGCAAGGTGCTGATATCAAAGTTAAATGCACAAAATTAAACATTCTTTTTGATTTCTGTGCACGAAAGAAAGTGAAGTCTTGCTTTTATGGACAAAATGTGTGAAAAGTGGAGTTTTTCTTTTTGTGGACAAAATACAGCAAGGCATTCCTTGATTTTGTCAATAAATAATGCATTTTTTATGGCACAAAATGTTATTTTCAGCACGAAATTGAGCGCTTGGCCCTATAAATTCTGTACACTTGAACTAGCAGAGTTTTTTTTTTGTTTTAAGCATACTGTTACACTTGCATTACTTATAACTACTCTATGGGCCGCCATTTGTAAAGGTACTAAACATTTTTGTACTTGCCACTTTTTCAACATTTAGTGCAATTTTCTGACATTTAGCTAGAAGTAGGAGGTGTTGTGTATCATCAAGTTTTTTTTCTGTGTAGGTTATGTTCAAAATTGTTTATCCTATGTAAATTTAAATGGCTAAATATATTAAATGTAAATGTTAAATGTAAATATAAATGTTAAATATAAATGTTTACGAGCGTCGCTCTTTCGCATATTGGTCAATACCGACACGAAAACGTGCAATCTTTCACGAGATGTGTTTAGTGATTTTCATCTGACAGATACTGAAGTATGCAGTAATAATAATAATAGAATGAAGGGCAAACATTAATACAACAGTCTTCATGTGCAAATGAAAAATTATATTGTCTAGCCAAAAGGAAGCTACCATACTCACAAATAAACAAAAAAACTATATGTATACCTATTGTCACGACCATAGCGGGCAGCAGTGCGATCGTGCGGGTAGGCGGGTCAGGAACAAGCAAGGCAAGCGGAAATCGGGGCAAACGACGGGTTTATTGAGGGCTAGGGAGCAGGAGACACTTAACCACACCATAACCACAATGACGGACAGGGGAAATAGGTCAGACCAGGACTTAAATACACCAAGACTAATCAAAGGAATCGGACAAAGCTGGAGACGATCAGGGAATCAGTAATCAGGGGGCGTGGCACACACGAGGAGCGGACGAGCCGGGCATGACACCTATATGTATTCATTCCATTTTTACAAAAATACTCTGTAGACTGATGTTGCTAGCTATATCTGTTAGCTGTGACTAAAGTCAGAACTTACTGATCTCAGTGATGTAGGGGGCATTAATGCTGCATGTGCATTAGGGCACTGCCGGTTTCGCAGTTTCTGCGATTGGAACTGCCGTTTTGAAACGATTTTTTGCCATTTCCGAACAAAACGTTCAGCAGCAGCAGCATCTTACGAACTGCTGCCACCAACGAAAGTATGGTGGGAAATATTTAAGGCCAATTTATACGATACTGCTGATTCCCCTCCTGCCCCAAAATACATTCATAACTTCCCGATGTCACAGTGGAAGGTGTACATGATGTTGCTCCCGGCCGTGTAGCAATACCATGTAAGGCAGCGCGAACACCTGCCAAAACTGCGCGTTCTATGGTCTCCAAGTGAGCAGAACTCGCCATGTTGTCCTGCATCAGCCCTAACCAGTGTTGCCAACTATTTTCAATGGAAAGTAGCTAAAGTCTGCTCGAAAAGTCGCCAAATGTCGCTAGGTGACGTAATGCGCACATTTGCATATTGATGACGTAATTACGTTGTGTTTGCATTCTGCGTGTTTTCCCTAATCTTTCCTCACGTATCCAATATAGAACTGTTAAAAATCAATATAAATCAATTACGTTACATATTTTCTGTTAGACAACACAACAGAACTTATTAACCAGCAGTTACATCCTCTGCAATGAAATAAGAAGAATAAATAAATAAATAAGAAAAAATAAGAAAAAACGGTCAAATTAAATAGTTTTATTTCAAGCAAAGGAGAAGCAGGTAAGTGATTGGTCCATGGCAACACCGTTTGCACATGCGCAGCTCATTCACATCTATGTCAGCTGCCATGCGGTCACGGGAATATGCTGCTCCTTTCAGCCGGAGCTAGCGCTCACTGATCAGAGCAGACACAGGGAGATGAGTAGCTGTACCGGGAAAGCAAGACCTCACGCTTACAGAACAGTACTGGCGACATTTGTAAAGTTGCTAAGGTTTGTCCAAAAGTCGCTAGATTTGTCGCTAGGCGCTTTTTTGAAAAAAAAAGTCGTCAAGGGGGTCTGAAAAGTCGCTAAATCTAGCGACAAAGTCGCTGAGTTGGCAACACTGGCCCTAACCTGCAACCACTTAGCGCGCTCTTGTCGGTACCGCCCATTTCTACGCAGATGGGCGTGGCTAATTTGCATACGTTCTCAACATTTAGAGTCTACATTTAACATTTATATTTGACATTTAAGTTTTACACTTAACATTTAGATATGTTAACATTTAACATTTATATCAAACATTTATATTTACATTTAAATTTTATATTTAACATTTATATTAAATAATTTTGACCATAATCTACACAGCAAAAAAACCTGATGATCTACAACACCATTGACTTCTAGCTAAATGTCAGAAAATTGCACTAAATGTTGAAAACTGGCAAGTACAAAAATGTTTAGTACCTTTAATAATGGCGGCCCAGACTTCTCTGTAATATTTTGGTTGTGTATTTGGGAAAACCGTTGATTACTTCTATGAATTTCGGAAGTTTCATAGAGCATTGCAGTCTCTTCATCTGATGGTACATGATTTATAATCAATTCAATTGTTCATTTAACACACCTCTACAGGGAGAAAAGAAACCTCTACTATTGAAACAAAAAATTCAAAAGGCAGTTTAACAAATTAAAACAAATTAAATAAATACTAAGAGTATTAATAATGTATTACTAATCTAGGAAACATCATTTTCATGTGGCCCACACAAGTTTGGGCATGTTCCATTGTAGCCCATTCACTGAAATGAGTTTCACACCCCTGTTCTACATACAAATGCATAGTAATAAGAGTATCACATACAAACTTTTCTATGGAGCTAAATGAGGGCCAATAGTTTTGTCAATCTGAAAAAAGAATTGAAAATAAAATTTCAAGCTTTGATGTTGAACTTCTAAAAACACAATAATGTATTCAAACTAAGAATAAGAGTTTGAAAGTTTTTTTTTTTGTTTAGAAATAATTTTGATTCAGTTCTGGAGTTTTTTAAATAAATGTTTTGATGGGCGACAGCAATGGATGTCCGGGCCTCAGCCAAGTGATAGTTTTATGAAACTACATGTCAGTGCTATCACGATCAGTGAGCGTGGATAATGCTCACGGGCAGGCAGACGGGCAGAAAAGCAGGCAGGCAGGATCGGGGAAAAACGATGGTTCAATCAGGAACTGGGAGCAGGAAACACCAGACATCGACTAACATCAATGACAGACAATGAACTGAGGCAAGACGGGGACTGAAATAGACAAGACAACAGAGTACAGCTGGGTACAATCAGGGAAGCACACGTGGATAATCAGGAGGGCGTGGCACACACGAGGATCGTACGAGCTGGGCGTGACAAGTGCATGTAGTGAATTTAGCATAAAGGTCCCAGTATGAAATTGACACATGAAAGTAGCCAGGAGCTACTCAAGCTCCAAGTCAAGACAGCCCAGGAACTTGTAACTAGGAACCAAGTTCTTTATTACAGGGGTGTGATGAAAGATTTAATATGTACTAAAGGAAATGCATCAAAAGCGGCCCAAACTAGAAAAGATGGCTGGTAAAAAGTGTCTGACAAATTAAAGTAAAAATTTAAAGTAGTGCACACTGCCTGTGTGGCTATGAGGGCCTGACTTCGCCTAGTTGGACTTCTACTACTGTATATGGAGCTAATGAATCTTTAAGATATAATATTCCATCTCGGCTGAAGTGGTATTTTTCAAAAAGAATATCATTCGGCAACAATAAAGGATTTTGCTGATCGCGCAAAACTCTCTCAATTTGAAATTCCCTTCTTATTATTTGTGCCCCAATTGCAATTGGTCGCTCATCCATGAATGGCGAGGCCAGGACTAAACAGATTTCCATGCACGGACCATGATTAAGTGTGTGAGCTAATCCTTGTTTACGTATAACAAACCTGCTCTGAGCAATTTTGAGGATTTGGATCTGCTGCTATGACAACTCATCCAGCAAGAGTTTCGAAAAACCGACAGATCCAGGATCATGCCAAATCATCAACAATTACATCCAGCTAAAAGAGTAATCCACTTGCGAAAAATACCCCTCAGGACTTGTCCCACATGTTTGTGGAACCTGACAAACATTTACAGTTGTCACAGTGATGTAGTTGCCGATGGATATCAAATTGGACCCCTTATGAAGGGTGTTATCATTGATGTTTTACATTATGCCTGTTAAATTTGCAATGAGGACATTGTGGACGACACTTTCCTCAATAATAACATGTATTATAAAGCTACTTTTCATGCATATTTATACACATAATGTCCTGGGGACAGAAATGGCACTGATTCGGTGGAATGGCCCCCATAAACCATAACCCTTGAACTTTGATGTGAAAGCACTTAATGTTAGCTAGGGACCGTAACTAGAAAGCTCTCCAAGATACAAATAGACAAATTTATCTAACATTGCATTTCATTTCAAATGTTTAGTAAATGATACAAATACCATCAAATGACAGAAAGCAACGAATATCCCATTTTCAACATGGGGACTGCAGGCTATATGACTACAAATTTTGCATCAATTTGTCTGAATTCAAATCTTAAACCTTTTGTTGCAGGATGGAACATTTGTGAGTATAACCTGGAAATGTTGTCTTCTATTTTTAATTGTTTTAAACCTATAGGATATGAGGTCATAATGTAGGCTATCATAAGGGTTTGAGAATACTTTTCGCTAATAATTAAATGTAACATTAAGCCTAAGAGCTCATTTGATGTTATTAATATAAATGCCTGGCTTGTGTAAGTCAATAGACCCATAGCAAGTAAAATAATATTGGATGATAGACAGATTTATAACTTTATATGGGTGAGGTATGAAAAATGATCTTTGACAAACTGATCAGTGTGCAAAGGTTAAATTAACCAGGGGTGGTACCCCGGGAAATGCCCTTTATTTTCTAAGCCCAGTGTTAACAGGCATGGCTTAATGTATATTATTGAAGTTTAACATATTACAGGTTATTTTATATTTATTAGTAGTAGTAGTTAAAATAACTTCATATAATAGTACGTGGGGGAGGCATGGTAGTGCAGTGGTTAGAACTGTTGCCTCACACCTATGGGACCCGGGTTCGAGTCTTCGCCTGTGTCAGATGTGTGCGGAGTTTGCATGTTCTCCCCATGTCGTCGTGGGGTTTCCTCCGGGTACTCCAGTTTCCCCCCACAGTCCAAAAACATGCTGAGGCTAATTAGACTTGCTAAATTGCCCGTAGAATGCATGTGTGAGTGAATGGCGTGTGAGTGTGCCCTGCGATGGGCTGGCCCCCCATCCTGGGTTGTTCCCTGCCTCGTGCCCATTGCTTCTGAGATAGACTCCAGACCCTCTGCGATCCAGTAGGATAAGCAGTTTGGAAAATGGATAATGGTACATTTTATTATTATTTATCAGATAATTATTCAATTAATTATTGTTAAGATTTTTTAGTAATTATTACATATTATTAAAACTGTGGCTAACCAGGGCAATAAAATGTTTGGGAAATTGAATCTTTTAAAGGTTTTATATAGAACCATACGGTTTATCGACAAAGAAGCCTTTTGAGAGCTTAATAAATTATAGAATCCATAGCACTATAGAATTATAGAATCCATAGTTTCAATTCTGAGTAAATTTGAGGTCTGTTTTCAGGTATGGATATTCACTCATATAATGGTTTTGTGGCAGTAAAATCACAAGGAGGGGCTTATATTTGAGTCTTTAGCCAATCACAGTCTTCATGGTGTGACATTACCACATTTGTCTGTTTTTTTCTAATTTTCAAACTGTCCCTGAGGCTGGCAGTGTCTGTGCCTCAGCAGGCTAAGCCTCTGTGTTTATAAAAAAAAAAAAACGCTCATTCATTATTATTATTATTATTATTATTATTATTATTAATAAATGAAGATGCACCCTTACATTGCCCCATACAGTCTTTGCAGGCAAACAAATCCCTGTGTTTTGTCTATGTTTATCTTCACTAAAGGCATGCACAACAAAGCAGGTACTTTGGAAATCTGTGTGTCTTGCTGTTTAAGAGAGAACACTGCTTATAATTTATGCGGTGTCATACAATGAAGAGTGATTGGTTAAAAAAGTGAAATTCAAGCCCCTCCCTTGTTGACCTAGGGACACATTGAACTCAGCAAAAGCAGGACATGGTCCATCAAAGATCAAATATAGTTAATACAGTAAAAATTACAAATAGAATTATCCGTTTCACAAGGAGAAACCTCTAATCATCTCATCTTTCTTTTTGCTGTCACTCAGTACTGCTGCATCAAGTTTGTTGTGATTTGTCTCAAAATTCGACCAGGTCCAGATCTTCACCTATACAATGTGGCTGCAGCTTGGAAAAGATCGGACAACGCATTTTTCAGTTATCATGCTGACAAGATCAAGTGTCTGCGCCTGCGCCTGCCTCCTCTTTGTTATCACTGTGCAGTGCTGCTTCAGTTTTGGTGTGATTTGTCTCAGAATTTGATCAGGTCCTGATCTTCACCCTTAAAAAATGTTGGCAAAGGCTGAAAATGATCTGTCAAATACTTTTTGAGTTATCGTGCTAATAGACTCAAAAGTGTGAAACTACCCTTGTTTTTGCTATAACTATACAGTTCCTCAGTTTTGGCGCGACCTGACTCAAAATGTTATCACTTGCAGCTTGTCATCCCATTAATGTCGCTGCAAAGTTAGACAAGGATCCATAAAATTCTTTTAAATTTACTGTGTTGACAATACTAAGTGTCTTTTACAGCTGCTGTTTCCTTCCTTGCTGTCACACACCACTGCTCCTTTATATTTGGAGCAATTAGTCAGAAAATCAAATCAGACATAGACCATCATGTTTTTCATGCTGCAGTAATCACATTCACCACGTCAAATGCTGTCTGCTTTCACCCTTCCCTTTCCTGTCATTAAATAGTGTTGCTTCACTTTTGGGATGATCTCTCTCTAACTGAAAAAAAATCCAGCTAATCACCTATACTGTAAAATGCAAAATCTGAAAAAGATTAATCACATGTTTTTGAGTTGCTGGTTTAATAGGCACAGTGTCTGTGGTGGTGGCAGCGGACCGGTCCCAGACCCATGTGTATTCTCTGAGTCCAGATAATATAACACGAAATAGCCAGGCTGTGTGGCTGTAAAGGCCTAGAATCCCTGCTCTAGGTACTTGGTGACCTAATTGCTATAAACTACTTAACTCCACTGTGGTTTTTGGCAATAACACATTTACTTCAGATAATTTGATGCTATAGCAGAAGCATTTATTATAGCTAAAGGTTTACACAGGTATACAGTGTAAAGAATGTGCAAAGAATCTTTTGTGAGAAACTGTTACTCATTGCTAAGACAATAAGGAAAAAAAAACAATGATCTTGCAGGCACTGTCCAGACAGTGAGGAAACTAACGCAGTTTGGCACAGACAGAAGGCAACAGTGTCATACATCGTAGGTTGTTCCATCCCTTTTCAGCTACATAAAAAAAAACAATTAATGGTTAATACTGATCAATGTATGAATACATTAATGGTTAACATAACATTGATGTATCAGTACATTTAAAATAACACAAAAACAGTGAAATATGTCCTCTAACTATGTCCTCCTGGTTAGACTTGACAGGGATCTGGGGCCTGTCCTAGGTAGCACAGGGCCCATGACAGAGTGGGCATAGACACACACACACACACACACACACACACACACACACACATACAGTACAGACATCTGCATCTTATACAAGATCTTTTCCATTTTTTAAATGAATTTGCAAATTTTTATCACAATGTGGTAAAATGATTTTGTAAAATGATTTGGCCATCACTAAACCCAAAAATAACACAATGTGATATTTTTCTAATGTTCAGCCCAAAATAAATATCCTTTCATGTAACATTATGGAGGATATGGTGCAGACTGTGTATGGCATAGATATACTTTATTTATTTATTTATTTATTTTGGCGGGAGGGACCAGCAGACATTGGGGTCACTGCCCCCAGCCCCCCATTTTCCAACGCCGTTGCTGATTATATGAAAACTTAGAAAAGTCTTATTTCAAGCCGACTAACTATTGCAATCCTTGCATGTACATAACATGCAATGTCGATATTAATATTGCACAACATCCAGCCCTATTTCTTACCCAGAGCTAATCTGCACAGTCCAAGGAGACACACAAACACCATACACACACAAGGAGTGAACCGTTTACTATTCTATTAAAAAATGTGTGGTTATAGGTTTTTAACACCCTTACAGAAAATCAAAATTAACAGAAAGTCCATTGAAGATCCAATATAAATGTTAGCTTTTTATACAGAAATCCTACAAGAAACATTTTAGGCTCATTTGGTTCTGCATTGGATATTACCTCCATAGTTAATCTCTGCACAGTCTTCTACTCCAGGGTTATTCGGTTCTCCGGGGTTCCATTTGGTAAAGTCAAAAGGAGTCCCATCAATCCAGAGCCAGGTTCCTACCTGTACAAGTTGGAAGATTAGGGGATAGAGGTCATTCTTTGAGAGTCATTCCATGAGTATGTTTAATTGAAAACATTTTATATCCCATTAAATAAGCATGTTACCGTAGGATCTCTACATTACGTGTAATGTTGCAATATCATTAGGCCTCTGTACCTATAACTGGAAGTTTGCTGGTTTGAATCATGTCCTTGGCAAAATAGTCACACATCCACTGGGCTCGTGAGCAAGGCCCCCCCCCCCAAATAAAAAAAAAAAAAAGATAAATGGCTGACACTGTGCATCAACCCCAAGCTTCACTCTCACTTAGATACCCATCTATGGAAAGCTTGTGAAGTTAAACAACATGGTCAAGGACAAGTCGCATACCCCCCCCCTTTGAAGCACAGCCATCTGGCAATTAAAACCCAAACAAACCGACTGAAGAACAGTTTTTATCCAAGGGCTGTGGCCGCCATCAAACCCCTCTTC
The DNA here is from genome assembly GCF_023856365.1 of Brienomyrus brachyistius. Taxonomy (NCBI): domain Eukaryota; kingdom Metazoa; phylum Chordata; class Actinopteri; order Osteoglossiformes; family Mormyridae; genus Brienomyrus; species Brienomyrus brachyistius. The sequence continues at coordinate 1,984,583 of NW_026042321.1, forward strand.
CAGAACAGTGAAAAGTAACTGTGTGCACATGTTTAAGACCACATACACTGGAACAAGGCCTTTAATAATCTGCACTAAAAGCACTTTTATGCTGCTGCTGAATTCTTGTGCTGCTTAACTTAATGCTACTATTCATTTCGCTGCTTCCTTTAGTCTGTGCTCAGTTTTATGTAATTTATCTGGTGTTAATTAATTAAGTGATTGATTAATTGATTGATTAATCCATTAATTCATTCACATGAGTATGTCTCAAAGGCAGGGATATGCAAAAGTCAGTACTCTAGTGTACCGATATTCATACTTGTGCACATAGTAAATGAAGCATAATTTAGTTTTTTTCTTTCCCATTTCATTTTGTATTCTGACCATTATCAGCACCGGGGTTATGCTGGTTAAGATATTCTCTCTAACCACATGAACCTCCGGGCCATATTTTTTTAGAAATTAACCTGGACAGATTACTTTTACCACTAAATTAATTTTACAAGTTGTCTGACCAACATCCGTTTGAATATCTGTAGGAAATCCATAAGAGAAGAACATGCAAACTGCACACACAGAGCAGAGATGGGATTCGACCCAGTAGGTGTGAGCCGTCACATCACCACACACCAGCTAGAGTAACTTAAAACAAAATGGTGTAATATTAGAGTATTTACATTCCGTTTCAAACTGTATTATATAATGCCAATCACTTTACCTTTACAGCATCAAATGCACCAATCCAGGCGCGAGGAAAATGGCTGCCTGTGACTCTCTGCACAAACTGGTACTCTTCAAAACTGTGGATGGATGCCAAAGTCCCTTTTAAATGGATGCAGTTGTTCTGTGCAGAAGAAAAGAACAGGGGCAGTTTATAAATTGATGAATTCCTTAATCATAAACTCTTCATTGGGCACCTAGTATTTTCAGTTTTATTGGGAACTTTTCTTTATTATGCCACTCGCATTCATAAATTTAGTTTTATTTATTCTGTGTTGCCAATTAAAAATACATAAGAGAAAGTTAAAAATAGCATCTGTGCATCTATTTTTGTAACAAGACTGAATTAAATACAGTTTTGTATTTACAACGCAGTGTTAGAAATACTACAATTATCTGATGATCGTGCAATGTTTTTGGTTACGGGTTAAGCCACATAATAATTGTGTCATTGTAGAGATCTCCTGTGGCCCGTAAATGTGTAGAACGATTGTCAAGCCCTTCTTCAAAATGATCAAACTCTTCACCTTTCATTTACAACAAAAACATTACAATGAAAGCCAGAACACTGTTGTAGCAGAAAAACACATCTGCTAACTCCATATAGTTTCCTTTTCATATGTAAAATAATTCTTTTTAGTGATTTTATTCTGGGGCTATTGAACTGAAACCCAGGATATTTTTCTATAGCCCTCAACTTGAACCTGCTGTAGGTTAAATTCCCTTTTGAATGGTGGGGCCATGGCATAGGGTAACATTACTGCAAGGCTACTGTTCAACCATCTCATTTTGATTCTCGCCAAATGCAGTCTCTCTCTATCTCTCTCTCTCTCTCTCTCTCTCTCTCTCTCTCTCTCTCTCTCACACACACACACACACACACACACACACACACACACGTAGGGTATACCTATCCTCATGGGGCCCGCTCATTCACTTCTATGGGAAAAATGCTAACGCTAACTATGACAACCTTAACCCTCACCCATCCCTAACCAAAACCATAAGTAACCAAGCAAAATACAAGAGTTTTTAAATTTTAAATTTTTTCATACCAGTCACCGATATTTATAAAATAGAGTTTTCCCTTATGGGGACCAGGAAACTGGAAAAAAAATGGATATTTATCACGTTATGGGGACATTGTGTCTTTATAAGGATAGATATACCCGCCCACACACACACACACACGCACAATGTTCCCTGATCTATTCAGGTTTTTCCAAATATTTATTAGGACATCAGAGGTAAAACTTTTTTGACATTATAGTTAACCAGGTTAACCTAAGTACCGTATTATTTAACTATGTTGTAGTTAATCCATATAAAGTTTGGGATAACTATCATATGCTATCAGACGGGTCAGGCTGTATAAGGAGTGGAGCCATTGCCATTGTCTAATCTACAGCATTAGTACTAGTGATACTAGTTGTCTTCATAGCTTTGCGGATGAACTTCTGCAGTAATGTTAAATATTTAGGAACTACATGGAATTGCAAAAGATAGGGGATGCAAAAATATAACCTGACCTCAGTGCACTCTTACACACCCCGATTCGGCAGATTTCGCTCAGTCAATCAAAATTTTTTAAATCTTACAATCGTTAATTCCTTCAATTCAAATACAACGACAGGCTACAGTTTAAAAATAGAATAATGATATAATATTGTAACAAGTTTAGCCACATAAACAAAATAAAACACAAGCTTCAGATCAGTAGGGGTGTGGTGGTTCGTTATATCAGTTGGTGTACACAGATACACAGTAATACATATCTGTTAAACCAGATGACACATCCCAGCTCTTTGCGTTAGAAGACTATCAACTAGACATCTGGTGTTGGATGCAAATTTTGTTGGATACAAAATACAGCAGCCAGAGGTCTTAGAAAAACTAAAATGAAACTGATGATGTTAGCTGTTTTATGCTCCCTGCACTGGCTTCCAGTTAAGTCTCGGATTAATTACAAAATAATACTATCAACTTATAAAGCACTGAATGGCCTTGCAGCAAAATATCTTAGAGATCTACTGGTCTCTTACAACCCCTCCCTGCCTGCTTCGATCTCAAGGAGCAGGATATCTATTAGAACCTAGTGTAGAAAGAACTACAGCAGGCTACAGAGCTTTCTCTTATAGCGCTCCTCAGCTGTGGGATAGTCTTCCAGCAGTAATCCATTGCAGTCAGAGGTGGAATGTTTAGGACCAAAAAGTACAAATCCAGACCAAGCTTTTGTTTCAACCAACCACCGTCAAAAAAGTTACTTTGAAAGAACTCAATTGAATCATAGACAGTGGTCCCACCCAACTACAATGAGTATTTTGAAAATGAAACATTCTTTTTACATTGACTATGTGTTCTAAGAACATAACATAGTTGAGTCAGTCTCACTCAATTTTCTCATGTCTAATTAAACCAACTGAATTGGTTTCTAGATTATGTAATATTATTTATCAGGGCTGACAGAAGGCAAGAGCTCCCCTAGTGGCTATAGGAGTGCATGTTTCCTAGAGCAGGTATAATGAACAGCAGCCTCATTGCTTTTAGACCACAACTTGGAATAGAAGAACAAATCAAATCATTTTGCTCATTTAATATCTAGATTTTATGAACAACCACCGCTGTTCAGTTTTTATTATAGACAACATCCTGTAAGGTTTTGGCAGAATCCTCTTCATGATGATGAGTGGAATAAACCACCTTAGAATATATACCCAATTTAAACTGAAAGAGAGTAATTTAGTTGGTTTAATCAGACATGAGAACATGATTAACTGAGCTATGTTCTGTTCTCAGAACACAAAATCACAAAATCAACTTAAACAGAATGTTTCATTTTCAAAATACTCATTCTATTTTTGTGAAACTGTCTATGATTCAATTGAGTTAATTCAAAGTAACTTTTTTTCAGTGTGCTTGATTGAAACAAAACCATGGTCTAGATTTGTACTTTCTAGAAATTAACTTTCCACCTAATTTCCCCAACACTGATTAGAGAAACATGAATCCTCCAGTTTTCCCGTGGACCTTATGAAATGCTCTTCAAGGATTCATTGATAAGTGCAGCACAATCTGAAATAACCAAGATTTTATCAGAAGTGGCATTTACCTGTGCATCCACCCATGATTTTGGTTGTCCTTCAAAGTAGAAGCAGCGTGAATGATACTGATGCCAACCACCAGGGCAATTGGCTGTAGGGATGTTCAATCCTGAAGAAAATCCTGTAGAATGAAGGAGGGGTGTTAGCTTTGGTTTAACTGACTTAATTATAATTAGGTGTTAGGACAGTTACAGCCTTCACAATAGGGAAGCTACATACCTACTGTACTCTTTAAATCCCCTATCTAACTTTAATTTTAGTCTTAAATATATATATATATATAAACACACACACACGTATAGCTCAAAAAAAGGAACACTTTGAAAACACATCAGATCTCAATGAAAAAAAAAGTCATGTTGGATATCTATACATATATGGACTGAGTAATGTGTTAGGAAGAAAAGGATGCCCATGGTTAGATGGAGATGAAAATTATCAACCTACAGAGGGCTGAATTCAAAGACTCCCTGAAAATCACAGCGAAAAAATGATGCGGCAGATTAGTCCATTTTGCCGAAATTTCATTGCAGCAACTCAAAATCATACTCAGTAGTTTGTATGGCCCCATGTGCGTACAATGTCGGGACACGCTACTAATATCCTGGATCTCCTCTCAGATATGGGCCAGGACATCACTGAGCTCCTGGACAGTCTGAGATGCAACCTGGCAGCATCGGATGGACAAAACATAATGTCCCAGAGGTGTTCTATTGGATTTAGGTCAGGCGAGTGTGGGGGCCAGTCAATGGTATCAATTCCTTCACCCTCCAGGAACTGCCTACATGCTCTTGCCACATGAGGTCGGGCATTGTCGTGCACCAGGAGGAACCCAGGACCCACTGCACCAGCATAGGGTCTGATAATAGGTCCAAGGATTTCATCCAGACACCTAATGGCAGTCAAGGTGCCATTGTCTAACCTGTAGAGGTCTGTGCGTCCCTCCATGGATATGACTCGTCAGACCATCACTGACCCCCCACCAAACCGGTCAGGCTGAACAATGCTGCAGGCAGCATAACGTTCTCCATGGCTTCTCCAGACCCTTTCACGCCTGTCACATGTGCTCAGGGTGAACCTGCTCTCATCTGTGAAAAGCACAGGGTGCCAGTGGCAGACCTGCAAATTCTGGTATTCTATGGAAAATGCCCTCAGGCCACCCTCATGAAGTCTGTCTCTGACCAAATAATCAGAGACATTCACGCCAGTGGCCTGCTGGAGGTCATTTTGTAGGGCTCTGGCAGTGCTCATCCTGTTCCTCCTTGCACAAAGGAGCAGATACCGGTCCTGCTGGTGAGTTAAGGACCTTCTACGGCCCTGTCCAACTGTCCCTGAGTATCTGCCAGTCTCCTGGAATCTCCCCCATGCCCTTGAGACTGTGTTGGGATACAGAGCAAACTATCTGGTAATGGCATGTATTGATGCACCATCCTGGAGAAGTTGGACTACCTGTGCAACCTCTGTAGGCTCCAGGTATCGCCTCATTCTACCAGTAGTGACACTGACTGTCGGCAAATGCAAGACTAGTGAAAAAACAGTCAGAAAAGATGAGGGAATAATGTCAGTGGCCTCCAGCTGTTAAACCATTCCTGTTTTGGGGGTCGTATCATTGTTACCCCTCTAGTGCGCCTGTTGTTAATTTTAATAACATCAAAGCAGCTGAAACTGATTAACAACCCCCTCCGCTACTTAACTGACCAGATCAATATCCCAGCAGTTTTATTGACTTGATGCTATACTCTGATTAAAAAGTGTTCCTTTAATTTTTCTGAGCTGTCTGTGTGGGGAGATATATATATATATATATATATATATATATATATAAATTTATTTACTTTTTTTATTAAAGTGGTTGAAGTTTTAGTCTTAAACATTACCTGAATATCATGAACATGTTATATCTTGGGGGTCACCAGTGCTTGAAGTTGGAAAAACAGGTACCAGTACTCAACTTGTTAAACAGTACCAGCAGATTATGAAGAAAAACACAAAGAGATTATGGTAATGCGTACCAGTGAGTACTGGCCCACTTCAAGCACCAGTATCCACCTTCATTAGTCTATTAAAGTAGAATAACTCTTAATGAGAATCAAATATCTCATGAAGTCCAAAAGTTTGCAAAATGACAGTTTTGCATCCATAATATAAAAGAACATCATCACATTTCTCAAACAGTTCTTGTTCATATGACAGACAATATAATTCATAATTATATAACTATTATAACAATACTGCAGTTGTATAGTAAAATCAGTATGTAGTAGTAAACATAAAAAAGTAGAACTAATCCAATTCATTTTGCAGATGAACATAACTTTATCTGTTTTGTGATGTTTTAAATAAAATAAAAGGTACTAACCTATGGAAGGTTCCAGACTTTTAGTTTCATTTTGGAGCACTGAAATGCACAAAAATATGTTTAACATTCAACAGAAGAAGCCATAGCAAATCTTTTTCCATAGTCTTTTAATTGCATATAATGCACTGTGCCATTATGTATGTTACAAGTGTGGTAGCAGTCCAATCCATCGTGGAGAACTCTGTGTAATTAATTATGGGGTAATCTAATTCTATCACATAGCCATAGTCCAACACAGTGGCAGCACATGAAAGAACAGGCGCAGATCTGGTTAACTGTATTACATTAGGGTCAAGTCACACAAATTGCTGGTATACTGGTGCTCCTCTGTTTACAAACTTTCAACTCACTTTCAGACATTTGAGGACCTGCTTGCAGCATTTCATAAAGAGGACTTTCAGGACTTGCTTACAGGGCTGGATGTAGGTTAATGTCATACTCAGGACCAAGCAGTGCAGGTTAAGGGTCTGGCTTAACGGCCCAACAGAACCCTTGAATTCACAGAATTTGAACTGCTAACCTTTGAAGTACTAACCACAGATCCTTAGCCTCAGACCCACCACTTCGCCAACTGTGATTGGCCATATTGGAAAAAAAATACTGCGTCCTATTTTGAACAAATATGGGATGAGTTTCGTCTCATATTCTTGACTCCCTGATTTAATAAAGGTTTTTGTTCACTGGTGTTCCAAGACACTCTGTAACCCTTGGTTATTCCTGCTTGGGTCCAGCTGTGTATGTTTTGTCCGGACCCCCCGCGACCCAGTAGGATAAGCGGTTTGGAAAATGGATGGATGGATAATATAATATATACATTGCAATTGGCATGAGGCAGGAACCAAGCAACCAGTGTAGGGTGCACACTCAGTCACACATATGCTACATTTAGGCACACTGATTCTTAAATAGCATGTTTTTGGACAGTGGAAGGAAACTGGAGGATTCACGAAAAAGTCACACATATACACAGGTTGAACATTCACATTCCACACGCACAAAGCATCGGTGTGTGGCAACAGCGATACCCACTGCCCCCCTGCTGTCATTGGCTTGCACAATGTACCATGTTAATATTGTCATGGCATTTCATGCACATGCAGTTGTCACATCGTAAAGACTACAAAGGTCTGCTGGGATCAAACCAGTTTTACTCAGTCATTGGAAACAAAATTTAACAAACTTTGCAATTTGAATAATGGTTCCCTTTCCACATTAGCCTTACAAAGAGTGAAAGCTATTAAAACATAATATTCATCAGCATGACTTTTAACATTATCTAGCATTGCTTTTAAATGATCAATCAAAAAATCAGTCTATATAAGCTAATATCGGTAATTTCAGCTTTTACAATAAACGCGTCCTACTATCTATCTGTTGAACAAACTAAAGAGAATTATGTAGTATCTGTTAACGAAAGTTGTCCCAATTTCTATGCAAGTGGTTTAAAATAATTTAACCACCAGATCAATCATTCAGAGTCGTCCGGTGTGTTTAAATCTCACATTATGCTCATGTCTTCTTTTTGCTATGATCCATTGTAAACATTTGTTTTGTTGCTCACGTTACAAATGCCCTGTTAACGTACAAGATTAAAGTAGTTTAAGTGTTCGTTTCTGTAGTCGGTAGTCCCTCTATGCGGTATATCATTAATGGACTATCGGGGGCTCAAGTACAGGGGGGCCTGCAGCTTGACCCAGTGTGTGCCTGTTGAGGTGATTCAGACACCTAACTTGATGCCTTCTAGATGCCTCCCTGAGGAGGTGTTTTGGGCATGTACAACCAGGAGGAGACTCCAGTGCAGACCCAAGACACGCTGGAGAGATTATATCTCTTGGCTGGCCTGGGAACACCTTGGTATTCCACCAGTGAAGCTGGAGGAGGTGGCTGAGGGAGGTCTGGACATCCCTGCTTAGACTGCTGCACCCCAACACCCGATAAGCAGTAGACAATGGATGAATGGGTGGATTGAATTGTGGGGCATTCTATGCTAACAGCATGTAATGAAAATTGCAAGTGCGACATACAGTATAGCTAGCTAGTTCTTACTTATTGTTGTACTTTTCGGGATACTCTAGGTGGTCAGTGTAGCTCCATATTGAATCAACCAAACACACTATTACCACTAAGATTTTTTTCAGCAGTTTTCCGTCACGACAGTTTTTCCCTAACGCAGTTTTACGTCACGACACTCCTGATGTTTATTGTAAGTTTATTGTAAGTAACATTACCGGTATTATGATTCACTGAGTTTGCTAATGTCAATGTTAGGTTAACTGAACCGTTATTTCACTATGTATTATTATTAATAATAATAATAATAATAATAATAATAATAATAATGAATAGCAATAGAGAATTTTGTCACATCGCAAATGTTCTTGTAAACTGTAAAATCTAACTTAATTTTAGCTAGTTAAATCTAGCTTTCTCACTTTTTAAATTCTCTCTCCCTCTTATCAAGCACATACTGCAGACCATAGACATCTGAGCGGGTTTGCTACGTGCATGAATGTGTATCAGCATTGTTTCTACACTTCCTGTATTCTGCGTTTCAAAACCAATGTTCTCTTCAGAGTCATACAATTGCTACTTAATGACATTTCATAAAATTCTGAAGCCGTAGCGGCAATAATTTACAATTATACTGGCGGCAATAATTATGTTGTGAATTATACTGAATCTGTAATGTAGCTACTAACCTCAGTTTAGCGAGATGTGTATCCAAAGTATTTGAAAGGCAAATACAAATATAACATGACAGATGAACACTGCAGATTCCATCCATCCATCCATTCTCTATATCAATCTGTCCTATGCATGGTACCGCAAAGATAAGGGTGCAAGGCAGGGGGATGACCAAGGACAGGGCACTGACACTTTGCAGAACACTACACTGAATTATTTCAGTAAATCTTTTCTGGTTAATGAGCACTGCCTAGCAGTGTGTCAGATGATTAAGTTTGAGTCCAAGTGTGAGTTGTCACTGTATCCTGTCTATGTCCGAGTTGCAAGCGTATCAAGCACGAGTCACGGAAACTGCAATTTAAGTGAGTTTTGGATTCAAAGTACCACTACACAGGAAGATACATACATACACACTGACAGGCTATGGGAAATGTTGAAATGTAAATTAACTGCATGCCTTTAAACTACAGGAGGAAAGTGGAATACCCAGAGAAATCACAACACAGGGATACAAAATCTACACACATAATATCAAAAGTTATATAAAAGAAAAAAAAAACAGTAAAGATTTTTTCTTACCTTCTGGCACCCAGAAAGCTCCACTGAAAGAGAAGATGGTGTAGAGGATGGTGGAGATGGTGAGCAAACCCATGATGATGTCTCCTGGAGGATGAAGAGGAAGAGAGCAGTTAATTTCCTGATTAAATTTAGGTCTGTGCTTCACTAATCAAACTAGCAATACAAGAATAATGAACTAAACTTGATAAAGTACCTCCAACAATCAGTAAGTATAACTGTACTCAATGGAAAGTTCTAGATGAAAACAGGGGCAGCCAAGGTCTCCGTCTTCTGAAGATTTATCTGTTCAGTAAGGCTTTATATAGTTTAAAGATTGAGCAAGAAATATTTAAAAAGGGGAAGGTTTGTGATCTGATCAGTTAGTTTACACTTTCTTCACACATTATCAAAAAGATGCTATCAGACCTTCCTGGTAACCAGTCTGACATCAAACCTGACAAGTCACCTCACACACCTTGCTCTAGGAGTTACAAGAAATTTATTTAGCTTATTTAATTATAAGAAGCTTATTTAATTATAAGTAGAAAAAGGAATTGCCACAACCGGGAGACAGAGAATCACCTTCAAATAGAGTTTAATTCATTAGTACTGTAGGTGTGTGTGTGTGCGTGTGTGTGTGTGTGAATTTTTTTGTTTGTTTTTTTTTGGGGGGGTGAATTTCTTGAAATTCTTGAAGGAGCTACAAGTAGCTCAAGTAGACAGTGTATTGCCTGTCCCAGGTGTACATGCATTTTCATGTGCTCTTGTTCTGTTTCAATAGTAACCTATAACAAACCTTTGCTTGTGAATTCCTTTTTTCTCCTTAAAATGGCAGCTTTTTTTGTACCTTCTATCCATCCTGTGTACATCAAGATATTTAGTTTTTTCTCAAATGATTCTTGTGTTCGTGAGAATGACCAAACAAAAGCATAGTAGGCTATCGCCATGCTTTCATTTTCAAAATAAAATGAATTTCACTTCACAGGTTCACAATGAAAATAAAATAGTCCACTTTCCACGTTTTGCTTATTGCCAAAATCAGAGGGCATGACCCCCTTTTCTTCAGTGATGAATTTCTGATATCAACAATGTGCATTTTAACTAGTTAAAGTTTAATTTTTCATCTCAGAAAGATGAAACTATAACTAGTTACAGTTACAGTTTATTCTTATACCAACTATTATAATGCATTATGGAGATATCTATAACGCATTATAGACGAGAACTTCATTGGAGCTTATGAAGTATTATATTCAACACTATGCTATATTCCTTTATTAATTCTCATACTGAACATTACAATGCATTCTGAAAGTTTCTAAAGTGGTACATTTTCCAGTGTAGATGGATGGCATTTATCTGGTCCTTATGACTCAACAATCTGATACTTTGCTGGATAGGTGGCAGCATGTGGCTCAGTGGGCTAAGCCTGTGAATCTGTAATCAGGTCGGCGGTTAAAACCCCGCCTCAGCACATCTGCGGGTCCGTCAGCAAGACCCTTAACCCCCAGCCGCCTGGGTGTCCCAACAGGTGGCTGCCCTTCGCAGACAGCTTACTCTACCAAGAGCAAGTTGAGGGAATCGTAAAAAAGAATTTCTGACCGACAATGCTCTGGATTGCCATTATACTTACCAACATACTAACAATGTCTGAACGGTTTTATATTACGTTTATGGTGCTGATTAAGAATATGACTTTGGTACTGTCAGATTGGCTCTAGTTTCTGATATTTAATAGTTAATTAATTTACGCAACATGTTAGAAAAGCATTCAGAATTGCAAGAATATTTTAATTTTCGTTACAACTAGTAAGTAAACAGTCTAACATCATACAAAAAAGAAATTAGAAATATCTAACAATGATAGGAAAAAGTTATTTATGATTTGATTAATACTATATTAATTAATTATTGTTATTAATGTCAATGCTTCAAAAAACGCTGTTTATGCAATTTCCTTTTATGTGTGTCATCAGGACAATCACGTTGGAGACTCCAACAGTAGTCTGCCATCATGTGTATGTCCCCTCTGCCTTGAAATCCCTACTCCATGTCCTTCATATCCTGGTGGAACCTCTCGCCTTGTTCCTCGCTGAAGTCTCCAAGGTTATCTGGAAATCTGTTTCAATGGCTATGGAGATAATAAGAGCATAAAGATGCACTAACTCCCAAATTTCTGAAGTTAGCAAACACATCTTGCGCCAGTTCTTCATAATCGTCTGCTCTGTGATTACCCAAGTAGTTCTTCACAACAGAGACAGAACTCCTCCAGGCCGAAGCCCCAGACTCATTCATGCTTTTGGTAAAATTGGAATCTGTCATGAGTTTGCGAATCTGAGGTCCACCAAATATTCCAGCTTTTAGTTTTTCCATGCTCAGTCCAGGGAATGATCTACAAATGTACTTGAAGCAGTTACCTGTTTTGTTTTTTTTTAACCATGTTCTTTCCACAGATGTAGCAGAATACAGCAGGACTGCTGATTCAGGCTCTTCTTGGTGAAGTCATCATTTTTACATGTATTCATATACTTCTTAAGACAGAACTTTTTGGTTATAAACTAAGACTGGGTTGACAAACTTATACTGTAGCCGACTTCTTTCCTCTGCAAATTCACAGTTGAATTCTGGCTTCAAAAAGTCGCTCTCATAGCATTGTAGGCCTACAAAGTAAAATACAAAATAATTATATGGGATATTTCATCACCTAAGACACTGTTAAAGAATCAAAATACTTACTATTGCATTTGTTATCACAGATAAGTCGGATTGGGGGAGCACATTATTTTCATGGATGACCATTATCTCAAAAACTAGAACCAATTCAGCAAAAGTAATGGGATTTTTCAATTCAACACCCTCAAAATACCCTAAGTACATTAAAAAAACCATGGCACCTAAATTTTTTTTTGTAAACCTGTATTATCAAGCACCCTGTTACCCCACGTGGATTGAGGAGACTGGGTCCTCGCTCTGGAACCACGGCTGCGGCAGGAGCTCGAGGGCGAGCACCTGGTGGCCGGGCCTCCACCCATGGGGCCTGGCCAGGCATAGCCTGAAGGAATAACATGGGTCTGCCCTCCTGTGGGCCCAGCACCTGTAGGGGAAACCATGGGGCTTGAGTGCAATGTAGATCATGTGACAGCTGAAGGCAGCTAGACAGAGAGGATAGGCCAGCCTAAGCCACTTCACAAAAGTATTACATGGATGAAAATCTACAACTGAAAATCTTGCCCAAAAATGGAACTGTACAAGAGAAAGCAACTGAGGATGAAAATGGAGGCTGCAGATCTTATCTTGTCAAACACAACCATCTGCCATCCAAACCAACAAGGAATTTTGGCAAACAAGTGAGATTTTCTTCCATGGTGGTTTAACTATTCAGAATGTTTAAATGGGTGAATGTGTGTCAGTCATCTTTTTGTCAAGAATGTGCAAGAACACATATCACTGAGAAGATTAGGTAAAACATGCTTTACTTTGTGGGATTAAGAATGGGTCCATAACCATCTAATCAACTACTACATAGAAGGTGATGAGAAATACATTAATGTCTATTAGCCTAGTGAGGCAGAAAACATTTTGCTTCAATGATGTTCCTTTTATCGAGCCAAGGCTGGTGTTTGCACAATACTTTATCAAATACTTTTTGGAATAGTCACACTTTTTCGGTTTCACATGGAAATGGTCGTTGTGTGTATACATTGGCATTAAAATTATATTTCATGTGAACCTGTGTCATGCCCGGCTCGTCCGCTCCTCGTGTGTGCCACGGCCCCTGATTACCCACGTGTATTTCCCTGATCGTCTCCAGCTTTGTCTAGTTACTTTGATTAGTCCTGTGTATTTAAGTCCTGGTCTCCCCGGTTTCCCTGGTCCGTCATTGATGTCGTTTGATGTCAGTCAGTGTCCGATGTTCCCCGTTCCCCGAAACCTTTGATTCGCCTGCCCGACGATCGCCCGCTTTGCCAGCGAGATCGTGACAGAATGACGGAGCCCAAAAAGAAGCGGAGAAGGAGGAAGAAGCTCCCTGAAGAGCCGATCTGTCTGGGCGCCTGCTCGCTCTCCAGCCCCTGGCTCCCTCAGGAGGAGGAGCTCGTCCTGGGTCCCGACCTGGGACCGTACGGTCTGGGACCCTGCTCCCTGGCGAGGCTCTGGGCTCCGAGCGAGGATGAAGAGGACGAGCCCTTCGTCTTCCCGGACCCAGAGCCCCTCCCTGTGGAACAGCTGCCGCCCCCCAAGCGGTGCGATAACCGGCCCGAGCGGCTGACAACTTGGGGAGGGTGTAAGGTGGTGAAGGACGCCATCCCGCGAATACCTCGCCCTCTTAAAGGGGCCACGCCCGTATCGCCCGTGGCCCTCGCCGACAGGTACTTCACCCTCCAGGGACTGTCCTGGAGGGTGATGGGGGAACCGGTCCCACAGGGCCCCCCGGAGGGGGAAAGGCTCGCTGCGCAATTGGGGCAGGATTTCGCCTCCTTCTCTCCAGACTCCCCGTATTCAGATCTGGAGAGGATGGCTGAGGACCTCCGGAGGCTGATCAAGCTCCGGAGAGCTCCAGAGGCGCCCCCTCCGCCTGCAGCAGCCCCAGAGGCGCCCCCTCGGCCTGCAGCAGCTCCAGAGGCGCCCCCTCCGCCTGCAGCAGCCCCAGAGGCGCCCCCTCCGCCTGCAGCAGCCCCAGAGGCGCCCCCTCCGCCTGCTGCAGCCCCAGAGGCGCCCCCTCCGCCTGCTGCAGCCCCAGAGGCGCCCCCCTCCGCCTGCTGCATCCCCAGAGGCGCCCCCTCCGCCTGCTGCAGCCCCAGAGGCGCCCCCTCGGCCTGCAGCAGCCCCAGAGGCGCCCCCTCCGCCTGCAGCAGCCCCAGAGGCGCCCCCTCCGCCTGCAGCAGCCCCAGAGGCGCCCCCTCCGCCTGCTGCAGCCCCAGAGGCGCCCCCTCCGCCTGCAGCAGCCCCAGAGGCGCCCCCTCCGCCTGCAGCAGCCCCAGAGGCGCTCCCTCCGCCTGCTGCATCCCCAGAGGCGCTCCCTCCGCCTGCTGCAGCCCCAGAGGCGCCCCCTCGGCCTGCAGCAGCTCCAGAGGCGCCCCCTCCGCCTGCAGCAGCCCCAGAGGCGCCCCCTCGGCCTGCAGCAGATCCAGAGGCGCCCCCTCGGCCTGCAGCAGCCCCAGAGGCGCCCCCTCCGCCTGCAGCAGCCCCAGAGGCGCCCCCTCCGCCTGCAGCAGCCCCAGAGGCGCCCCCTCCGCCTGCTGCAGCCCCAGAGGCGCCCCCTCCGCCTGCAGCAGCCCCAGAGGCGCCCCCTCCGCCTGCCGCAGCCCCAGAGGCGCTCCCTCCGCCTGCAGCAGCCCCAGAGGCGCTCCCTCCGCCTGCCGCAGCCCCAGAGGCGCACCCTCCGCCTGCCGCAGCCCCAGCTCCTGTCCCTCCGCCTGCTGCAGCCCCAGCTCCTGTCCCTCCGCCTGCTGCAGCCCCAGCTCCTGTTCCTTTCACCCTAGTCCCCGAGGTGGTCCCAGACGACTCCATCTTGGCTCCTCCCTCTTCGGAGGTGGAGGAGCTGGAATGGGACCCCTCGGGGACAGAACTTGTGACTCCTTGTCCCTTGCCCCGGCGACGTCGACCCCGACCTAGGGTCGGCCTGTCTGTGTCCCGCAGGGGAAGGGGGCACAGACGCAGGGCTGGGGTCCCGCCCGCCCTGCCCCCTGGCTCGCCCTGCCTCGTCTGCGCTGGGGCTCGGTTGGCGCCCGCGGGTCCTGGCCCTCCGGGTCGGCTGTCGCCTGCGGGTCCCCCTCCGGTGCCTCGTCGCCCTGCCTCGCTCCCCCCTCCGGTACCTGGTCGGTCGCCAGGGGGCTCCCCGACGGCGGCTCCTCGGTCGCCTGCGGGGCCCCCACCTTCGGCCCGTCGGAGGACGTCGCCGCCTGCGGCGGCTCCCCCCCTCGCCTTGCCTTCGCCCTGGCCCCTTCCAGCTCCCTCGTCCCCTTCCCCGGTGCTCCCTCCTGCTCCCTCCCTGGCCCCTCCGCGAGTCCCTCGCCCTGTCTCCTCGGCCCCTTCTCGGTCCCCTCCGGCTCCAGCCTCCCGGCCGCCTGCGGCCCCTCCGGCTGCCGCCCGTCGCCCGCTGGGTCTCCCTCGGGCTCCCCTTTGTTCCCCCTCCTCGTCTCCCTACGCCCCTGCCTTTGTCCCGCCTGTCTCTGCCCCTCTGTTTTCTGCTCACCCTTTCGTTCCGCCCGTCTCTGTTCCTTGTGCCCCGGTGTACCCGCCTTGCACTCCTGGCCCCTTTGTTCCGCCCGTTCCTTCTGTGTCTCCCTTCCTGGTTTGCCTATCTGCTTTCCCGACCCTCTGTCAGGTTTTGTCCTTTGTCTTGTCCCTCACTGTGTTCTGTGCCTCTGTCTCGTTCCCGGTCCCGTGTCATTGATTCTGTTTTTGTTTTTCATGTCCTGTTTTGCCTCGTCCCATCCGTCGCCCCCTTCCTTGGTGTGCCCGGATTAGCGCGCCTTTGGGGGGGGGTTCTGTCATGCCCGGCTCGTCCGCTCCTCGTGTGTGCCACGCCCCCTGATTCCCCGTTCCCCGAAACCTTTGATTAAACTCCCGTTTTGCCCCGTATTTGCCTGTCCGCTTGTTCCTGTTCGCTTGCCTGCCCGACGATCGCCCGCTTTGCCAGCGAGATCGTGACAACATGAATCTTACTTGAATATTTCTGCGCCCAACATCTGTAAACAATATGTTTGCATTTATTTAGTTAGCTGTTACTTTCCTCCATAGCAATGTCAAATTGAAAAACATTTGGAGTCAGAAAGTAAAGCCAGCTAGGCCCAAAGTCAACTGTGAACCATTTGGCATAATTATATGAAATAAAGATCTGGTCTGCCTGCTCTACAGTCTGCTTTTCTGTTCTGGGTATTCTTTCCACATTTTATTACATCCCAGGCAGCCAGAGCTTCACAACTGTCATTTAACTCTTCTATGGAAAGTGACACTACTTTTTAACTTTTTCGTCTTACATTTCATTTTACAATGAGTATCAGCAAACATTTATGCCAATGAGGTTAGGCATCAAGCTTGCAAAAACAGAAAGCTTACTGTTAAAACCAAAGTGATAGTTGAACCAATTATCATGAAACAGCACACAAGTGTTACTTCCTCAAAACCAGCTGGATTTCCTCATTCTAGCTTGGTCTTTGCATGTAGATCTCATGTTTGGGTTTTTTATCAGCAGCATTTGCAAAAGCAGCGATAACTAAGTAAACCTTTCATTTTTCTCGTGGGAACCCCTTGTTGGTATATTTTTTAGGTTTAAGTTTTAGGGTTTTTGTTGTATATATTCACCTTCTGATACAACATATGGCTTTTAGCTCCCATACCACCTCATGTCTTGTAGTCTTACGATTCTCCTTCCTGTCTTCTAAGTAGAAAACTCTGCTGTCTTAAGCAGATATAACTGTTTTGCTCAGAGGATGAGATAAAAACCTTCTCCTTCACAGCATATAAGGTGGCCCAAGTAAAACAGTAGGTGCAATTAGGGTGAACTTCTTTTTTCTCTCCACAGTTCATCAGCTAAGTATTGGCCTATTTAGCAATTTCATTCAGTCTTGTTCTCCGATTCTAAATGCACACACTGTAATCTTATTATTCATAACCATTATATCGGAAAATTACACTCTGTGAAAGGCTGAGAAACTAGTGGAATTTTATTGGGCGAGTATTCATTTTCTGGAATGGATTGGAGGTACCAAAAATTGGCATTTTAGGGAGAAAAAAAGTAATACACAAACTTTTGTTCGAGTTTACTATTGAAACAAAACAAGAGCACAGAAAAAATCACATACACTTGAGACAAGCAATATATTCACTATTAACTTGGAGCTCTTTCAGGATTTTATCTCAGAAAATACACCCCCCTCCAAAATAATACACACACACACACACACACACACACACACACACACACCTACCCAGCTATCCATGAATTTAATTCTATTTGAAGATAATTGTCTGTCTCCTTTCTTGTTGTCAGTTTTGGTTTTGATGTCATGATGAATGTTCTGTTGTATGTGAATTGACTGTCTCTGAAACCTGCTAAGCCTGATGTTAGAATGTGTAAGGACATAAAACTTATAGGTCCTGCAGGCCCAAATCTGATAAGCCTGCATCAGTCTATTTCAGAGCTCCGCTGGCCCAGGCAAGACTGGACTCAACTCTTGAAACCACCCCTTTTAAGGAAGGCAAAGGCCTGCCGGCTCCTGAGAGACTGGATAGGAATAACTGGAGCAACACAGAAAAAGCAAGACTTTTCACCCCCGGAGTGGCCGGAGTTCCACAGTCAATCCACAGCAACAACAGCTGTCAGTCTCCAGACACAGACACATTTTCCACTATAAACAGGATAACTCACCACACATAGATGTTAGGGACAAATACACGCATGTTTGGTCTCGTTTGAATGGGCATGAGATGGCGAATATCATACTCTCAGATTTAAGGCAGTATAACTTTCCGCAAGGGAAATAAAGATAATTTGGCTAAATCCACAAAAATGAGAGAGCCTCCCACATGGTAGAACAAGGGAATTATAACCGCCCCCTAAAGTGATCTGATTGGCTGGGGACTTGAGAACCAAGGCCAGCAATGGCCCTAAAATTAACTATTGACCGAAATTGGTCAGTCTTCAGAGACATGCCATCACCTGGTTGGGATACTTAAGGAAGGGCCTCAGAAGTAGTCGGGGAGTCACTCTGTAATCAGAGCTCCCACAGAGAACTGCGTGAAAGTCCATCTGTAGTCAGATACTTTCCGCAGAACTTAGTGCACTCTCAGCTGAGGAATGTGATTGTTTAATATTGTATTTGTCAAATTGTATTTACAAGTATGTGTGGCCACATGTCAATGATTGGATATTGTAATATGTTTAATAAATGTTGTCTTGATTACTTCATGACTGTCTGATTTGCTAACTTCTTTATAAACTTTCCAGACTGGACTTCGATCCTGATTAGGACTAAAGTGGTAAATACTATCTTACAGCCTCTGGGTTAAATCCCCTTTATCCGGGTCCCAAACTCGACTGCCCAAGTTAAGTTAGGTGGATACCAAAACTACACCTCTGGAGCTCGCAGACGCTCATTAACGGGCCGACTTAACCTCTGAGGTGAACACATGCTGATGAAAGGTACCGGTCTACCCTCTGAGGGGCGTACACACTATGTTCCTAGGCACTGGGCATAGTCCCTGAGACGCTCACATGGTAAGACAATGGGCGGCATCGGCGGAGTCCCTGAGACGAGCCCAAAGTAAAACCTCGTACAAACTACCGCAACAAAAGGTGCGCCGTCACAGCCGCTGAGGTTGACACATGTTATGATATGGGCTGCCCCCGGCTGAGCCTCTGAGGTGGACGTACGTGTGGTTTGGGTAAACATCGGCTTAATCTCCGAGGCACCCACATGCTCAGTAATTGGCAGACACTGAGCCTTTGGGGAATTATATAGGTCGAGGGACCCGAATAATCAGAGGCTGACATTGTCTTAAATGGTGGCGATTTCCGTGCCTCTAAGACAAACCCTGTGGAACAAGCCCACGGATCGCCCTGTCGGCCGAGGCGGATCTGGCGGACTCCTTCATCAGGGGTAAACTAGAGTTGGTAATCTAAAGGAGAGTCTCGAAGTAATCCGAACAACATAACCGTCATGACTACAATATACTGAAATGAAGGTCTTTAATAAAATGGAGTCAGATATGTGTCTAAAAGAATATCTTATACATTAAAAAGGGTAAGTAATTCCCAGGAGCGCTTGGAAGGACCAACACGCATTCACAGCCTTTGGCTGCGCCATTGGATTCCGCCATTGGGCCAGTGGGCGGCTCCCTACAAATGGCTACCAAGAAGGTCTGAGCATCTCTTTGAAAATGTGTGAAGAAAGTGTAAACTAGCTCATCAAATCACAAACCTTCCCCCTTTTATAATATTTCTTACTGAAACTATATACTACATAAAGCCTTACTAAACAGAGAAATCTACTGAAGAGGGAGGCCTTGGGCACCCCTCCTTTCATCTAGAACTTTCCATGGAGGATAGTTATACATACTTTTTCTTGGAGGTACTTCATCAACTTGTCATCCTTGTCATTCTCTTGTCTTGTGGTTGTTCCTGCTCCCATCCTCCAGTCCCCTTGTTGCCCTCCTGCTCCCATCCTCCAGTCCCCTTTTTGCCCTCCTGCTCCCACCCTGCAGTCCCCTTGTTGCCCTCCTGCTCCCACCCTGCAGTCCCCTTGTTGCCCTCCTGCTCCCACCCTGCAGTCCCCTTGTTGCCCTCCTGCTCCCACCCTGCAGTCCCCTTGTTGCCCTCCTGCTCCCACCCTGCAGTCCCCTTGTTGCCCTCCTGCTCCCACCCTGCAGTCCCCTTGTTGCCCTCCTGCTCCCATCCTCCAGTCCCCTTGTTGCCCTCCTGCTCCCACCCTGCAGTCCCCTTGTTGCCCTCCTGCTCCCACCCTGCAGTCCCCTTTTTGCCCTCCTGCTCCCACCCTGCAGTCCCCTTGTTGCCCTCCTGCTCCCACCCTGCAGTCCCCTTGTTGCCCTCCTGCTCCCACCCTGCAGTCCCCTTTTTGCCCTCCTGCTCCCATCCTCCAGTCCCCTTGTTGCCCTCCTGCTCCCACCCTGCAGTCCCCTTGTTGCCCTCCTGCTCCCACCCTCCAGTCCCCTTGTTGCCCTCCTGCTCCCATCCTCCAGTCCCCTTGTTGCCCTCCTGCTCCCACCCTGCAGTCCCCTTGTTGCCCTCCTGCTCCCACCCTCCAGTCCCCTTGTTGCCCTCCTGCTCCCACCCTGCAGTCCCCTTGTTGCCCTCCTGCTCCCACCCTGCAGTCCCCTTGTTGCCCTCCTGCTCCCATCCTCCAGTCCCCTTGTTGCCCTCCTGCTCCCACCCTGCAGTCCCCTTGTTGCCCTCCTGCTCCCATCCTCCAGTCCCCTTGTTGCCCTCCTGCTCCCACCCTGCAGTCCCCTTGTTGCCCTCCTGCTCCCATCCTCCAGTCCCCTTGTTGCCCTCCTGCTCCCATCCTCCAGTCCCCTTGTTGCCCTCCTGCTCCCACCCTGCAGTCCCCTTGTTGCCCTCCTGCTCCCATCCTCCAGTCCCCTTGTTGCCCTCCTGCTCCCACCCTGCAGTCCCCTTTTTGCCCTCCTGCTCCCATCCTCCAGTCCCCTTGTTGCCCTCCTGCTCCCACCCTGCAGTCCCCTTGTTGCCCTCCTGCTCCCATCCCCCAGTCCCCTTGTTGCCCTCCTGCTCCCACCCTGCAGTCCCCTTTTTGCCCTCCTGCTCCCATCCTCCAGTCCCCTTGTTGCCCTCCTGCTCCCACCCTGCAGTCCCCTTGTTGCCCTCTTGCTCCCACCCTGCAGTCCCCTTGTTGCCCTCCTGCTCCCACCCTCCAGTCCCCTTGTTGCCCTCCTGCTCCCACCCTGCAGTCCCCTTGTTGCCCTCCTGCTCCCATCCTCCAGTCCCCTTGTTGCCCTCCTGCTCCCACCCTGCAGTCCCCTTGTTCTCCTTAACATAAATGTACTGTTTTTATACAATGTTTAATACAATGTCTGTTGATGAGCCAAGCGCTGTCTGGCCTAGTTGCATATGTCCCAGCATGCTGTCGTACTGCAGCGGGGGTTCCACGGGGCATTGTGGTGCGTTCGAATATTTCTTTTCTTTTTTTTTTTTTTAAATCAGACTTTATTGAGAATACAGGGCAATTGCAAAAACAGCAAAATACTATACTATAACTTTACTAGGGGGGCATATTTAATCCATCCACCCATCCATTTTCCAAACCGCTTATCCTACTGGGTCGTTGGGGATCCGGAGCCTATCCTGGAAGCAATGGGCATGAGGCAGGAAACAACTCAGGATGGGGGGGCCAGCCCATCACAGGGCACACTCACCCATGCATACATAATGGCAATTTAGCAACTCCAATTAGCCTCAGGACGCTTTTGGACTGTGGGGGGAAACCGGAGTACCTGGAGGATACCCCATAACGACATGGAGAGAACATGCAAACTCCACACACATGTGATCCAGGGGGAGACTCGAATCTGGGTCGCAGAGGTGTGAGGCAGCAGTGCTAACCACTGCACCACCATGCCGCCCCCCATACTAAATATATTAAATAAATAAAAAAGACATCAGAAAAATAAACAGTAGAATCTAAAAAGTAATTTATGCAAAAAGTTTAAAGTACAATATTTTTCTTAGGAAAAAAATTCCAAAAATAAAGATTGAAGTATAATACTGTTCGACCTATTTTAAAAATATTATGAACTTGGTTTTCTTTCTACTAAATCTGCAGCTATGAATATGAAATTTAGTCAGTAACATCAATATATTTGAGGTGAGAAAATGGGAGGTTCAAGGAGACCAAACAGTACATCCCTCCAAAAGAAAACATAATTTTCTTCAATATTGAGTTGATGTATTTTCTTCAAATGAATGTGAAGACTCTACAGGCATGAAATGTTTTTATATCCTTTAGATCTTGGAATGTGATGAGTGCCAAAAGGTAGGGAGGCCTTTGACAGCTGTACAGACACTGGAGTGTATTAAGGTAATCCGTAAATTTTTTTTAGAGACATTAAGATGCTAAATGGCTATAAATAAATGCATGCAGTATGTATATACAGTTCATACTCCAATCTCTACATGTACTTTTACAAATTTCAAATTGTATTTACTAGTATTTACCCCAAGATTAAATACACACAAACATAGTTTGTTTTGTTATAGGTATCTGCTGTGTGGGAGCTGATTGGAATAGATTTGACTGGACCATTGCCTAAAACGACTGATGGCTACCAGTATATCCTTACAGCGACAGATTACTTCTCTAAATGGGTTGAAGCATTTCCTTTGAAAGGAAAGTCTGCAACTGAAGTTGGAAGGCATCTCTGTTCCATGATTTACAGACACGGATGTCCGAAAAGAATTCTGTCAGATCAAGGAAGAGAATTTGTCAATGAAGTAATGAAGTGTCCTTTTAAAGTGCAGGCAGTCAGATATTGGGTTTGGAGTAGACCAGTAGCTTTAAGATGTTTATGACCAAAAAGTAGTATTATCACTGTAACTAAGCTTTATTCAGTACCATTGAGAACACATTTCATTCTTTGTTTATTTACAAATTTATTTATTTAGTATTTAATAACTTTGTTTTTCTTTTAAAGCTCAACCACTGCCTGTGTGAGATGTTGCACATTGAGAGAAGTGTAACTGCAGCCTACCATCCACAAAGAAATGGACTGGATGAAAAAACAAACGACAATATAAAACGGTTGGTGATTTTTTTTTTTGGATGTTTTATTTTTTGTGTGTTGTTACCAGATTTGTTATATTTACTAATTTTATTATTTTTTTATTTTAAATTATCTGTTAAGAGCTCTGAAGAAACTGGTTAACAACCAGCAGAATGACTGGGACATCTATCTGGATGCAACATTATTTTCTTTAAGGTCAAAGGTCCATACAACCACTAAACATTCACCATTTCTGCTTATGTACGGAAGAGAGGCAGTGTTTCCTTCACAGGTTCCCATTGAATTGCCAGTAAGTACAATTACTCATATCTTGTCATAGTTTAGCATAGTTTCTTGTGACAAGGTGATTGCAAGCTAATGAATTGGAGCTTGAACAGCCATGACAATTGCTTCTGAAAACAGCTACGACATGTTCCGTTTTTTATATATCTATTTTATAATCAAATATAAGGTCTTGTAGTTTCAATGCAGATGTTTGTGCTGTTTTTGCAAACTGTCCTGTGGTAGAACTATGTATTGAAAGTTTTCCACAGCTTTCTATGTACATACAGGGGGTGTAAATGTTTTCACCTTTTTATTTCTTAAATTGTTTACATTTAGGGGCAGCACGATGGGTTAGTGGTTGGCACTGTTGCCTCACAGCAAGAAGGTCCTGGTTTCAAACCCGTTTGAATGGGGCCTTTCTTTGGGGAGTTTGTTCTCCCTGTGCACAGTTGTTATAATTTGTATGACTTTTCAAACTGTTTTGTTTCACTTCATGTTAAGGCCATGCAGGACAGGGGAAATGTTAATCATAAATTGTGATTTCTGTCTTGCCATTGTGATCTTACTTGTTAGCTTTCCACAATCATCCTCCCTGATGAAGCAAGTTACGGTGAGTTCAAACAGTTGAAAAACAAAACAATGGAGGCCATTAAAGCTACCACAGAAGAAAATATAAAGAAATCACAGGAAAAGCAACAGGCAGCTTATGTGAAAAGGGTGCAAAAGTTGGAAAATGTTGTACAAAGTTGGAGATGAAGTTCTTTTGGCCAACATAAGAAAATATGGAAGGAAGGGTGGCAGAATGGAACCTGATTTCTCTGGACCATACACTATAGAGACAATCAGTGGGAAAATTGTAACACTAAAAAATCGCGAAGGAGCAATATTGAGAAACAAATATAACATCAGCCACCTGAAGCCATACAGAAGGAGCTCACAACCCACTACACAACCCACTGATCCATTCAACGACCCTCCTTGTGTGGAACGAGTCAAGCCCATGCTAAGACCTCAGCAGTCTTTGGACAAGGCCAATGACCCAGAGGTAATCAAGCACAACTTGAAGAGACCCTCTGTTATTGTTTTTGCCAAAAACATGCAAAAACATATTGATGGCTCAGATGACAGCACCCCTCCCCCTGACAAAAAGAACACAGGCACCACAGGCAAAATACCAACACAGGACAAAAACCCTATATCAAAGAAAACACCCCAAGAAGAAGGTCTTGTCTTGTAACTACAAAGCTCCCAGTTGGCCAGTTTGGCCCTGTCCAGTTGGCCAGTATAGCCCTGTCCAGCGTTTTGTGTATTAAATTTACTTTTTACCTGTTTGACCGGTTGGTCACAAGTTTTACTTGAATTACAGATGGGTGAACAAAATAACAGCATGATCAGACAACTATACACAAAATAGTTAATCTCTAAACAATGCCAAAAATATGTTTATGTATAAACAGTTTTAAATATTAGGAAAGGGTGAAAATAAGTCCACCCTCCGTATATACCATGTTTTATGTTTGCATGAGTTCAGTTTGTCTGCTTCATTACAAATTCTTTAGATATTTCTTGCTTTTGACTGTTAGTCTGATGGACCTCTTTATTGTAACACTAACTGTTTTACATTTGCTTTTTAGTGATGATGCTTTGGGCTGCAAAGGACACTGGGAGGGTTGAAGCAGTTGTTGGCCCATACAAACTGTATGATCATTCTTTTCGCACCCTGCAGGGGAATGAGTGGCTTTCGGATGAAGTAAGAGAAGGAAAATAAGTTGTCCAACATATTAATACTGTAGTTTTGCATGTTGCTTATAAACCTGTTGTCTACAGGTTATTAATGCATATGTGCACTACATTTTGGAGAAACAACAGGCAAGTATCAATTATGACAACAGTTAACATTTGTCCATTTTTAAACTATATATTCAATCTATAAAAGACAAGATTATTTCTTTTTTACTGAAACCAATACACCAGATGTGTGCAGTTGTGGCAACATCTTTGTTTACTGGCAAATTCCGAACTCTCATGAAGGCTACTAAATCATAAAAGTATAACATTTTATATCTTGCATGATTAAGTATTACTAACTTACTCTTACCACTTACCACAGATGAAATTTCCTGTGGTGGAGAAGTGGGCATGCCCCGTGAATGTTGGAGCCCATTGGATACTTGTGGTGAGTGGGAATTAGGAACACTATATCATTGTGAAACAATAAATATTACAATTAAATATTTTTTATATTATTAAAAATATCATAACTAATATTATGTATGTTTGATTGCATCAAAATATTTCTAGGTTGTCGACATTCCCCTCAAAAAAATCATTCTGATGGACCCATTTGGAAATGAAGCCTCCTATGAGAGGAGAATTTTGCGCAACTGGAGGTATCACAGTTCAAGTATATTGAATATTTTCTTTTGGAAAAATTATAATGTCTTTACTTTGTTATATGTAAATGTAATGACCTTTATGTTTTAGGAATTTTATGAAACAGAGAGGGGATGATGAGAACAGAGCAACATGGACAGTAGCAACCCTGCAACACAACAAGCAGAGAGATGGTAGCAGTTGCGGCGTTTTCATTTTGAAGGTAAATGTTTTAAAAACTTTTCATTGATGCTTTTAAACCTATTCCAGTTTATAATTTGTTGTATACAGGTGTTGGTTTTGCAGAAGGAATAATAATGAGACAGCTATCATTGCTGTGTGTTATTTATTTGTTGTTGTGTACAGCGACCTTGAAATACCCAAAAAGCACATTTAAATAAATATTTGTAGTTGTTCTATTGATTTCTTCAGCTTTAGTTCTATACCACCAACATTGTATTTCATGGTGTATTGCATATGCTGAAATGAAAAGATTTATGCTGAACCTCAGTTTAGAATTGAGGATATGTACTCATATTGTGACAAATTTATAGTGATATTGATATACTTGTTTATTCTTTTTTGCAGTTTGCTGAACATCTCCTTTCAGAGGGAGACATCAGTCGAGTTCAGACGACTTCAGATTTTGTGACAAATGCCCGATTGGAAATAGCCTGTTCCCTCCTGGAATATCAGGGTGGGTTCTAGAGTAATTAAATATCCACAATAATCATCTAACTGTGTTGCTTCAGTCATACACATTTCATAATAAAAGCACAAAAAGCTTATGGGAACTTCTGTGTGTGTAGGCAAGGCATTGGACTTACTGTGTCATTTGCTCCATGTTGGAAGGCGATGTTGACAAAAGCCTAATTGAAATGGTAAATTTTTGCAGGTCATTAAATATATACAACAATATATATATAAGTATTACTTATATATATATTGTATTACTTATCAAGGGTTACAGTGTTACATGTACACATTAAAGCACACACTAACAATTGCAGTTACATGTAAATTGTTATGTACATGTAGTTAAACAAACTGTACAAATATTTTTACTTTGTTGTCTGCAAAAGATTCTAATTTATTACTTTTTTATACTTACAGGTCCAATGCGACCACTGCAACAGATGGGCACATTTTCAATGTGCAAATTTTGATCCAAAGAATCAGTTTGCTTTCATTTGTACAAAGTGTTTGTGAAAGTTTTTTTTTTTTCTTTTTGGCTTCAAATAAATATTAAAGTACCAGTACTTTTGTGTTGTCAGTTTGTTCAATTCCACCACAAAATAACATTATACTTTATGGGGTTGAAGTGTGTCATAAAAAAATCCTACCCCACTTTATGGTAGTATAATTTTATGGGGTTGAAGTGTGTCATAAAAAAATCCTACCCCTCGTTATGGTAGCATAATTTTATGGGGTTGAAGTGTGTCAAAAAAATCCTAACCCTCGTTATGGTAGTATCATTTTATGGGTTTGAAGTGTGTAAATAAAATTATGCTACCCTAACATGCGGTAGGGTATTGTTATGTAGTGCAGTTCAATTAAATACCTCCCATTTATACAGGTAGCATTTTCTGATAAGGTATGAAAAACCGATGGTTAAAACTATAACATTGCGCTACGGTAGGAAAATCTGATAAGGTAGGATGAATCGTTAGAACACCCTTACAGCGAAAACTTCGATACAAATATCCAAATTTCTAGAGAAAATACGAAAACTAACCATCGTTACAACGTACAGCGCTCTCCCCGCCCACCACAACTTGTGTCGCTACATCTACCTGTATCTACCTGATCTTCGTCCGACAATGCACATTTGTCTATTGCGTTGCTTGGCATTTAAAGTAAAATTCAAACTTCCCGCATTAAATGAGTTGCCTTGACCGATCGTTACTGGACTGCGTAGTAATGGCTTGTTAAGTGTTGTGTGCGTATTCTTTGTTTATAAAACCTTGTGAAATACCAGTCATGCTGGTAAATGTGAATTCAGAATAATAATGGAAGCAAAGGATTTTATGATTTAATTTGACCAATATTTCATTAATATTTTCAGGCCAAATGCCAATTTGGATGCAAATGTTTATTTTAAAAATCCATTTTGACCAGCCGTTGTGTATTTTTGTTGCCGTTTATCGCCAGCCGGCACTAAGTAATCGTGAGTAATTTAAGGAAAATTTCAAAGATCCAAATGAACTTTGTTGAATTATTTAACAAGTAATAATGTGTTCGTTTGTTTTGTAGTCAATTTAAGGGTCTGTTCTATTAAAGTTTTATCATTTACATGGATATTTCGTGAGTTCTTTCATCCATCTTGCACTATGTGGTTAAAACGTTCTATGCTTATAACGTACATGTTTTTGATATCCCGTCTTGTACGTAGTAACGAGGTCGACTGTATATAGTTTCAGCAAGAAATATTAAAAAAGGGGGAAGGTTTCTGATTTTATGAGCTAGTTTACACTTTCCTCACACATTTTCAAAGAGATGCTATCAGACCATCCTGGTAGCCATTCTAACATCAGGCTTAGCAGGTTTCAGAGACAGTGAATTCACAGGCCATACAACAGAACTTTCATCATGACATCAAAACCAAAACTGACAACAAGAAAGGAGACAGACAATTATCTTCAAATAGAATTAAATTCATGGATAGCTGGGTAGGTGTGTGTGTGTATTATTTTGAAGGGGGGTGTATTTTCTGAGATAAAATCCTGAAAGAGCTCCAAGTTAATAGTGAATATATTGCTTGTCTCAAGTGTATGTGATTTTTTCTGTGCTCTTGTTTTGTTTCAATAGTAAACTCGAACAAAAGTTTGTGTATTACTTTTTTTCTCCCTAAAATGCCAATTTTTGGCACCTCCAATCCATTCCAGAAAATGAATACTCGCCCAATAAAATTCCACTAGTTTCTCAGCCTTTCACAGAGTGTAATTTTCCGATATAATGGTTATGAATAATAAGATTACAGGGTGTGCATTTAGAATCGGAGAACAAGACTGAATGAAATTGCTAAATAGGCCAATACTTAGCTGATGAACTGTGGAGAGAAAAAAGAAGTTCACCCTAATTGCACCTACTGTTTTACTTGGGCCACCTTATATGCTGTGAAGGAGAAGGTTTTTATCTCATCCTCTGAGCAAAACAGTTATATCTGCTTAAGACAGCAGAGCTTTCTACTTAGAAGACAGGAAGGAGAATCGTAAGACTACAAGACATGAGGTGTTATGGGAACTAAAAGCCATATGTTGTATCAGAAGGTGAATATATACAACAAAACCCTTAAAACTTAAAACTAATAAATATACCAACAAGGGGTTCCCACGAGAAAAATGAAAGGTTTACTTAGTTATCGCTATTTTTGCAAATGCTGCTGATAAAACCCCAAACATGAGATCTACATGCAAAGACCAAGCTAGAATGAGGAAATCCAGCTGGTTTTGAGGAAGTAACACTTGTGTGCTGTTTCGTGATAATTGGTTCAACTATCACTTTGGTTTTAACAGTAAGCTTTCTGTTTTTGCAAGCTTGATGCCTAACCTCATTGGCATAAATGTTTGCTGATACTCATTGTAAAATGAAATGCAAGACGAAAAAGTTAAAAAGTAGTGTCACTTTCCATAGAAGAGTTAAATGACAGTTGTGAAGCTCTGGCTGCCTGGGATGTAATAAAATGTGGAAAGAATACCCAGAACAGAAAAGCAGACTGTAGAGCAGGCAGACCAGATCTTTATTTCATATAATTATGCCAAATGGTTCACAGTTGACTTTGGGCCTAGCTGGCTTTACTTTCTGACTCCAAATGTTTTTCAATTTGACATTGCTATGGAGGAAAGTAACAGCTAACTAAATAAATGCAAACATATTGTTTACAGATGTTGGGCGCAGAAATATTCAAGTAAGATTCATGTTGTCACGATCTCGCTGGCAAAGCGGGCGATCGTCGGGCAGGCAAGCAAACAGGAACAAGCGGACAGGCAAATACGGGGCAAAACGGGAGTTTAATCAAAGGTTTCGGGGAACGGGGAATCAGGGGGCGTGGCACACACGAGGAGCGGACGAGCCGGGCATGACAGAACCCCAAGGAAGGGGGCGACGGACGGGACGAGGCAAAACAGGACCTGAAAAACAAAAACAGAATCAATGACACGGGACCGGGAACAAGACAGAGGCACAGAACACAGCGAGGGACAAGACAAAGGACAAAACCTGACAGAGGGTCGGGAAAGCAGATAGGCAAACCAGGAAGGGAGACACAGAAGGAACGGGCGGAACAAAGGGGCCAGGAGTGCAAGGCGGGTACACCGGGGCACAAGGAACAGAGACGGGCGGAATGAAAGGGTGAGCAGAAAACAAAGGGGCAGAGACAGGCGGGACAAAGGCAGGGGCGTAGGGAGACGAGGAGGGGGAACAAAGGGGAGCCCGAGGGAGACCCAGCGGGCGACGGGCGGCAGCCGGAGGGGCCGCAGGCGGCCGGGAGGCTGGAGCCGGAGGGGACCGAGAAGGGGCCGAGGAGACAGGGCGAGGGACCCGCGGAGGGGCCAGGGAGGGAGCAGGAGGGAGCACCAGGGAAGGGGACGAGGGAGCTGGAAGGGGCCAGGGCGAAGGCAAGGCGAGGGGGGGAGCCGCCGCAGGCGGCGACGTCCTCCGACGGGCCGAAGGTGGGGGCCCCGCAGGCGACCGAGGAGCCGCCGTCGGGGAGCCCCCTGGCGACCGACCAGGCACCGGAGGGGGGAGCGAGGCAGGGCGACGAGGCACCGGAGGGGGACCCGCAGGCGACAGCCGACCCGGAGGGCCAGGACCCGCGGGTGCCAACCGAGCCCCAGCGCAGGCGAGGCAGGGCGAGCCAGGGGGCAGGGCGGGCGGGACCCCAGCCCTGCGTCTGTGCCCCCTTCCCCTGCGGGACACAGACAGGCCGACCCTAGGTCGGGGTCGACATCGCCGGGGCAAGGGACAAGGAGTCACAAGTTCTGTCCCCGAGGGGTCCCATTCCAGCTCCTCCACCTCCGAAGAGGGAGGAGCCAAGATGGAGTCGTCTGGGACCACCTCGGGGACTAGGGTGAAAGGAACAGGAGCTGGGGCTGCAGCAGGCGGAGGGACAGGAGCTGGGGCTGCAGCAGGCGGAGGGTGCGCCTCTGGGGATGCAGCAGGGGTAGGGAGCGCCTCTGGGGATGCAGCAGGCGGAGGGAGCGCCTCTGGGGATGCAGCAGGCGGAGGGGGCGCCTCGGGAGCTGCTGCAGGCGGAGGGGGCGCCTCTGGGGCTGCTGCAGGCGGAGGGGGCGCCTCTGGAGCTGCTGCAGGCCGAGGGGGCGCCTCTGGGGCTGCTGCAGGCGGAGGGGGCGCCTCTGGCGCTCTCCGGAGCTTGATCAGCCTCCGGAGGTCCTCAGCCATCCTCTCCAGATCTGAATACGGGGAGTCTGGAGAGAAGGAGGCGAAATCCTGCCCCAATTGCGCAGCGAGCCTTTCCCCCTCCGGGGGGCCCTGTGGGACCGGTTCCCCCATCACCCTCCAGTACAGTCCCTGGAGGGTGAAGTACCTGTCGGCGAGGGCCGCGGGCGATACGGGTGTGGCCCCTTTAAGAGGGCGAGGTATTCGCGGGATGGCGTCCCTCACCGCCTTATACCCTCCCCAAGTTGTCAGCCGCTCGGGCCGGTTATCGCACCGCTTGGGGGGCGGCAGCTGTTCCGCAGGGAGGGGCTCTGGGTCCGGGAAGACGAAGGGCTCGTCCTCTTCATCCTCGCTCGGAGCCCAGAGCCTCGCCAGGGAGCAGGGTCCCAGACCGTACGGTCCCAGGTCGGGACCCAGGACGAGCTCCTCCTCCTGAGGGAGCCAGGGGCTGGAGAGCGAGCAGGCGCCCAGACAGATCGGCTCTTCAGGGAGCTTCTTCCTCCTTCTCCGCTTCTTTTTGGGCTCCGTCATTCTGTCACGATCTCGCTGGCAAAGCGGGCGATCGTCGGGCAGGCGAATCAAAGGTTTCGGGGAACGGGGAACATCGGACACTGACTGACATCAAACGACATCAATGACGGACCAGGGAAACCGGGGAGACCAGGACTTAAATACACAGGACTAATCAAAGTAACTAGACAAAGCTGGAGACGATCAGGGAAATACACGTGGGTAATCAGGGGCCGTGGCACACACGAGGAGCGGACGAGCCGGGCATGACACAGGTTCACATGAAATATAATTTTAATGCCAATGTATACACACAACGACCATTTCCATGTGAAACCGAAAAAGTGTGACTATTCCAAAAAGTATTTGATAAAGTATTGTGCAAACACCAGCCTTGGCTCGATAAAAGGAACATCATTGAAGCAAAATGTTTTCTGCCTCACTAGGCTCATAGACATTAATGTATTTCTCATCACCTTCTATGTAGTAGTTGATTAGATGGTTATGGACCCATTCGTAATCCCACAAAGTAAAGCATGTTTTACCTAATCTTCTCAGTGATATGTGTTCTTGCACATTCTTGACAAAAAGATGACTGACACACATTCACCCATTTAAACATTCTGAATAGTTAAACCACCATGGAAGAAAATCTCACTTGTTTGCCAAAATTCCTTGTTGGTTTGGATGGCAGATGGTTGTGTTTAACAAGATAAGATCTGCAGCCTCCATTTTCATCCTCAGTTGCTTTCTCTTGTACAGTTCCATTTTTGGGCAAGATTTTCAGTTGTAGATTTTCATCCATGTAATACTTTTGTGAAGTGGCTTAGGCTGGCCTATCCTCTCTGTCTAGCTGCCTTCAGCTGTCACATGATCTACATTGCACTCAAGCCCCATGGTTTCCCCTACAGGTGCTGGGCCCACAGGAGGGCAGACCCATGTTATTCCTTCAGGCTATGCCTGGCCAGGCCCCATGGGTGGAGGCCCGGCCACCAGGTGCTCGCCCTCGACCTCCTGCCACAGCCGTGGTTCCAGAGCGAGGACCCAGTCTCCTCAATCCACGTGGGGTAACAGGGTGCTTGATAATACAGATTTACAAAAAAAAATTTAGGTGCCATGGTTTTTTGAATGTACTTAGGGTATTTTGAGGGTGTTGAATTGAAAAATCCCATTACTTTTGCTGAATTGGTTCTAGTTTTTGAGATAATGGTCATCCATGAAAATAATGCGCTCCCCCAATCCGACTTATCTGTGATAACAAATGCAATAGTAAGTATTTTGATTCTTTAACAGTGTCTTAGGTGATGAAATATCCCATATAATTATTTTGTATTTTACTTTGTAGGCCTACAATGCTATGAGAGCGACTTTTTGAAGCCAGAATTCAACTGTGAATTTGCAGAGGAAAGAAGTCGGCTACAGCATAAGTTTGTCAACCCAGTCTTAGTTTATAACCAAAAAGTTCTGTCTTAAGAAGTATATGAATACATGTAAAAATGATGACTTCACCAAGAAGAGCCTGCATCAGCAGTCCTGCTGTATTCTGCTACATCTGTGGAAAGAACATGGTTAAAAAACAACAAAACAGGTAACTGCTTCAAGTACATTTGTAGATCATTCCCTGGACTGAGCATGGAAAAATTAAAAGCTGGAATCTTTGGTGGACCTCAGATTCGCAAACTCATGACAGATTCCAATTTTACCAAAAGCATGAATGAGACTGGGGCTTCGGCCTGGAGGAGTTCTGTCTCTGTTGTGAAGAACTACTTGGGTAATCACAGAGCAGACGATTATGAAGAACTGGCGCAAGATGTGTTTGCTAACTTCAGAAATTTGGGAGTTAGTGCATCTTTATGCTCTTATTATCTCCATAGCCATTGAAACAGATTTCCAGATAACCTTGGAGACTTCAGTGAGGAACAAGGCGAGAGGTTCCACCAGGATATGAAGGACATGGAGTAGGGATTTCAAGGCAGAGGGGACATACACATGATGGCAGACTACTGTTGGAGTCTCCAACGTGATTGTCCTGATGACACACATAAAAGGAAATTGCATAAACAGCGTTTTTTGAAGCATTGACATTAATAACAATAATTAATTAATATAGTATTAATCAAATCATAAATAACTTTTTCCTATCATTGTTAGATATTTCTAATTTCTTTTTTGTATGATGTTAGACTGTTTACTTACTAGTTGTAACGAAAATTAAAATATTCTTGCAATTCTGAATGCTTTTCTAACATGTTGCGTAAATTAATTAACTATTAAATATCAGAAACTAGAGCCAATCTGACAGTACCAAAGTCATATTCTTAATCAGCACCATAAACGTAATATAAAACCGTTCAGACATTGTTAGTATGTTGGTAAGTATAATGGCAATCCAGAGCATTGTCGGTCAGAAATTCTTTTTTACGCTTCCCTCAACTTGCTCTTGGTAGAGTAAGCTGTCTGCGAAGGGCAGCCACCTGTTGGGACACCCAGGCGACTGGGGGTTAAGGGTCTTGCTGACGGACCCGCAGATGTGCTGAGGCGGGGTTTTAACCGCCGACCTGATTACAGATTCACAGGCTTAGCCCACTGAGCCACATGCTGCCACCTATCCAGCAAAGTATCAAATTGTTGAGTCATAAGGACCAGATCAATGCCATCCATCTACACTGGAAAATGTACCACTTTAGAAACTTTCAGAATGCATTGTAATGTTCAGTATGAGAATTAATAAAAGAATATAGCATAGTGTTTAATATAATACTTCATAAGCTCCAATGAAGTTCTCGTCTATAATGCATTATAGATATCTCCATAATGCATTATAATGGTCGGTATAATAATAAACTGTAACTGTAACTAGTTATAATGTGTCTTTCTGAGATGAAAAATTAAACTTTAACTAGTTAAAATGCACATTGTTGATATCAGAAATTCATCACTGAAGAAAAGGGGGACATGCCCTCTGATTTTGGCAATAAGCAAAACGTGGAAAGTGGACTATTTTATTTGCATTGGGAACCTAAGTGAAATTCATTTTATTTTGAAAATGAAAGCATGATGATAGCCTGCTATGCTTTTGTTTGGTCATTCTCACAAACACAAGAATCATTTGAGAAAAAATAAATATCTTGATGTACACAGGATGGATAGAAGGTACAAAAAAAGCTGCCATTTTAAGGAGAAAAAAGGAATTCACAAGCAAAGGTTTGTTATAGGTTACTATTGAAACAGAACAAGAGCACATGAAAATGCATGTACACCTGGGACAGGCAATACACTGTCTACTTGAGCTACTTGTAGCTCCTTCAAGAATTTCAAGAAATTCACCCCCCCAAAAAAAAACAAACAAAAAAATTCACACACACACACACGCACACACACACACCTACAGTACTAATGAATTAAACTCTATTTGAAGGTGATTCTCTGTCTCCCGGTTGTGGCAATTCCTTTTTCTACTTATAATTAAATAAGCTTCTTATAATTAAATAAGCTAAATAAATTTCTTGTAACTCCTAGAGCAAGGTGTGTGAGGTGACTTGTCAGGTTTGATGTCACACTGGTTACCAGGAAGGTCTGATAGCATCTTTTTGATAATGTGTGAAGAAAGTGTAAACTAACTGATCAGATCACAAACCTTCCCCTTTTTAAATATTTCTTGCTCAATCTTTAAACTATATAAAGCCTTACTGAACAGATAAATCTTCAGAAGACGGAGACCTTGGCTGCCCCTGTTTTCATCTAGAACTTTCCATTGAGTACAGTTATACTTACTGATTGTTGGAGGTACTTTATCAAGTTTAGTTCATTATTCTTGTATTGCTAGTTTGATTAGTGAAGCACAGACCTAAATCTAATCAGGAAATTAACTGCTCTCTTCCTCTTCATCCTCCAGGAGACATCATCATGGGTTTTCTCACCATCTCCACCATCCTCTACACCATCTTCTCTTTCAGTGGAGCTTTCTGGGTGCCAGAAGGTAAGAAAAAATCTTTACTGTTTTTTTCTTTTTTTCTTTTATATAACTTTTGATATTATGTGTGTAGATTTTGTATCCCTGTGTTGTGATTTCTCTGGGTATTCCACTTTCCTCCTGTAGTTTAAAGGCATGCAGTTAATTTACATTTCAACATTTCCCATAGCCTGTCAGTGTGTATGTACGTATCTTCCTGTGTAGTGGTACTTTGAATCCAAAACTCACTTAAATTGCAGTTTCCGTGACTCGTGCTTGATACGCTTGCAACTCGGACATAGACAGGATACAGTGACAACTCACACTTGGACTCAAACTTAATCATCTGACACACTGCTAGGCAGTGCTCATTAACCAGAAAAGATTTACTGAAATAATTCAGTGTAGTGTTCTGCAAAGTGTCAGTGCCCTGTCCTTGGTCATCCCCCTGCCTTACACCCTTATCTTTGCGGTACCCTGCATAGGACAGATTGATATAGAGAATGGATGGATGGATGGAATCTGCAGTGTTCATCTGTCATGTTATATTTGTATTTGCCTTTCAAATACTTTGGATACACACCTCACTAAACTGAGGTTAGTAGCTACATTACAGATTCAGTATAATTCACCACATAATTATTGCCGCCAGTATAATTGTAAATTATTGCCGCTACTGCTTCAGAATTTTATGAAATGTCATTAAGTAGCAATTGTATGACTCTGAAGAGAACATTGGTTTTGAAACGCAGAATACAGGAAGTGTAGAAACAATGCTGATACACATTCATGCACGTAGCAAACCCGCTCAGATGTCTATGGTCTGCAGTATGTGCTTGATAAGAGGGAGAGAGAATTTAAAAAGTGAGAAAGCTAGATTTAACTAGCTAAAATTAAGTTAGATTTTACAGTTTACAAGAACATTCGCGATGTGACAAAATTCTCTATTGCTATTCATTATTATTATTATTATTATTATTATTAATAATAATAATAATACATGGTGAAATAACGGTTCAGTTAACCTAACATTGACATTAGCAAACTCAGTGAATCATAATACCGGTAATGTTACTTACAATAAACTTACAATAAACATCAGGAGTGTCGTGACGTAAAACTGCGTTAGGGAAAAACTGTCGTGACAGAAAACTGCTGAAAAAAATCCTAGTGGTAATAGTGTGTTTGGTTGATTCAATATGGGGCTACACTGACCACCTAGAGTATCCCGAAAAGTACAAAAATAAGTAAGAACTAGCTAGCTATACTGTATGTCGCACTTGCAATTTTCATTACATGCTGTTAGCATAGAATGCCCCACAATTCAATCCACCCATTCATCCATTGGCTACTGCTTATCGGGTGTTGGGGTGCAGCAGTCTAAGCAGGGATGTCCAGACCTCCCTCAGCCACCTCCAGCTTCACTGGTGGAATACCAAGGTGTTCCCAGGCCAGCCAAGAGATATAATCTCTCCAGCGTGTCTTGGGTCTGCACTGGAGTCTCCTCCTGGTTGTACATGCCCAAAACACCTCCTCAGGGAGGCATCTAGAAGGCATCAAGTTAGGTGTCTGAATCACCTCAACAGGCACACACCGGGTCAAGCTGCAGGCCCCCCTGTACTTGAGCCCCCGATAGTCCATTAATGATATACCGCATAGAGGGACTACCGACTACAGAAACGAACTCTTAAACTACTTTAATCTTGTACGTTAACAGGGCATTTGTAACGTGAGCAACAAAACAAATGTTTACAATGGATCATAGCAAAAAGAAGACATGAGCATAATGTGAGATTTAAACACACCGGACGACTCTGAATGAT
Source organism: Brienomyrus brachyistius (assembly GCF_023856365.1). Lineage (NCBI taxonomy): Eukaryota > Metazoa > Chordata > Actinopteri > Osteoglossiformes > Mormyridae > Brienomyrus > Brienomyrus brachyistius. The sequence continues at coordinate 2,021,564 of NW_026042321.1, forward strand.
TGATCTGGTAGTTAAATTATTTTAAACCACTTGCATAGAAATTGGGACAACTTTCGTTAACAGATACTACATAATTCTATTTAGTTTGTTCAACAGATAGATAGTAGGACGCGTTTATTGTAAAAGCTGAAATTACCGATATTAACTTATATAGACTGATTTTTTGACTGATCATTTAAAAGCAATGCTAGATAATGTTAAAAGTCATGCTGATGAATATTATGTTTTAATAGCTTTCACTCTTTGTAAGGCTAATGTGGAAAGGGAACCATTATTCAAATTGCAAAGTTTGTTAAATTTTGTATCTAATGACTGAGTAAAACTGGTTTGATCCCAGCAGACCTTTGTAGTCTTTACGATGTGACAACTGCATGTGCATGAAATGCCATGACTATATTAACATGGTACATTGTGCAAGCCAATGACAGCAGGGGGGCAGTGGGTATCGCTGTTGCCACACACCGATGCTTTGTGCGTGTGGAATGTGAATGTTCAACCTGTGTATATGTCTGACTTTTTCGTGAATCCTCCAGTTTCCTTCCACTGTCCAAAAACATGCTATTTAAGAATCAGTGTGCCTAAATGTAGCATATGTGTGACTGAGTGTGCACCCTACACTGGTTGCTTGGTTCCTGCCTCATGCCAATTGCAATGTATATATTATATTATCCATCCATCCATTTTCCAAACCGCTTATCCTACTGGGTCGTGGGGGGTCCGGAGCCTATCCTGGAAGCAATAGGCACAAGGCAGGGAACAACCCAGGATATATTTATATACTTATACTTTATATTATATTATATTATATTATATTATATTATATTATATTATATTATATTATATTATATATGAATCATCAGATTAATTGGTAGATTATTCGATTATCGATATAATCGATAGTGACAGCTCTGTATTCTCAAACACCAGGAGATACTAGAATCATAGGAATAAAGGAATACAAGACAAAACATACACAGCTGGACCCAAGCAAGAATAACCAAGGGTTACAGAGTGTCTTGGAACACCAGTGAACAAAAACCTTTATTAAATCAGGGAGTCAAGAATATGAGACAAAACTCATCCCGTATTGGTTAAAAATAGTACACAGTATTTTTTTTTTCAATATGGCCAATCACAGTTGGCGGAGTGGTGGGTCTGAGGCTAAGGATCTGTGGTTAGTACTTCAAAGGTTAGCAGTTCAAATGCTGTGAATTCAAGGGTTCTATTGGTCCGTTAAGCCAGACCCTTAACCTGCACTGCTTGGTCCTGAGTATGACATTAACCTACATCCAGCCCTGTAAGCAGGTCCTGAAAGTCCTCTTTATGAAATGCTGCAAGCAGGTCCTCATATATCTGAAAGTGAGTTGAAAGTTCGTAAACAGAGGAGCACCAGTATACCAGCAATTTGTGTGACTTGACCCTAATGTAATACAGTTAACCAGATCTGCGCCTGTTCTTTCATGTGCCGCCACTGTGTTGGACTATGGCTAAGTGATAGAATTAGATTACCCCATAATTAATTACACGAGTTCTCCACGATGGATTGGACTGCTACCACACTTGTAACATACATAATGGCACAGTGCATTATATGCAATTAAAAGACTATGGAAAAATATCTTCTATGGCTTTTTCTGTTGAATGTTAAACATATTTTTGTGCATTTCAGTGCTCCAAAATGAAACTAAAAGTCTGGAACCTTCCAAAGGTTAGTACCTTTTATTTTATTTAAAACATCACAAAACAGATAAAGTTATGTTCATCTGCAAAATGAATTGGATTAGTCTTACTTTTTTATGTTTACTACTACATACTGATTTTACTATACAACTGCAGTATTGTTATAATAGTTATATCATTATGAATTATATTGTCTGTCATATGAACAAGAACTGTTTGAGAAATGTGATGATGTTCTTTTGCCCAAAAATATTATGGATGCAAAACAGTCACTTTGCAAACTTTTGGACGTCTTGAGATATTTGATTCTCATTAAGAGTTATTCTACTTTAATAGACTAATGAAGGTGGATACTGGTGCATGAAGTGGGCCAGTACTCACTGGTACGCATTACCATAATCTCTTTGTGTTTTTCTTCATAATCTGCTGGTACTGTTTAACAAGTTGAGTACTGGTACCTGTTTTTCCCACTTCAAGCACTGGTGACCCCCAAGACATAACATGTTCATGATATTCAGGTAATGTTTAAGACTATAATTTCAACCGCTTTAATAAAAAAAGTAAATAAATTTTACTTTTACACTAGAGGGGCAAGATGAGGCGACCCCCAAAACAGGAATGGTTTAACAGCTGGAGGCCACTGGCATTTTTCCCTCCTCATCTTTTCTGACAGTTTTTTTCACTAGTTTTGCATTTGGTGATGGTCAGTGTCACTGCTGGTAGCATGAGGCAATACCTGGACCCTACAGAGGTTGCACAGGTAGTGCAACTCCTCCAGGATGGCGCATCAATATGTGCTATTGCCAGAAGGTTTGCTGTGTCTCCCAGCACAGTCTCAAGATTCCAGTAGACAGGCAGATAATCAGGGAGAGCTGTACAGGGCCGTAGAAGGTCCTTAACCCATCAGCAGGACCGGTATCTGCTCCTTTGTGCAAGGAGGAACATGATGAACACTGCTGGAGCCCTACAGAATGACCTCCAGTAGGCCACTGGTGTGAATGTTTCTGATTGTTTGGTCAAAAACAGACTTCATGAAGGTGGCCTGAGGGCCCAACGTCCTCTAGTGGGCCCTGTGCTCACTGCCCAGCACCATGGAGCTCGACTGGCATTTGCCATAGAATACCAGAATTTGCAGGTCTTCCACTGGCACCCTGTGCTTTTCACAGATGAGAGCAGGTTCACCCTGAGCACATGTGACAGGCGTGAAAGGGTCTGGAGAAGCCATGTAGAACGTTATGCTGCCTGCAGCATTGTTCAGCATGACTGGTTTGGTGGTGGGTCAGTGATGGTCTAGGGAGACATATTCATATAGGGATGCACAGACCTCTACAAGCTAGGCAATGGCACCTTGACTGCCATTAGGTATTGGGATGAAATCCTTGGACCTATTATCAGACCCTATGCTGGTGCAGTGGGTCCTGGGTTCCTCCTGGTGCACGACAATACCCGACCTCATGTGGCAAGAGCATGTAGGCAGTTCCTGGAGGGTGAAGGAATTGATACCATTGACTGGCCCCCACACTCACCTGACCTAAATCCAATAGAACACCTCTGGGACATTATGTTTTGTCCATCCGATGCTGCCAGGTTGCATCTCAGACTGTCCAGGAGCTCAGTGATGTCCTGGCCCATATCTGAGAGGAGATCCAGGATATTAGTAGCGTGTCCCGACATTGTACGCACATGGGGCCATACAAACTACTGAGTATGATTTTGAGTTGCTGCAATGAAATTTCGGCAAAATGGACTAGTCTGCCGCATCATTTTTTCGCTGTGATTTTCAGGGAGTCTTTGAATTCAGCCCTCTGTAGGTTGATAATTTTCATCTCCATCTAACCATGGGCATCCTTTCCTTCCTAACACATTACTCAGTCCATATATGTATAGATATCCAACATGACTTTTTTTTCATTGAGATCTGATGTGTTTTCAAAGTGTTTCTTATATTTTTTTGAGCTGTGCGTGTGTGTTTATATATATATATATATATATAAGACTAAAATTAAAGTTATCAGATAGGGGATTTAAAGAATGCAGTAGGTATGTAGCTTCCCTATTGTGAAGGCTGTAACTGTCCTAACACCTAATTATAATTACTTAAGTCAGCTAAACCAAAACTAACACCCCTCCTTCATTCTACAGGATTTTCTTCAGGATTGAACATCCCTACAGCCAATTGCCCTGGTGGTTGGCATCAGTATCATTCACGCTGCTTCTACTTTGAAGGACAACCAAAATCATGGGTGGATGCACAGGTAAATGCCACTACTGATAAAATCTTGATTATTTGAGATTGTGCTGCACTTATTAATGAATCCTTGAAGAGCATTTCGTAATGTACATGGGAAAACTGGAGGATTCATGTATCTCTAATCAGTGTTGGGGAAATTAGGTGGAAAGTTCAATTCTAGAAAGTACAAATCCAGACCATGGTTTTGTTTCAATCAAGCACACTGAAAAAAAGTTACTTTGAATTAACTCAATTGAATCATAGACAGTTTCACACAAATAGAATGAGTATTTTGAAAATGAAACATTCTGTTTAAGTTGATGCATTGACTTTGTGTTCTGAGAACAGAACATAGCTGAGTTAATCATGTTCTCATGTCTGATTAAACCAACTAAATTACTCTCTTTCAGTTTAAATTGGGTATATATTCTAACGTTGTATATTTTGCCCATCATCATGAAGAGGATTTTGCCAAAACCTTACAGGATGTTGTCTATAATAAAAACTGAACAGTGGTGGTTCTTCATAAAATCTAAATATTAAATGAGCAAAATGATTTGATTTGTTCTTCTATTCCAAGTTATGGTCTAAATGCAATGAGGCTGCTGTTCATTATTCCTGCTCTAGGACACATGCACTCCTATAGCCACTAGGGGAGCTCTTGCCTTCTCTCAGCCCTGATAAATAATATTGCAGTCTAGAAACCAATTCAGTTGGTTTAATTAGACATGAGAAAACTGAGTGAGACTGACTCAACTATGTTATGTTCTTATAACACATAGTCAATGTAAAAAGAATGTTTCATTTTCAAAATACTCATTGTAGTTGGGTGGGACCACTGTCTATGATTCAATTGAGTTCTTTCAAAGTAACTTTTTTGACTGTGGTTGGTTGAAACAAAAGCTTGGTCTGGATTTGTACTTTTTGGTCCTAAACATTCCACCTCTGACTACATTGGATTACTGCTGGAAGACTATCCCACAGCTGAGGAGCGCTATAAGAGAAAGCTCTGTAGCCTGCTGTAGTTCTTTCTACTCTAGGTTCTAATAGATTTCCTGATCCTTGAGATCAAAGCAGGCGGGGAGGGGTTGTAAGAGACCAGTAGATCTCTAAGATATTTTGCTGCAAGGCCATTCAGTGCTTTATAAGTTGATAGTATTATTTTGTAATTAATCCGAGACTTAACTGGAAGCCAGTGCAGGGAGCATAAAACAGCTAACATCATCAGTTTCATTTTAGTTTTTTTAAGACCTCTGGCTGCTGTATTTTGTAACAACTGAAGATCACTTGAGGATCCTGATGGACAACCAGAAAGGAGGGCATTACAATAGTCCAGTCTTGAAGTTATAAAGGCATGTATTAATTTTTCTGCCTCATGAAAGGAGGGCAACTTCCAAAGTTTGTCTATGTTCCATAGATGGTAGAACACAGTTCTAATAATACTTCTTATGTGAGCATTGAAACATTGATCTAAATCAAACAGGGCACCAAGTGTCAGGATCGGCGCCAGTGAACGGGTGTTCGTTCAGGCAGGCGAGCAAGCAGGAAGCAGGCAAGCAAGCGAAGGACGGGAAAACGGGGATTTATTCAATAGTAGGGCAAGGCAGGACGGAACACAAGTACACACTTGCAAACATCAATGATGGGCCAGGAACCAGGGCAAGACACGGACTGAAATACACAAGACTGGGCAAACATAATCAAACACAGCTGGGTACGATCGGGGAAGCTCACGTGGATAATCAGGGGGCATGGCACACACGAGGATCGTACGAGCCAGGCATGACACCAAGATCTCTGACCACATTTTTAGGCTGAGTAGGAAGACCACTAAGGCTTAGGTTGTAAAACTTATTTTGTGCAGCCTTAGGACCAACTAGCAGTACTTGTTTTCTCTGTGTTTAATTTAAAAGTTTTGTCATCCAATACCAGATGTCTAGTAGATAGTCTTCTAACGCAAAGAGCTGGGATGTGTCATCTGGTTTAACAGATATGTATTACTGTGTATCTGTGTACACCGACTGATATAACGAACCACCACACTCCTACTGATCTGAAGCTTGTGTTTTATTTGGCTAAACTTGTTACAATATTATATTATTATTCTATTTTTAAACTGTAGCCTGTCGTTGTATTTGAATTGAAGGAATTAACGATTGTAAGATTGAAAAAATTTTGGGTGACAGCGAAATCTGCCGAATCGGGGTGTGTAAGAGTGCACTGAGGTCAGGTTATATTTTTGCATCCCCTTTCTTTTGCAATCCCATGTAGTTCCTAAATACTTAACATTACTGCAGAAGTTCATCAAAGCTATGAAGACAACTAGTATCACATTCTGTAGATTAGACAATGGCAATGGCTCCACTCCTTATACAGCCTGACCCGCCTGATAGCATATCCCAAACTTTATATGGATTAACTACAACATGTAAGGAATAATTGACGACGGGCGGCTTCGCGTCGTGGCCGCATTACCACCTCGGGTGTGCATTATTTTCTAATAATTCAACGGTCCGGAGTCAATTATTCTGCTTATACTAGGGTTGCCTCACCTCAAGATATCAATCAGATGATATATTTCAAGGGATTAGTCCGGATTTTCTACTTAAATCGCTATTGTGAGTAGGATTATTTCTTCCGCATCTCATCCAACGACTCTTTTGCTAGTTCCAAAGCGTCATTTTAAAGCTGGCAATGGAGGCTTGAGCCGTTGATAGCAGACTAATGCGGTTAATAATGAAGTTATTAGAAAGAGAGCGAGAGAGACAGAGACACAGAGAAAGAGAAACACAGAGAGAGAGAGAGAGAGAGAGAGAGAGCTTGTATGAATTAGGTTACCTCTGTGTGTCCCTCAACAGTGTTCTGAAGCACCGTCTCTAAACTGTAAGTCTGCTTTAAGATGCAGCGCTGTTATTACCTCGCTAGTGAGAAATGCCATGTGTAGCCTTTAAGTTGGTACACTCGGCTAACTAATACTTCTGCAGCCCAGTTCTTGAAAGTTTCATATTCACCGTAAATATTAAAATTTACTTTCGGAAAATCATCTGTCATGTTGTTGTTTTTGTTAGTCCTGTGTGCTGTATAGGTACTGTATGCTAATTTCCGTTATTACAGTTAACTATGCGAAGTGATATGGAACTGTAATGCAGTCAAGAGAGCTACCTGGAACTACGTTCGCCGTGTGTATATCTGAAAATAATTGCACACCTCAGAACGTTCGTCAGCCAATCAGATTCAAGCATTCAACGGTCCCGTAGTATAAAGTTAAATAATACGCTGCTTAGGTTAACCTGGTTAACTATAATGTCAAAAAAGTTTTACCTCTGATGTCCTAATAAATATTTGGAAAAACCTGAAAAGATCAGGGAACTTTGTGCGTGTGTGTGTGAGCGGGTATATCTATCCTTATGAAGACACAATGTCCCCATAACGTGATAAATATCCATTTTTTTTTCCAGTTTCCTGGTCCCCATAAGGGAAAACTCTATTTTATAAATATCGGTGACTGGTATGAAAAAATTAAAAATTCAAAAACTCTTGTATTTTGCTTGGTTACTTATGGTTTTGGTTAGGGATGGGTGAGGGTTAAGGTTGTCATAGTTAGCGTTAACATTTTTCCCATAGAAGTGAATGAGAGGGCCCCATAAGGATAGGTATACCCTACATGTGTGTGTGTGTGTGCTTGTGTGTGTGTGTGAGAGAGAGAGACACTGCATTTGGCGAGAATCAAAATGAGATAGTTGAACAGTAGCCCTGCAGTAATGTTACCCTATGCCATGGCCCCACCATTCAAAAGGGAATTTAACCTACAGCAGGTTCAAGTTGAGGGCTATAGAAAAATATCCAGAGTTTCAGTTCAATAGCCCCAGAATAAAATCACTAAAAAGAATTATTTTACATATGAAAAGGAAACTATATGGAGTTAGCAGATGTGTTTTCTGCTACAACAGTGTTCTTGTAATGTTTTTGATGTAAATGAAAGGTGAAGAGTTTGATCATTTTGAAGAAGGGCTTGACAATCGTTCTACACATTTACGGGCCACAGGAGATCTCTACAATGACACAATTATTATGCTGCTTAACCCGTAACCAAAAACATTGCACAATCATCAGATAATTGTAGTATTTCTAACACTGCGTTGTAAATACAAAACTGTATTTAATTCAGTCTTGTTACAAAAATAGATGCACAGATGCTATTTTTAACTTTCTTTTATGTATTTTTTTATTGGCAACACAGAATAAATAAAACTAAATTTATGAATGCGAGTGGCATAATAAAGAAAAGTTCCCAGTAAAACTGAAAATACTAGGTGCCCAATGAAGAGTTTATGATTAAGGGATTCATCAATTTATAAACTGCCCCTGTTCTTTTCTTCTGCACAGAACAACTGCATCCATTTAAAAGGGACTTTGGCATCCATCCACAGTTTTGAAGAGTACCAGTTTGTGCAGAGAGTCACAGGCAGCCATTTTCCTCGCGCCTGGATTGGTGCATTTGATGCTGTAAAGGTAAAGTGATTGGAATTATATAATACAGTTTGAAACGGAATGTAAATACTGTAATATTACACCATTTTGTTTTAAGTTACTCTAGCTGGTGTGTGCTGATGTGACGGCTCACACCTACTGGGTCGAATCCCATCTCTGCTCTGTGTGTGCAGTTTGCATGTTCTTCTCTTATGGATTTCCTACAGATATTCAAATGGATGTTGGTCAGACAACTTGTAAAATTAATTTAATGGTAAAAGTAATCTGTCCAGGTTAATTTCTAAAAAGAAAAATATTGCCCGGAGGTTCATGTGGATAGAGAGAATATCTTAACCAGCATAACCCCGGTGCTGATAACGGTCAGAATACAAAATGAAATGGGAAAGAAAAAAACTAAATTATGCTTCATTTACTATGTGCACAAGTATGAATATCGGTACACTAGAGTACTGACTTTTGCATATCCCTGCCTTTGAGACATACTCATGTGAATGAATTAATGGATTAATCAATCAATTAATCAATCACTTAATTAATTAACACCAGATAAATTACATAAAACTGAGCACAGACTAAAGGAAGCAGCGAAATGAATAGTAGCATTAAGTTAAGCAGCACAAGAATTCAGCAGCAGCATAAAAGTGCTTTTAGTGCAGATTATTAAAGGCCTTGTTCCAGTGTATGTGGTCTTAAACATGTGCACACAGTTACTTTTCACTGTTCTGCAAGAGGGGTTTGATGGAGGCCACAGCCCTTGGATAAAAACTGTTCTTCAGTCGGTTTGTTTGGGTTTTAATTGCCAGATGGCTGTGCTTCAAAGGGGGGGGGGTATGCGACTTGTCCTTGACCATGTTGTTTAACTTCACAAGCTTTCCATAGATGGGTATCTAAGTGAGAGCGAAGCTTGGGGTTGATGCACAGTGTCAGCCATTTATCTTTTTTTTTTTTTTTTTTTTTGGGGGGGGGGGGGGCCTTGCTCAAGAGCCCAGTGGATGTGTGACTATTTTGCCAAGGACATGATTCAAACCAACAAACTTCCAGTTATAGGTACAGAGGCCTAATGATATTGCAACAATGCACTTAATTTAGAGATCCAAACATGCTTATTTAATTGGATATAGAATGTTTTCAATTAAACATACTCATGGAATGACTCTCAAAGAATGACCTCTATCCCCTAATCTTCCAACTTGTACAGGTAGGAACCTGGCTCTGGATTGATGGGACTCCTTTTGACTTTACCAAATGGAACCCCGGAGAACCGAATAACCCTGGAGTAGAAGACTGTGCAGAGATTAACTATGGAGGTAATATCCAATGCAGAACCAAATGAGCCTAAAATGTTTCTTGTAGGATTTCTGTATAAAAAGCTAACATTTATATTGGATTTTCAATGGACTTTATGTTTATTTAGATTTTCTGTAAGGGTGTTAAAAACCTATTACCACACCTTTTTTATAGAATAGTAAACGGTTCACTCCTTGTGTGTGTATGGTGTTTGTGTGTCTCCTTGGACTGTGCAGATTAGCTCTGGGTAAGAAATAGGGCTGGATGTTGTGCAATATTACTATCAACATTGCATGTTATGTACATGCAAGGATTGCAATAGTTAGTCGGCTTGAGATAAGACTTTTCTAAGTTTTCATATAATCAGCAAAGGCGTCGGAAAATGGGGGGCTGGGGGCAGTGACCCCAATGTCTGCTGCTCCCTCCCGCCAAAATAAATAAATAAATAAATAAAGTATATCTATGCCATACACAGTCTGCACCATGTCCTCCCTAATGTTACATGAAAGGATATTTATTTTGGGCTGAACATTAGAAAAATATCACATTGTGTTATTTTTGGGTTTAGTGATGGCCAAATCATTTTACAAAATCATTTTACCACATTGTGATAAAAATTTGCAAATTCATTTAAAAAATGGAAAAGATCTTGTATAAGATGCAGATGTCTGTACTGTGTGTGTGTGTGTGTCTATGCCCACTCTGTCATGGGACCTGTGCTACCTAGGACAGGCCCCAGATCCCTGTCAATTCTAACCAGGATAAGCAGTTAGAGGACATATTTCACTGTTTTCGTGTTATTTTAAATGTTCTGATACATCAATGTTATGTTAACAGTTAATGTATTGATACATTGATCAGTATTAACCATAAATTGTTTTTTTTTATGTAGCTGAAAAGGGATGGAACAACCTACGATGTATGACACTGTTGCCTTCTGTCTGTGCCAAACTGCGTTAGTTTCCTCACTGTCTGGACAGTGCCTGCAAGATCATTGTTTTTTTTTCCTTATTGTCTTAGCAATGAGTAACAGTTTCTCACAAAAGATTCTTTGCACATTCTTTACACTGTATACCTGTGTAAACCTTTAGCTATAATAAATGCTTCTGCTATAGCATCAAATTATCTGAAGTAAATGTGTTATTGCCAAAAACCACAGTGGAGTTAAGTAGTTTATAGCAATTAGGTCACCAAGTACCTAGAGCAGGGATTCTAGGCCTTTACAGCCACACAGCCTGGCTATTCCGTGTTATATTATCTGGACTCAGAGAATACACATGGGTCTGGGACCGGTCCGCTGCCACCACCACAGACACTGTGCCTATTAAACCAGTAACTCAAAAACATGTGACTGATCTTTTTCAGATTTTGCATTTTACAGTATGGGTGATTAATTGGATTTTTTTTCAGTAAGAGAGAGATCATCCCCAAAGTGAAGCAACACTATTTAATGACAGTAAAGGGAAGGGTTAAAGCAGACAGCATTTGACGTGCTGAATGTGATTATTCAAGAAGTATTTGGTGGATCTTATTACTGCAGCATGAAAAACATGATGGTCTATGTCTGATTTAATTTTGAGAGTAATTGCTCCAAAAATGAAGGAGCAGTGCTGTGTGGCAGCAAGGAAGCAAACAGCGGCTGTAAAAGACACTTAGTATTGTCAACACAGTATATTTAAAAGGATTTTATGGATCTTTGTCTAACTTTGCAGCAACATTTAAGGGATGACAAGCTGTAAGTGATAACATTTTCAGACAGATCGCACCAAAACTGAAGAACTGTGTAGTTATAGCAAAAACAAGGGTAGTTTCAGACTTTTGATTCTATTAGCACGATACCTCAAAAAGTATTTGATAGATCATTTTCAGCCTTTGCCAACATTTTTTAAGAGTGAAGATCTGGACCTGATCAAATTCTGAGACAAATCACACCAAAACTGAAGCAGCACTGCACAGTGATAACAAAGAGGAGGCAGGCACAGACACTTGATCTTGTCAGCATGATAACTGAAAAATTCTTTGTCCGATCTTTTCCAAGCTGCAGCCACATTGTATAGGTGAAGATCTGGACCTGGTCGAATTTTGAGACAAATCACAACAAACTTGATGCAATAGTACTGAGTGACAGCAAAAAGAAGGATGAGATGATTAGAGGTTTCTCCTAGTGAAACGGATAATTCTATTTGCAATTTTTACTGTATTAACTATATTTGATCTTTGATGGACCATGTCCTGCTTTTGCTGAGTTCAATGTGTCCCTAGGTCAACAAGGGAGGGGTTTGAATTTCACTTTTTTAACCAATCACTCTTCATTGTATGACACCGCATAAATTATAAGCAGTGTTCTCTCTTAAACAGCAGGATACACAGATTTCCAAAGTACCTGCTTTGTTGTGCATGCCTTTAGTGAAGATAAACATAGACAAAACACAGGGATTTGTTTGCCTGCAAAGACTGTATGGGGCAATGTAAGGGTGCATCTTCATTTATTATTATTAATAATAATAATAATAATAATGAAGGTTGAATCAGCGATCTTTTGATAAACACAGAGGCTTAGCCTACTGAGGCACAGACACTGCCAGCCTCAGGGACAGAAGCCTTGAGTTTGAAAAGGAGAAAAAAAACACACAAATATGGTAATTTGACACCATGAAGACCGTGATTGTCTAAAGAGTCAAACATAAGCCCCTCCCTTGTTGACCCAGGGACACACTGAACTCAGCAAAATCAGGATGTCCCTTTGGGTGATTTTACTGCTACAAAACCATTACAGTATATGGGTGAATATCCATACCTGAAAACAGACCTCAAATTAACTCAAAATTGGAACTGCTCTATAGTGCTATGGGTTCTATAATTTATTAGGCCCTCAAAAGGGTTCTTTGTCGATAAACCATATGGTTCTATATAAAACCTTTAAAAGATTCAATTTCCCAAACATTTTATTCCCCTGGTTAGCCACAGTTTTAATAATTCATAATAATTGCTAAAAATTCTTAACAATAATTAATTGAATAATTATCAGACAAATAATTAAATTATAATGAAACGTACCATTACTGTATATGAAGTTAATTTAACTACTACTACTAATTAATATAAAATAGCCAATAACTTGTAATATGTTAAACTTCAATAATATACATTAAGCCATGCCTGTTAACACTGGGCTTAGAAAATAAAGGGCATTTCCCGGGGTACCACCCCTGGTTAATTTAACCTTTGCACACTGATCAGTTTGTCAAAGATCATTTTTCATACCTCACCCATATTGTCACGCTTGGCGTTTGCGGGTGAGGCGCACGGACGGGGCGAGCGGGCAGGAAGCAGGCGAGCAGGCAGAATTAGGGCAAACGGGGATTTATTAAAAGGATGAGGACTTGGGAACATGGCACGCCGACTAACATCAATGACAGACAACCGGTTAGTACAAAACAGGAACTTAAATACATGGAACAAGGCAGCAGGAAACAAGACACGACTGGGCACGATCAGGAAATCACACGTGGGTAATTAGGGGGCGTGGCACACACGAGGAGCGGACGGAGCGGGCGTCACACATATAAAGTTATAAATCTGTCTATCATCCAATATTATTTTACTTGCTATGGGTCTATTGACTTACACAAGTCAGCCATTTATATTAATAACATCAAATGAGCTCTTAGGCTTAATGTTACATTTAATTATTAGCGAAAAGTATTCTCAAACCCTTATGATAGCCTACATTATGACATCATATCCTATAGGTTTAAAACAATTAAAAATAGAAGACAACATTTCCAGGTTATACTCACAAATGTGGTGCTTTATCTTCCATCCTGCAACAAAAGGTTGAAGATTTGAATTCAGACAAATTGATGTAAAATTTGTAGTCATATAGCCTGCAGTCCCCATGTTGAAAATGGGATATTCATTGCTTTCTGTCATTTGACGGTATTTGTATCATCTGCTAAACATTTGAAATGAAATGCAATGTTAGATAAATTTGTCTATTTGTATCTTGGAGAGCGTTCTAGTTACGGTCCTAGCTAACATTAAGTGCTTTCACATCAAAGTTCAAGGGTTATGGTTTATGGGGGCCATTACACCGAATCAGTGCCATTTCTGTCCCCAGGACATTATGTGTATAAATATGCATGAAAAGTAGCTTTATAATACATGTTATTATCGAGGAAAGTGTCGTCCACAATGTCCTCATTGCAAATTTAACATGCATAATGTAAAACATCAATGATAATTACCTATAACACCATGACCTGCCCCTGCTCACTACCACTGCATATCACCATGAAATATGCCGATTAAAAACCTTCAGGACTCTTGTTTTTTTGTATTTCTGTGACAGAATTTCCCATTTATGCTCTGAATATATTTCCCTTACAGTAAATCAATAATATTCCAGATGAAATACATATTTTAGGAGTTTCCTCTGGTCTACACTCAGTCCCATGGCCCTTATAAACTGGAACTTGCATCACCTAAAGCACATGAAGACCACAGGAAAACCAAAAGTAAGTAATCTATCTTCCATGAATTTTTGAGGATATTATATGTCTGAGGTGGTAGAACTCAATGTTCTGTCCTGTTAACCAAATTATATCTTAGATTTCATTTAGTTATTTATTAAAAATACATTTCTGGTAAGTTACTCAATGTACTCAATGTTATTATACTATTGGGTTTGATTACATGTAGCTATGGTTCATGAATTTGCCATGACTTCTTTTTTAAAAAGAAACTCAGTCATGTTAATTTCTGTCCTGTTACTCATATAAAGATTAAAAATACTTTCATGCATATATGTGTTTTTTTAACCACAAAATCATATTCTTTGAACATGTAACCAATCACGTCTTTAAAATACACACTTTATTGAGTGGGACACAAAAGAACGAGTTGATATGGTTTTCAAATGATATTTAAACAGTTGCTTGAGGTTTTAGTAACAGAATGAACAAAAATGCAAAAAGTCTTCTACTTAAAAACCTTGAAAAAAAATTAAACCTGAGATTGACGAGTGTACATTTTGAACAGCTAAATATACAGTATGTTTTATTAGATTCAGCATTGAAAGAGATGAAAAAATGAATTTAGTTAGACTTATTGTCATGCCCGGCTCGTCCGCTCCTCCTGTGTACCACCCCCCCTGCTTACCCACGTGTGTTTCCCGGATCGTACCCAGCTGTGTCCATTTGCTTTCAATCAGTCCTGTGCATTTAAGTCCTGGTCTCCCCAGTTTTCCTTGTCTGTCATTGATGTTAGTTGGCGTCTTCTGTTCCCTGCCCCGGATCCCCTAAATAAACCCCTGTTTGCCCTGATTTCGCCTTGTCTCCCGCTACCTGCCTGCCGATCCGCACGATCGCCGCTTCGCTCAACCGCGACCCGTGACACTTATGAAATACAAATGGAACCGATCTGCTGGAATCACCCAAATTGTGATCCTCTTTACTGGTGACAAGCACATTCAGATGTAAACGTTTGTCATGTTCCATAAACATGTGGGACAAGTCCTGTTCTTCATTAGCGTACGCCATTTATTTATTTTCTTTAGCCCTCCAAACTTGACAAATCTGCTTCTGTCTTTGGCAAAAATAAGTGAATGCATGCCACGTGAACACACCTGTAACCAGTTAATATGATAACGACTTAAACCATAACACCAGAAGTTGGTTCCTGGTTACAAGTTCCTGGGCTGTCTTGACCTGGAACCTGAGTTACTCCTGGCCACTTTCATGTCATTTTCATACTGGGACCTTTATGCTAAATAAGCATGGGAGATGCAGTTCGTAGGTCAAACATCACACGTAATTTCTTATAGAACTATACCGCCATACAAACGAATGAAGTATAAGTAAGTAGTTTTGTTAGTCATTCATTGGTTATTGTGTGGATCGAATGAAATAAAAATTTTACATACACAATTTCTATTATTCTAATTAAATCTGGCCAGCAGATCGATATTTTGTTTTCCATAGAATAAAAAGTTGTAACGTTAACCTGCAAACAAGCACTGACAAGTTTCATCCTTGGCCAGGGCGAAATTAGACAATAGAATATTGGTTAGCGATCAAATTTTCCGATGTAGGTCCTCCTTCCAATAGTAGGATGAACAGTGGTACAACAGCAGGACAGGCAGAAGGGTGGGCAGGCTGGAAGGATGCCACATATAGTAGAGGCATTGCAGGCAGGAGGGTCGGTAGAATATGTCATGTTGGGGGGATCATCTCACCCAGGGCCACCATCAGAGGGGGACAGAGGTACTCCCGGACCAGACCCCATAAAAATATCACTTGCCTGAGGCCCGGACATCCATTGTTGTTATGTTGGAGTAGTGGAGCTCTGCCCCAGCAGGCAGGACATTTACAAATGCGGTTGAGGTACCAAACCAGACAAAAGCCGAACGAAAATCACGAGAGGAAATGAATGTACGCGAGAGATGTTGAAAGTGGACTTGAACGAACAACTTACTGCGCGTGAGCAATCAGACGTATGTGAGAGATATTGAAAGTGCGTGAGAGGGAGACTCATATCTTTCATAGAGACTGAGCTGTTATTGTGCGGGTGAGGAAGAGTTCCATGCGAAAGGCTGAGTTATGTAAGGAATAATTGACGACGGGCCGTTGAATTATTAGAAAATAATGCACACCCGAGGTGGTAATGCGGGTTAGGGTTAGGGTTAGGGTTAGGGTTAGGGTTAGACCCCGTTACACCTCGGGTGTGCATTATTTTCTAATAATTCAACGGTCCGGAGTCAATTATTCCGCTTATACTACGGTTGCCACACCTCAAGACATCGATCAGATGATATATTTCAAGGGATTCGTCCGGTTTTTTCTACTTAAATCGCTATTGTGAGTAGGATTATTTCTTCCGCATCTCATCCAACGACTCTTTTGCTAGTTCCAAAACGTCATTTTAAAGCTGGCAATGGAGGCTTGAGCCGTTGATAGCAGACTAATGCAGTTAATAATGAAGTTATTAGAAAGAGAGAGAGAGCTTGTATGAATTAGGCTACCTCTGTGTGTCCCTCAACAGTGTTCTGAAGCACCGTCTCTAAACTGTAAGTCTGCTTTAAGATGCAGCGCTGTTATTACCTCGCTAGTGAGAAATGTCATGTGTAGCCTTTAAGTTGGTACACTAGGCTAACTAATACTTCTGCAGCCCAGTTCTTGAAAGTTTCATATTCACCGTAAATATTAAAATTTACTTTCGGAAAATCGTCTGTCATGTTGTTGTTTTTGTTAGTCCTGTGTGCTGTATTGGTACTGTATGCTAATTTCCGTTATTACAGTTAACTATGCGAAGTGATATTGAACTGTAATGCGGTCAAGAGAGCTACCTGGAACTACGTTCGCCGTGCGGTTATCGGAAAATAATTGCACACCTCAGAACGTTCGTCAGCCAATCAGATTAAAGCATTCAACGGTCCCGTAGTATAATTCATAATAATGTTTCTCAGATTCAGAAAGGTGTAAATTTAAGGAACATCATTGGCTGAAGTCGACACGTAGCGTTCTATATGCTCGTGTTTCTGTAACGAAAAACTAACATTATTACGAAATACAACACCTTTTACCAAATAAAAACAAAAGGACACATTTAATTAATTATGGATATGTATAGCTGTCTGTTCATTTATTTATCCATCCATCCATCATCTACCGCTTTTCCTGGTCAGGTCGTGGGGGCAGCAGTCTAAGCAGGGAAACCCAGATTTCCCTCTCCCCGGCCACTTCGTCCAGCTCCTCTGGGGGAAACCCGAGGCGTTCCCAGACCAGCCGAGAAACATAATCTCTCCAGCGTGTCCTGGGTCTTCCCACTGGGAAATGGGACATGCCCAGAACATCTCACCAGGGAGGCGTCCAGGAGGCATCCTAATCAGATGCTCGAGCCACCTCATCTGGCTCCTCTCAATGCGGAGGAGCAGCGGCTCTACTCTGAGTCCCGAATGACTGAGCTCCTCACCCTATCTCTAAGGGAGAGCCCAGCCACCCTGCGGAGGAAACTCATTTCGGCCGCTTGCACCCGCGATCTCGTTCTTTCGGTCACTACCCATAGCTCATGACCATAGGTGAGGATAGGAACGTAGATCGACTGGTAAATCGAGAGCTTCGCCTTTTGGCTCAACTCTCTCTTCACCATGACAGACCGATGCAGCGCCCGCATGACTGCTGACGCCGCACCGATCCGCCTGTCGATCTCTCACTCCATCCTTCCCTCACTCGTGAACAAGACCCCAAGATTGTTGTAAATAATTTTGCGTATATAGCTTACCACGTTTGTTTGGGTTAGGTTGGGTCAGTGTAGATTCACACGCTTTCTATTGCTGTTTACTGTAGTTTACTCATTCACTGTCTGTTGTATAGTTGTCACATTAAGCTACGGTATGTACCATCTTCTCCATTTGATTGCTGCTTGTGTGTTACACTGTGTAGCACATAGGTAAATGGACACACTAGATTAGAGACGGACACGACCCCCTGCAGAAATAGTGCAGATAGTTAAGCGGTTGCTAGAGGAGTCCCGAATGAGGCACATTACCTGCATTGTGAGGGAACATCAGTTATGGCATTATGGCCATGTGGCACGTTTCCCTGAGGGTGATCTGGCTCGTAGGATCCTCATTGCTGAGGGTCCAAGCGGCTTGACAAGGCCGAGGGGACGCCCACGTACTACCTGGCTGGATGGCCATTTCCAGAGTGTGGGACTGGACTGTGTGTCTGCCTGGGGGTCACTGGCAAGAATACTGAGGAGTTTCGCCCCGTGGTGGATGCGGCAATGCGCTGCATCAGCACATGCATCCCAACCTGACCTGCAGTACAGCGTGTTATGCTTTTCATTATGTGTTTTTGGTTTTCCCCGATGCCCAGTTCTTAAAGAAAGACGGACCAAACCTCACTGCTGCGGTACATATGCAGGGAATATCAGAGTAATTATTTATATTAGGTGAGGTTTGGTGAATGATGAACCAGCCTTTATTTTCCTAAAAGCGATCTGATGCCGTAATGTTATGTTTATGCGTGCACTTTAGAATTAGGTGATCAGTGGTCATTGCTGACACAACACAGCATACAGTGCCCAACAACAAAATGTGCCCTCTGCATTTAACCCATATGTGACATCGCGACACAGCAGAGGGCAGCTAATTCAGTGCCCATGGAGCAGTGCTTGGGGGAGGTACCTACTGTAGCAGGTTGGGGATTCGAACCAGCAATCTTTCAATAACAAATGTGCTTCCCTAACTATGAAGATACCACTGCCCACAAGCCAGCACTTCCCACTACATTTTATGCGTGGATGCCTTGAACGTTTATTGACCGCAGTGTCATTGATGGGTTAAATAAAATTTCAGAAAACATTCATTCCTAGTCAGCAATGTTTTCTCATAAGCGTAAGGTTATCGCTACATGTCATTTAGATTAGCCTGATCTGTGCCTTATACTGCCCCCCCACAAGCAAAGAAAAGAGCAAAGCAAAGACTATGGCATGAAACATTGACCAGTAACTACCCGTCTTAGGCTGAGGGTGGAGATTCACACAACACTGGGAAAACGCTGCACTAAATATCCTGTAGGTGGCACTCTGGCACCTATCATTTATGCATGTAGGTAGGTATGCATGTATCTGTATGCACATATTTATTTATTTGTTTCGTTGTTTATGTCTTTTTTGATTTCTTTGTACCATATTTGAAGGAGCCTACAAAATGGGTCAACCTTAAGGTGCTGCCCTGACATATTAGGTCTTCGAAAGCACCCTTATAAGGATGCAGCATTAAAATGTAACACAAACATTCCTATAACATCATTGCCCAAAACCCGTGACAATTTTTTTTATGTAGTACAATGTTAATTATGTATGCAATAATGATGAGCTATTTTACAGGTGTATAGAGCAACTACAAAAATAATAAAAATAGAAAATCAAACAGCTCATGAGGGAAATGTCATTTAATCATAAGTCAGTAGTGTGGATATACATGCTGACTCTTGGAGGTGAATCTAATATTTCAAGCATTTTTATAAGCTCTGCCAACATAGTTTCTCACTCCAAATGGAAAATGGCCCCACTAAAACAAAGCTGTACAGTATTATTGTCAGGCGGCCTAGGACAGAAAGACAAGGGTCCAGGGTTGCAAACCAGCGTCTGGTTTATTTGCTCTGAAGAAGCACAAGTACTGGAAGGGACGTTCAAGAAGCGAGGTCAGTGGACGGGCGAGAAGGTCAGTAGCCGGGTGGTCAGTCCTACACAGAAGCACGAGACGGGACCACACAGGGGAGTGGGGACAAAACGTGCCGGGCTCAGCGGGACAGGCGGGTCAGGATCGGGAATGGGCCTGGAACGGAAAAGGAAGGAGGTTAAGGAATGGACAAAAGGTAAACAGAGAGGGTTCGGTAGTAGGGGAAGACGTAGGACAAGAAAACGCTCAGTATGGCATGTAAACATTGGCTCAATACTTCGCAAGGATGAGGGGTTGTTTGGCTGTTTATATGTTCCTGTTCATCACCCTTAACGCCGTGCACCTGGTGGTGTGGGCGTGACAGTACCCCCCCCCCCCCCCCCCCGACGGCCGCCACCTGGAGGCCGGGGCCACTTGCGGGGACGCCCCCGCGGACGAGGAGCGGGACGGGCAGGGTGGGCGAGGTGAAAGGCGGCTACGAGCTCCGGGTCGGGAATGGCATTGGAGGGCAGCCAGCTGCGTTCTTCTGCCGTCCCACCTTCCCAGTCGGCGAGATAGTACAGGCGGCCCCTACATCGGCGGGAGTCAAGAAGAGAGCGAATGCGGTCGGAGGGACACTCCTCCGGCATGGACAGGGGGGGTTCCACCACTAGCGGAGCTTCTGGACGCAGGGGACTGTACTTGACCGGCTTCAGGAGAGACATATGGAAGGTGGGGCAGATACGATATACCTTTGGCAGCTGGAGACGGAACGCCACTGGTCCCACCCGACGCAAGATGCGGAAGGGACCGATGAAACGAGCAGTTAGTTTCCGACACCCAGGTATGCGGAGGTTCCTCGTAGAGAGCCACACCAGTTGGCCCACCCGATAGGTGGGTCCAGAGCGACGTCTTCGGTCCGCTTGAGTCTTTCGTGTTTTAGCCTGCTCCTGCAGGGCTCGTTGGACTCGTTTCCACGTCTGGCGGCTCCGATGGTACCAGTCCTCCACTGTAGGGACTGGCCCCTCCGGAGAGTCCCACGGGAACAGCCTGGGTTGGTGCCCTAGGACACACTGGAAGGGTGAGAGGTGAGGAACTGGACTCACCCGAGTGTTGAGGGCGTATTCTGCCCAAACGAGGTGAGTTGCCCATTCGGAGGGGTTGGTCCAGCACATGAGACGTAGGGCTTTGGCCACCTCTTGGTTTGTCCGCTCGGCCAAGCCGTTTGACTGAGGATGGTATGCTGAGGAGAGGCCAAGGGTGATGTTAAGCTTATGACATATTTCTTTAAACACTCGAGAGTTAAACTGGGGTCCCGGGTCACTAACGATGTCCTCGGGGAGCCCGTAGTACCTAAAGAGGTTCTCAATGATGATCTCCGCTAGTTCTGTGGCCGTGGGAAGCTTTGGGAGCGAGACCAGCCGGCACATTTTAGAGAAGCGGTCTACTATGGTTAGGATAGCAGTTTTTCCAGCCGACCGGGGGAGCTCCGTAATAAAGTCCATGGCAATGTGGGACCACGGACGAGCGGGGGTCTGCAAGGGAACCAGTAGACCTGCTGGCGCTTGGGGCGGTGTCTTTGCTTGGGCGCACTCGGGGCAGGACTCCACAAACTCCTGCACCTGCTGTCTCCAACGGGGCCACCAGTATCGGCGTGAGACCAAGTGCTGGGTCGCTGCCACTCCCGGGTGTCCCGTTCCTCGCTGGGAGAGCAGCCAGAGGAGTAGTGCACTGCGATACTCACGAGTGACGAATTGGACCACCGGCGGACAGCCGGGGGGAGGGGTCCTCCCCTCGTTCTCCCGACGGATGTTCTCCTCTAGATCCCAGGTTATAGTGGCCGCGAAACATAAGGTACTCAGGATGGGGTCGGTCCTTTCCGGGCAGGAAGGGGGATCGAACTGACGTGAGAGAGCGTCTGCTTTGACGTTTCGGCTCCCTGGTAGATACTGGACCTGAAACGAAAACCGTGAAAACCACTGTGCCCAACGGGATTGACGAGCTGAGAGGCGTTTAGCTGACTGGAGGTACTCCAGATTATGATGATCTGCGAGCACTAAGAAGGGATGGCGTGCTCCCTCCAGCCAGTGCCTCCATTCCTCTAGGGCTAGACGGATGGCCAGTAACTCCCTCTCCCCCACGGGGTAGTTGTGTTCTGCTGCGGTCAGCTTCTTAGAGAAGTAGGCGCAAGGGTGCCGTTTCCCTGTCTGGGGGTCCTTTTGTATTAGGACTGCCCCTACCCCAGCTTCGGAAGCATCCACTTCTACCTCAAAAGGGAGGTCGGGTTGAGGCTGGGCGAGAACAGGAGCTGAACAGAATGCCTCTTTTAGCCTCACGAAGGCGGCCTCTGCCTCCGGCGACCAGGACAGCCGTGCAGGGGGACCCTGGGTTAGGGCCGTTAGTGGAGCTGCTACTTGGCTGAAGTTGCGTATAAAGCGACGATAGAAATTCGCAAACCCCAAGAACCGCTGTAGTTTTTTGAGAGTACGAGGTCTTAACCAGTCGCGGATAGCAGCTACCTTCCGCTCTTCCATGGCTATGGTCCCCTGGCCTATGATGTAGCCTAAGAACTGGACCCGGGGTTGGTGAAATTCACATTTCTCCCCCTTGGCGAACAGGTGGTGCTCCCTTAGTCGCTGCACCACCTGGCGGACATGCTGGATGTGGGATTCCTTATCTGGAGAGTAGATCAGGATATCATCAACATAGACAACTAAAAAACGATGAATGAGGTCCCTAAACACCTGATTCATAAAAGCCTGGAAAATAGAGGGGCTATTAGCTAGCCGATAGGGCATCACGCAGTACTCATATTGCCCCTTACTAGTAACGAAGGAGGTCTTCCACTCGTCCCCCCTCTTAATCCGAATCAGATTATAAGCACTTCGAAGGTCGAGCTTAGTAAAGATCCTAGCCTCTCGCAGCTGTTCGAGGGAGGAAGGGATCAAGGGTAGAGGCTCTCTCCTCTTTACAGTGATGGCGTTCAGGCCCCTGTAATCAATACACGGCCGGAGTCCCCCATCCTTTTTTTTATAAAGAAAAACCCGGACGTCATTGGAGAGGTGGATGGCTGGATGATCCCCTGCTTGAGCCCCTCCTGGATGTAATAGTCCAATGATTGCTCCTCCTGTAGGGAGATGGGGTATAATCATCCCTTGGTAGGTGTTGCCCCCTCCAGGATCTCGATGGCACAATCACAGTCTCTGTGTGGAGGAAGCGTGAAGGCCCGCGCCTTGCTGAACACATCCCCGTAATCCTGATACTCTTCCGGAATTTGACTAGGATCCTCCGGTTCGGGGCTCTCCACACTGGAGGTACGACAAGGCACCGTCATGCAGGAGGACATACATGTGGGGGACCATGAGGTAAGCTCCCCTGTTCTCCAGTCTAGCGTGGGATTATGGCGCACCAACCAGGGGTACCCCAGAATTAGGGGGTCCTTAGCTTGAGGGAGGACATACACAGCAATCTCCTCTGTGTGCAGAGCTCCAACGCGCAGTGTGAAAGGATACGTGCAGAAATGAACTGTTCCCTCTTTAATCCTTTCTCCCGTCACTCCCAGGACTGAGATCGGTCTGGCTAGCTTTCGCAGCGGCAACCCGAGCTGCCGAGCGAGGGCCCGATCTATAAAACTCCCCGCCGCCCTGCTGTCCACCAGTGCTTGGATAGAGATCCCTCTCCCCTGAGACCCCATAATCACCGGAACCGTGACCTGTCGCCGGGCGGATTGAACAATCGGCGGTTCACCTACCGGTGGAGTCTCCTCCTCTCGGTGCGGACGGACGGGGCAGAGCCGGATGGTGTGTCCAGCATTGCCGCAATAGAGGCAGAGCCCTCCCTGGGTCCTCCTTCGGCGTTCGGTTGCGGAAAGAGGGGATCTTCCGAGTTGCATAGGCTCCGTCGGCTCGGGGCTCTGACTCGGGGGCATTCGGCGAGCTTCCGCATAATGTCGATCCCTGACGGTGTTGTCCAATCGGACTGCTAGCCGGACGAACTCGTCAAAAGAGAGAGCTTCCCCTCGCAAGGCGAGCTCATCTTGCAAGTCCTGGTTTAACCCCCGGCGGAATATTGTCAGGAACGTATCGTCCGTCCAGGCGAGCCCCGCGGCGATGGTGCGGAATTCCAGAAAGTAATCTGCCGCGGAGCGATTTCCCTGACGGCAGTCGAGGAGGCGATCGCCTGGCCGACGCCCCACTGCCGGGTGATCAAACACTTCCACCAGCGCCCGGTGAAAGTCCCGGGTGGATTCGATAATGGGGCTTTGGTTGGCCCACAGCGCGGTCGCCCACTCCCGTGCGCGCCCAGTTAGAAGGGAGATGACGAATCGAACTTTGGCCGATTGGGTGTGAAACATCTCTGGATGCTCCTCCACGTAGATGCCACACTGCATCAAAAACCCCCTGCACTGGTCAGGGTTTCCGTCGTACCGTTCCGGTACAGCAATAGGAGCGACGGCCGCCGAGCGGGGTGGAGATACCGGCAGGGGAGTTTGAACAGCCTGGGCCGCGAGGAGCTGTTCCACGTTGGACAGGCGCTCCTCCAGAGCAGCGCGGCTCGCTGTATCCATTTCTGCCAGGCGAAGTATTCTGTCAGGCGGCCTAGGACAGAAAGACAAGGGTCCAGGGTTGCAAACCAGCGTCTGGTTTATTTGCTCTGAAGAAGCACAAGTACTGGAAGGGACGTTCAAGAAGCGAAGTCGGTGGACGGGCGAGAAGGTCAGTAGCCGGGTGGTCAGTCCTACACAGAAGCACGAGACGGGACCACACAGGGGAGTGGGGACGAAACGTGCCGGGCTCAGCGGGACAGGCGGGTCAGGATCGGGAATGGGCCTGGAACGGAAAAGGAAGGAGGTTAAGGAATGGACAAAAGGTAAACAGAGAGAGTTCGGTAGTAGGGGAAGACGTAGGACAAGAAAACGCTCAGTATGGCATGTAAACATTGGCTCAATACTTCGCAAGGATGAGGGGTTGTTTGGCTGTTTATATGTTCCTGTTCATCACCCTTAACGCCGTGCACCTGGTGGTGTGGGCGTGACAGTACCCCCCCCCCCCCCCCCCCCGACGGCCGCCACCTGGAGGCCGGGGCCACTTGCGGGGACGCCCCCGCGGACGAGGAGCGGGACGGGCAGGGTGGGCGAGGTGAAAGGCGGCTACGAGCTCCGGGTCGGGAATGGCATTGGAGGGCAGCCAGCTGCGTTCTTCTGCCGTCCCACCTTCCCAGTCGGCGAGATAGTACAGGCGGCCCCTACATCGGCGGGAGTCAAGAAGAGAGCGAATGCGGTCGGAGGGACACTCCTCCGGCATGGACAGGGGGGGTTCCACCACTAGCGGAGCTTCTGGACGCAGGGGACTGTACTTGACCGGCTTCAGGAGAGACATATGGAAGGTGGGGCAGATACGATATACCTTTGGCAGCTGGAGACGGAACGCCACTGGTCCCACCCGACGCAAGATGCGGAAGGGACCGATGAAACGAGCAGTTAGTTTCCGACACCCAGGTATGCGGAGGTTCCTCGTAGAGAGCCACACCAGTTGGCCCACCCGATAGGTGGGTCCAGAGCGACGTCTTCGGTCCGCTTGAGTCTTTCGTGTTTTAGCCTGCTCCTGCAGGGCTCGTTGGACTCGTTTCCACGTCTGGCGGCTCCGATGGTACCAGTCCTCCACTGTAGGGACTGGCCCCTCCGGAGAGTCCCACGGGAACAGCCTGGGTTGGTGCCCTAGGACACACTGGAAGGGTGAGAGGTGAGGAACTGGACTCACCCGAGTGTTGAGGGCGTATTCTGCCCAAACGAGGTGAGTTGCCCATTCGGAGGGGTTGGTCCAGCACATGAGACGTAGGGCTTTGGCCACCTCTTGGTTTGTCCGCTCGGCCAAGCCGTTTGACTGAGGATGGTATGCTGAGGAGAGGCCAAGGGTGATGTTAAGCTTATGACATATTTCTTTAAACACTCGAGAGTTAAACTGGGGTCCCGGGTCACTAACGATGTCCTCGGGGAGCCCGTAGTACCTAAAGAGGTTCTCAATGATGATCTCCGCTAGTTCTGTGGCCGTGGGAAGCTTTGGGAGCGAGACCAGCCGGCACATTTTAGAGAAGCGGTCTACTATGGTTAGGATAGCAGTTTTTCCAGCCGACCGGGGGAGCTCCGTAATAAAGTCCATGGCAATGTGGGACCACGGACGAGCGGGGGTCTGCAAGGGAACCAGTAGACCTGCTGGCGCTTGGGGCGGTGTCTTTGCTTGGGCGCACTCGGGGCAGGACTCCACAAACTCCTGCACCTGCTGTCTCCAACGGGGCCACCAGTATCGGCGTGAGACCAAGTGCTGGGTCGCTGCCACTCCCGGGTGTCCCGTTCCTCGCTGGGAGTGCAGCCAGAGGAGTAGTGCACTGCGATACTCACGAGTGACGAATTGGACCACCGGTGGACAGCCGGGGGGAGGGGTCCTCCCCTCGTTCTCCCGACGGATGTTCTCCTCTAGATCCCAGGTTATAGTGGCCGCGAAACATAAGGTACTCAGGATGGGGTCGGTCCTTTCCGGGCAGGAAGGGGGATCGAACTGACGTGAGAGAGCGTCTGCTTTGACGTTTCGGCTCCCTGGTAGATACTGGACCTGAAACGAAAACCGTGAAAACCACTGTGCCCAACGGGATTGACGAGCTGAGAGGCGTTTAGCTGACTGGAGGTACTCCAGATTATGATGATCTGCGAGCACTAAGAAGGGATGGCGTGCTCCCTCCAGCCAGTGCCTCCATTCCTCTAGGGCTAGACGGATGGCCAGTAACTCCCTCTCCCCCACGGGGTAGTTGTGTTCTGCTGCGGTCAGCTTCTTAGAGAAGTAGGCGCAAGGGTGCCGTTTCCCTGTCTGGGGGTCCTTTTGTATTAGGACTGCCCCTACCCCAGCTTCGGAAGCATCCACTTCTACCTCAAAAGGGAGGTCGGGTTGAGGCTGGGCGAGAACAGGAGCTGAACAGAATGCCTCTTTTAGCCTCACGAAGGCGGCCTCTGCCTCCGGCGACCAGGACAGCCGTGCAGGGGGACCCTGGGTTAGGGCCGTTAGTGGAGCTGCTACTTGGCTGAAGTTGCGTATAAAGCGACGATAGAAATTCGCAAACCCCAAGAACCGCTGTAGTTTTTTGAGAGTACGAGGTCTTAACCAGTCGCGGATAGCAGCTACCTTCCGCTCTTCCATGGCTATGGTCCCCTGGCCTATGATGTAGCCTAAGAACTGGACCCGGGGTTGGTGAAATTCACATTTCTCCCCCTTGGCGAACAGGTGGTGCTCCCTTAGTCGCTGCACCACCTGGCGGACATGCTGGATGTGGGATTCCTTATCTGGAGAGTAGATCAGAATATCATCAACATAGACAACTAAAAAACGATGAATGAGGTCCCTAAACACCTGATTCATAAAAGCCTGGAAAATAGAGGGGCTATTAGCTAGCCGATAGGGCATCACGCAGTACTCATATTGCCCCTTACTAGTAACGAAGGAGGTCTTCCACTCGTCCCCCCTCTTAATCCGAATCAGATTATAAGCACTTCGAAGGTCGAGCTTAGTAAAGATCCTAGCCTCTCGCAGCTGTTCGAGGGAGGAAGGGATCAAGGGTAGAGGCTCTCTCCTCTTTACAGTGATGGCGTTCAGGCCCCTGTAATCAATACACGGCCGGAGTCCCCCATCCTTTTTTTTATAAAGAAAAACCCGGACGTCATTGGAGAGGTGGATGGCTGGATGATCCCCTGCTTGAGCCCCTCCTGGATGTAATAGTCCAATGATTGCTCCTCCTGTAGGGAGATGGGGTATAATCATCCCTTGGTAGGTGTTGCCCCCTCCAGGATCTCGATGGCACAATCACAGTCTCTGTGTGGAGGAAGCGTGAAGGCCCGCGCCTTGCTGAACACATCCCCGTAATCCTGATACTCTTCCGGAATTTGACTAGGATCCTCCGGTTCGGGGCTCTCCACACTGGAGGTCCGACAAGGCACCGTCATGCAGGAGGACATACATGTGGGGGACCATGAGGTAAGCTCCCCTGTTCTCCAGTCTAGCGTGGGATTATGGCGCACCAACCAAGGGTACCCCAGAATTAGGGGGTCCTTAGCTTGAGGGAGGACATACACAGCAATCTCCTCTGTGTGCAGAGCTCCAACGCGCAGTGTGAAAGGATACGTGCAGAAATGAACTGTTCCCTCTTTAATCCTTTCTCCCGTCACTCCCAGGACTGAGATCGGTCTGGCTAGCTTTCGCAGCGGCAACCCGAGCTGCCGAGCGAGGGCCCGATCTATAAAACTCCCCGCCGCCCTGCTGTCCACCAGTGCTTGGATAGAGATCCCTCTCCCCTGAGACCCCATAATTACCGGAACCGTGAGCTGTCGCCGGGCGGATTGAACAATCGGCGGTTCACCTACCGGTGGAGTCTCCTCCTCTCGGTGCGGACGGACGGGGCAGAGCCGGATGGTGTGTCCAGCATTGCCGCAATAGAGGCAGAGCCCTCCCTGGGTCCTCCTTCGGCGTTCGGTTGCGGAAAGAGGGGATCTTCCGAGTTGCATAGGCTCCGTCGGCTCGGGGCTCTGACTCGGGGGCATTCGGCGAGCTTCCGCATAATGTCGATCCCTGACGGTGTTGTCCAATCGGACTGCTAGCCGGACGAACTCGTCAAAAGAGAGAGCTTCCCCTCGCAAGGCGAGCTCATCTTGCAAGTCCTGGTTTAACCCCCGGCGGAATATTGTCAGGAACGTATCGTCCGTCCAGGCGAGCCCCGCGGCGATGGTGCGGAATTCCAGAAAGTAATCTGCCGCGGAGCGATTTCCCTGACGGCAGTCGAGGAGGCGATCGCCTGGCCGACGCCCCACTGCCGGGTGATCAAACACTTCCACCAGCGCCCGGTGAAAGTCCCGGGTGGATTCGATAATGGGGCTTTGGTTGGCCCACAGCGCGGTCGCCCACTCCCGTGCGCGCCCAGTTAGAAGGGAGATGACGAATCGAACTTCGGCCGATTGGGTGTGAAACATCTCTGGATGCTCCTCCACGTAGATGCCACACTGCATCAAAAACCCCCTGCACTGGTCAGGGTTTCCGTCGTACCGTTCCGGTACAGCAATAGGAGCGACGGCCGCCGAGCGGGGTGGAGATACCGGCAGGGGAGTTTGAACAGCCTGGGCCGCGAGGAGCTGTTCCACGTTGGACAGGCGCTCCTCCAGAGCAGCGCGGCTCGCTGTATCCATTTCTGCCAGGCGAAGTATTCTGTCAGGCGGCCTAGGACAGAAAGACAAGGGTCCAGGGTTGCAAACCAGCATCTGGTTTATTTGCTCTGAAGAAGCACAAGTACTGGAAGGGACGTTCAAGAAGCGAAGTCGGTGGACGGGCGAGAAGGTCAGTAGCCGGGTGGTCAGTCCTACACAGAAGCACGAGACGGGACCACACAGGGGAGTGGGGACGAAACGTGCCGGGCTCAGCGGGACAGGCGGGTCAGGATCGGGAATGGGCCTGGAACGGAAAAGGAAGGAGGTTAAGGAATGGACAAAAGGTAAACAGAGAGGGTTCGGTAGTAGGGGAAGACGTAGGACAAGAAAACGCTCAGTATGGCATGTAAACATTGGCTCAATACTTCGCAAGGATGAGGGGTTGTTTGGCTGTTTATATGTTCCTGTTCATCACCCTTAACGCCGTGCACCTGGTGGTGTGGGCGTGACAATTATCTTTCAATGTCGGCTGGAATATATTAAAAATATTTATGGACACAAACTTGAATATACCACACGCTGAGTAATGACAGAAAAAAATACACAGCTAACGTGATTACCTTATCATAAACAAAACTAGGGGCAGAACGTTATTATGAGTTGTGACTTTACCCTCCTCTCCTAAGGTAAATCACGGTGCCATCAGAGCATTCAGCGTATTGTGTGGCTTGGGAATCTGCTGGTGATTAGAAGGTCGTTGTTAGAGAAATATGTACTTTTTTTATTGTCATTTTGCTAGACGCTTGGAAACAACACCCTGCAGCAGCTTGATCTTAATTTAGCAATAACACTGCTTAAGAACTGTCGCTTGAATATTTCCACCCCATATAGGGTGATAAACAATGTTCAATGTCCGTTGCATATCCTGTTTGTGTACCTCAATAAAAGATGCTGCGAGGGGAGTTCCTCTTTCGAAGTTGGCTGAGGTCGACTGAGAGGCTGACACCTCGAGGTCAGGACCGGACTTCCCTTGCAGCAAGTAAAAGATCATCACAGCTGTGCATGTTGTTCTGTGTTCAGAGACTGGTTTGTTTCCAGCGTATCTTTAGAAGAAGATAACTCTGACATCTTGGTCCTTCGAGCCGGATTTATTAAAGCAGCTGCTCCGAGCGGTTAAACTCCCTAGACAAATTGCAGTCTGCAAATGTGCCGCCCACACTACCGGAAAGGATCCAGTTTCATTAGGAAATGCTTTCACTGATCAGACAGCAAAGGAGGTTGCAAAGGGTCAGCATGATGCACACGTCTTCCTCTCAGAAGAGGAAAAAATGCCAATCTCCAGAGAGATTCTGATAGACAGGCAGACAAGTGCCACAGACACGGAAAAGAAAAGGTGGCTCCAACAAGGTGCCCAGTTAAGTGAGAACCTGTACGTCATTCAAAACAAACCAATCCTCCCGAAAAACTTATACAAATTAGCCACGATATTGAGCCATGGGCTTTGTCATGTCTCAACAGGAGGGATGGTCGCAATAATAGAAAAGCATTTCTATGCACCAAATTTCAATATTTAAAAAAAAAATTTTTGTACTTAAGTCAAAAGGAAACGTCAGACCTAAACGATGATTCTTTCCTCAGGCAGAATACCCGTTTCAGGTACTACACATGGATTTCATCGAATTGTCGAACTGCCAAGGCTATAAGTATTGCCTTGCGTTAATCTGTCCATTCTCAAAATGGGTAGAAATCATACCCTCCAGGAAAGCCGACGTACTCGTAATGGCAAAGGCCACAAGCAAAAACATTATCCCTGAGCACGGGACTCCAGAAGTGATATATAGTGACAAGGGACCTTACGAAGTACTGCTGACCACTCCAACCGCCATCAAGATAGCTGAATGACCTACGTGGATACACCAATCCCACTGTAAGAAGGTAGTACATTTCCAGGCCACCGACGAGAAGTGGTGGAAGTCCGGTAACAAAGGGTGGAGAGGTCAATAGGACGCTCTGGTCTCAACCCGGTGAAGAAATCATCTGAACCACGTTCATTAATATGGCCTGGAAAGGGTTGCTCTTCCTGAGACTTCTCTCCCGTTGGGGAGTGAGTAACGCTCAGCAGAAAGTGGGAAACCACTCACATTACCCACATGGGGATTCCACAAATTAATGTTGGCAGATTGGTATTGGTTATGCGGTCAAAAGGCATTTCTGTCCCTACCAGAAAATTGGGGAGGACTTTGTGCTCTTGTGAAACTGTCTGATCATGTGTTTTTTATGACCAGCATTCACCATCATCCTAGTAGGCACACCCGACGAAAGCGAGATGTTGTGCCTAAGACGCAATTCAACTGGCTGGGGCTGACTGTGGACACAGGAGTGCCCCTAAAATGGCGTATCTGGACCTCAGTAAAGCCATTGCAAAGGAGCAACAACAGATAGGGAATATGGTGTTGGAGAAGCACCTAGTGCTAGATCTCCTCACTACATCCCAAGGAGGAGTGTGCAAACTCATAGGCGACACCTGCTGCACCTACATTCCAGACGAATATAAGGATGGAGGAAAAATTCACGACGCCCTTCAACAACTTAATGACTTACAAGCATATGTTAAGAAACATACGGAAGGAACTTCACTCACCGGTTGGGACTTGTAGGCTTGGTTTCCTTCCGGAACATGGTGGCAATTGCTGTTTAAAATTCTGATGCCTATAATTGCTATTTTGTTATTAACCTGTTGCTTCTTTCCTTGAGTCATACCATGTATTCGGATGCTGATTCAGAAAACCATTGCCAACACATTTCTATCATATACATTGTTGACTCAGATAGATCCTGATCATCAAACTCTTACTTCTGTCTAGATGAAGGATGTACTGAAACTGTTAAACGCAGATGATACATTACCTGAAGGTTAAGACATGGAGTGAAGAAGATGACAAACCGGAGGGAAATGTTAGAGAAATATGTACTTTTTTATTGTCATTTTGCTAGACACTTGGAAACAACACCCTACAGCAGCTTGATCTTAATTTAGCAATAACACTGCTTAAGAACTGTCGCTTGAATATTTCCACCCCATACAGGGTGATAAACAATGTTCAATGTCCGTTGCATATCCTGTTTGTGTACCTCAATAAAAGACACTGCGAGGGGAGTTCCTCTTTCGAAGTTGGCTGAGTTCGACTGAGAGGCTGACACCTCGAGGTCAGGACCGGGCTTCCCTTGCAGCAAGTAAAAGATCATCACAGCTGTGCGTGTTGTTCTGTGTTCAGAGACTGGTTTGTTTCCAGCGTATCTTTAGAAGAAGATAACCCTAACAGTCGTGGGTTCAGATCCTGTTCAGTGTCACTTTGGGCTACTGAGCAAGGTCAGTTGCTCCCAGGACAAGCCGACCCTGATTTTTTCAATTGTATGTTACTGTTGCTGAGTAAAAATGACTATACTATGCAATCTTTCACAGTGACAGTCAGCTGACTACAGAAGAAAGAAATACGGAGAAGTTACAGACTCTGCACCTCTGGAGCCGTGTGCAAATTCTGCTGCCGTCTCATTTACTGCATGACCAGGTGTAGCAGCTTTTAATGTCTCAGTTATTCCACTAACACTGGAAAGGTCTAACGTTAAAAGCTGTTAAATCAGATTTCGGACAGGTTTCAAACAAGATAAGGTGGCTAACACTGTATTTAACATATTTATAATTTTTACAGCTATATTTACAATGTGCCCTTTCAGATTTACCCTTTGATTTAAAATAACACAATAAAAATAAGCCATCCATCACAAGTGTGCCCCTGAGAGGTAAAGTGGGCTATCCCACAAAAACAAAGTTTTGAGAAAATGAGCTGCAAAGTTGAAATTTTTTCAAAAAATCAGTGTCTATACCCTACAATTGATATACATCTTTGGTATATTTAAAAGATACATAAACCCTCAATAATTAATATTGGACACTAAACTCATTTTTGACTGACGCGTGATAGCCCACTTACTTCTCAAGGGCACAATTATGGCAACAGTTGAATGTCTCGGTGGTAGTAGCTCCATCTTTGCTGCGGTCTTGGCTGGCATCCTCTTGCTAACATGGGTACTCAGCTCTAGAAAAGTCACTCCTGAATGTGAGCATTGAGTCAGTGCTGGACTGGGAGCACAGCAGCATCCTCTCGGACTCCTGCGTCTGCTGTCGGGTCCACAGCTCGCCCACCTGACTTCCAAGCGTCCTCTGTTTTAATGACACCGTCTCGAAATTCACGTAGGTATCTTTGGAGAGATCCTCGTCATCAGATCCCGCACTACTGCCGCAGAAGGAAGACAGGCAGCGGTGGAGAAGGAGGCCGGACAGAGACAGTGCTACAGCACAGGCGACGGCACCGGCCACGGCAAACATCCAGCCCAGGCTCACGCCCACGTTGGCGGCCCTGGTGGAGAAACTGATGCATGGGCTTTTCTGTGGCTGTCCATTGGTGACGAGGCACACTGTGTACTTCATCTGTGGCTTGAGGCCCATCAGTACCAGCTTGCCTTTCCCAACCTCAGTCTTAACCATCTGTTTCTCCTTGTCCTCATATGAAGAATATACTACAGAAACCAGAGCGCCATCCTGAGCTCCATCTGTGCTCCAAAGCAGCGTCACACTGTTGGCTGTCTCTTCTACCGCCCGGATGTTTTTGACAGCATAACTTCGGCTTGTGGAGAAGGTGGCACTGGATGCCTTCTTGTTCTTGCCACTCTGTGATGGCTTCCTGAAAGCTCCTCTTTCCTGCACCTTGCCCACCACCTCGCTCTCTAAGAGACCCTCCTGCTGGCTTCTGATGCTTGGGGCTGTCCTGTCACTAGGACCAGGTGATAGGGTGAAGCCAACCCCAGTGGGTCTGGTTGCCGTAGACTTGGGGTCTGTCACCGGGATGGAGAATGTCCAAGTTTCGTCATGTGAAGCCGGCTTTGCTTTGGGGATGTTAGTGGAGATTACACCAGCTACAGTCAGGGTGATCGAGGCCTCAGATGACCCCACCACGTTCTTAGCCTTACAGCGGTATTCACCTGCATCCTTGTACAAAACCGCATTCAGGCTAATTATGGACCATCGTATTCCATTGCCTGGAGACTCCTGGACAACTGTTTCAGAGAAGACAATCAGAGGAAAATCTGCAGATTACAGTCTTGCACACTACATTCTGATTTCAGAATATTGCTGTAACAAAGAAGGACATACATATAGATAAATACATATATATATATATACATACTATATGGTGTTTTTTTTGGGGGGGGGGGATTATCCCCAGAGAATCAGTTTAATTTTTAGGGATTGAGAGCCAGTGGGAGGCACAATGATGGCATATGCCTGGGTTTCAGGTTTCTGGGGTAATTTTACCTGTTGTGTTGATGGGCAGCCCATCTGCACGCAACCAGGAGAGGCTGGGGGTGGGGTAGCCGGTGGCATCACAACGCAGCAGCACATTGCTGCCCAGCAGCGAGATGAGCTGTGCCCTGGAGGTCACCACTGCAGGCTTCAAGCAACGGGATAGTGCCACTAGCTGGAATGCCACCCCGGCCAGATTCTCCGGCCCGCTGCAGACCAGGTATGTGTCCATCAGCACCAGCTGAATATTTGGCACCCTAGCCAGCTCCAGGAGCTTGGAGATACGGCAGTCACAGAACCACGGGTTATCTTGCAGGCCTGGAGTTGGGGAAAAGGTACAAATGAGTCTGAAGTATCACCCCACAATTGAAAAACCAAGATTAAACTATTAATCTAGGAAGGTACATGAATCTGCTGGCTAATGCTTATTTATATCTACTACATCAGTCCTGGGTATGACATAAAACTGCATATGGCCCTGCAAGCGTTCCTCCAACTTGCAGGGAAGCAATTTTTGGGGGTTAGTGGCGGGATTGGCTCTCCAGCCACCATAAAACACAACAGCTCAGTCTAAAGAGGCATGATACCCTTCTGCTCTCCAGAGGAGTAGCTCTGCTGCAGCTGCCCACAGGAAGGCTTCACACATCTTGAAGGGGATGGGGGAAAGCCGTCGGGACCCTCATCCGTGGAAGAGTCAAAACCGTCGGAGAGCTAATAGGGTCAGGTCTGTTGGGAATCAGGGCTGGTGTGGTGCTGAGGCATTGCCTGCTGGGTCTCAATTTGAGACGACCCATCTGGGTAGACACGTGGAATGTCTTCGCTCTGCCAAGATGTTCATCTTCCTCTGCTGTGGGTGGGGGGGTGGGGGCTTTGTAAACTCTACATTTCAGTGGTGGCACTCTCTGAGGTACGCGGACTGGGGAATAGCCAGACCTCTGTAGGTGGGTGCACCTACTTTTGGTCTGGTTGCTCTCAGGGAGTAGCTGTTGCTGTGGCAGATGTTGGTATCCGGTATCACTCCTTTCAACGAACCTATCATGAGACTCAATCTAAGGCACTCCTTGGGTGTCCTTATTGTCTCAGTGCATGCTCCGACCATGGCGAGTAATGTCTCGTTGAGGGAGACATTTTACTCACAACTTCGCTCAGTAGTTGTTGGGTGCCCACGAGGTGACACTCCTCTGGTCATTGGTGACTGCAATGCAACCGCAGGCATTGACAGAGCTGGCTATGAAGATTGTGTCAGTCTGGAGACCGGGGTGAGAGTGGCTCCATTTTCCATAACTTTGTGAAAAGTTTGCTGGATCCTAGTTCCAACGTCCTGAGTCGCATTGTTGGACTTGATACTCTAATGCTGGTGGTGTAGTGAAGGATATCGATCAAATCCACGTGGGCAGACACTGGAGGCTCCTTCAGAACTGCAGGGTCTACAGAAGTGCCCAGTTTGTGAATTCAGACCACAGACTTGTTGTTGCTACTCTGAAGATTCAGCTTAGATCCAGTAGGCTACCACCTACTAGGAGAATGAGGCAGGGCTTGGATAGACTCCAAGATCAAGCTGTTTCTGATGAGTTTGCATGCAGCTTGTGTGAGGAACTTACAGACGTGGTTACGACTGCCAACAGTACAATAAGATTTCGTTTGGAGCGCCAGTATATACATAAAATTTACAATAAAATCCAAATAAAATATGTACACACACACACACACACACACACACACATATATACACACATTCACCGTGAATAGGTGCTGGTAAATTAGTGCAATATAATCATACTCATGAATGGTTATGATATTGTATAAAGTGCAGTGCATGAGCAATTTCACAGAGGTAGAATTAGAGCTTTACAGCAGGTTTAAGTTCACAAACATTCAGAATGTCATAGATGAGTGCTTTGAATTTAGAAGTGTGATAGCTGTATGGTATAAGCTGTTCCTCAGCCGGGTTGTACGTGCGTACAGGGTTCTGTACCGTCTACCAGATGGCAGGGGTGTAAAGAGTGTGTCCAGCGTGGGTTGGGTCCTTGATTATCTTCTCAGCTCTGCAGCTGCACCGGGTGTGATGGAGTTCTTCCAGTGATGGAAGCTGGGTGCCAGTGATCCGCTGGGCTGACTTGATCATGTGATGCAGGGTCTTCCTGTTCTCCAAGGTGCAACCAGAGTACCACGTAGTGCAGTATGTGATCACTGACTCTATGGTGCACCTGTAGAAGTTAACCAAGAGCTGCTGTGGAAGATGTGCTTTCTTCAGGCTCTGCAGCAAATGGAGCCTCTGAAGTCCATCCAAACCGCTTATCCTACTGGGTCGCGGGGGGTCTGGAACCTATCCCGGAAGCAATGGGCATGAGGCAGGGAACAATCCAGGATGGGGGGCCAGCCCATGGCAGGGCACTTGATTTCCTTGATTTTTGATCCTTGACAAAGAATCATGAAGGTCCAAGTCTTTAAAGTCCTGGTGCTCCCTGTCTTGCTGTTTGGCTGTGAGACATGGACGCTATCCAGTGAGCTGAGATGAAGACTGAACTCCATCGGTACTGTCTCTTTGGAGAATCCTTGGGTACTGCTGGTTTGAATTTGTGTCAAACAAGCAGTTGCTAGAGGAGTCCCGAATGAGACATATTACATGCATTGTGAGGAAGCGTCAGTTACGGCACTATGGTCATGTGGCGTGTTTCCTTAAGGGTGATCCGGCTCGCAGGATCCTCGTTGCTGAGGAGCCAAGGGGCTGGACCAGGCCAAGGGGACGCCCATGTAACACCTGGCTGCAGCAGATGTATGGCCATTTCTGGAGGGTGGGACTGGACCGTGTGTCTGTCTGGGGGGTAGCCAGCCTTGATCCCGAAGAGTTTCACCATGTGGTGGGTGCATCAGCGCATACTCCCCAACCTGACCTGATCTGATTGGCCTACATTTGATTTTGCTAATACAAACCATTTACACATAATTATAGTAGAACCTTTTCTGTAACCCACTCATCAGACACATACTATTTATTTGCCAGCAAACCCCACAAGTCTATGGACCACATGCTGTTTACGGTGTAAAGTTTGTTTTTTGATTTTAGCTAACTGGTTATAAAGGATCTATTATATTTTTAGTTCAAGATGAAGTCACTAAGCTGAGATCAACTGATACAAATTAACAAAGTGAGATATACAGTACAGACAGCGTTGAGATGTTATGCAGGCTGAAATTGCTTAATTTCATATCAGTCTGTTACTGTTGTAGCAGTTGCAGCAGCCTCTGGATATGCAGGCATTAGGTGTTAATTCTTTCATTACTGTAATTGTGTTAGCTAGTGTACTTGTAAATGGGCATTCACTGGAAGCTCAGCATAAGCCAGAAGTTCTCATTCTTGTTCCTGGTGTCCCCCCTGCCAGAAGGTTTTCATTCTAGCTCACACTGATTTCAACTGGATTATTAGCTTATTAAGGACCACCTGAACCTGACTAAGGTGGAGCTGGAATGAAAACATTCTGGCAGGGGGGACATCAGGAACAGGAATGAGAACTTCTAGCCTAGCAACAGATATGCCTCACTGACTGATCGACAGGACGTATTCAGTAATGTGATATTTACTAATGGTGTACGATACTACAGGTTTTGGTATCAATGTGATACCAAGTAAATACAGGGCAAGTATCGCCGATATGATACCGATATCGATAATTTTTAATAATTAAGGTAGATGCATCATCAAATTGCTAAAGCTGAATTAATTTTCATTACCTAGGACCCAGGATTGAGCCTCTGCCTGGGTCACATGTGTGTGGAGTTTGCGTGTTCTCCCCATGTCATCATGGGGTTTCCTCCAAGTACTCCGGTTTCCCCCCACAGTCCAAAAACATGTTGAGGCTAATTGGACTTGCTAGGTTGCCCATAGGTTGCGGGGCGTCTGGAGCCTATCCCGGAAGCAATGGGCATGAGGCAGGGAACAACCCAGGATGGGGGGCCAGCCCATCACAGGGCACACTCACACACCATTCACTCTCACATGCACACCTATGGGCGATTTAGCAACTCCAATTAGCCTCAGCATGTTTTTGGACTGTGGGGGGAAACCGGAGTACCTGGAGGAAACCCCATGACGACATGGGGAGAACATGAAAACTCCACACACATGTAACCCAGGCGGAGACTCGAACCCGGGTCCCAGAGGTGTGAGGCAACAGTGCTAACCCCCCCATTACTATTTACCAAACTTCTACATCACTTTGGACAAAAGCGACTGTTAAATAAAAGTAAATGTAGTGCTGTATCATGATTCTTGCAAAACCTTTGAAATGTGTGTTATAGACATAATTGTAGCTGGTTACGATAAAATATCACCATATTGCTCATTATTACATAAATTCACATATTCTTTTGAAGTCTGGTAGATTTTGTCCTTATTAGAATTCCTTGATCAGCTTCTGACAGTCATTACCCCTGGACAAGAAATGTGGAGCTGAAAAAGATTATGTGGATCAAAGATTCCCAGGTGACCAGCTGGTGTCCCTATATTTGGACACTAATCCACTTTGGAGTGTAAGGAAAACCAAGGCGGGTGATCCAGGTTTCATGTGATGAGGTACTATTGGCATACAACCATCACCTCTGTCTGTGCCAATGAGATGGTACACAAGGCAAACAAAGGCTGTCAGATAAGCCCAACTGGACGCCTCAGGTCCTTGTAACTATAATTAAATGTATTATGTGAACAGCTGCCATAACTTACAAAGAATAACCTTCAATTTGTTCATGCTAATTGAAACAATCCTGCTACTTCAAAAGCAAATCCTCACACTAGGCAACTTTCTGTGTACCTAATTATGTTAAGATGGACACTAATGTTCTTGTGTAAAGTCGCTGTTGGACAGCATAGAGAAAACAAGGTTATATACTGTGCTCATGTTTCCTAAACAAATTAAAGTCAACTGCAAAATTAGGGCAATTATCGAACAAATAAGAAACAGCATATGTTAATATGAAAACTGTTGTAGTTATACCTTCCGATGTTAAGTGAAGCATCAAACTAACTGACCCAGATTACCAACACAGCCGCCCATCTCTGTGTCTCTCAGCAAAGGTGTGAGTTACCGAGTGATTCCCACAGTGCTGCTGCCCTGGAAATACTGTGAGTATGAAGAACTCATGAACCTCCTCAGAACCCCCTTTTAGACATTTGTTTTCTAGGCTTTCAGACTATGGGAATCTACTTATTTACTCAAGCCAGTGCTTTCAGAAATGTATCTTTATGATCTACTGCCCTGCATAAGATCAGGGGGTGGGGGTGGATATCTTGGCATGAGGTCAGGTGATGATTGTACCTTGTTATAATCCTGCAACATTGACTCCTGTTTTTTCTCTCCCTGAGAATATGGCCAGACCCTGAGGCTAGACTCAGATGCACATAAAGCGCCAGGCCTGCTGGTTTCTCCTTATTGTAAAACAGAGCAAATGGTGATTCTCCATTATTCCCTGTAAGGAAAGTGTTTTTTTGCTTTGCCCCAACTTGCTCCCAATGACACATATATAGGCAAGAATAAAAGGTAACGCTTTACATTAACTGCACCTTCATAATGCTTTTATATTGCATTCATAAAACATTCAGTACACCTTCATAATATATTCATTGGGTATTCATAAAACATTCATAAACATCATGTATGTATGTATGATACCTTAACATCCTAACAGCCCTTAACAGATGTAATATATGTTAATAACAAACATTAAATAATAATACAAATATTATAATTGTATCATCATGTAATGTTTGTTAAGGGATGTTAGGGTGTACAGTACTTGAATGCTACTTATGAATGTTCTATGAGTGGATTATGAAGGTGCACTTCATAAGGTGCAGTTGCACACACCAGTGCAAGGACTGTCCCACACTGTGTACTTTATAACTGCACTGTTTGTTCATTGCTTAAAACTGTACAGACGCTACTCTACTTACGAATGTGTTATGTTACGAACGGCCGTTCATAACTTGAAATGTTCGTAAGTCATTATTCAATATCATTATAAGGGTATATGCAAGTACAAAGAACTAGGATGCCGGGAGTACGCACGCTACGCTGCTACGTGGCGGGAGTAGCGGCCAGAAGTCGTACTGGGCGAAACTGGCACGCAGAAAAAAGAAATTGGTGTTGTGGACAGGAAACGGGAGCCCAAGGAACACAGTTTGGACTTACAGTCCTCTTCGTTCGTAAGTATGCATGTATGTATGTATGTATCTATCCATCTATCTATCTATCTATCTATCTATCTATCTATCTATCTATCTATCTATCTATCTATCTATCTATCTATCTATCTATCTATCTGTCATCTTGTATGTTTACCTTATGTTCCATGAAAGTCATTTTTAAGGTCTCAGATAAACACTGTTTAATTTCACTGTACACCTGCATATTTTGCAATGACACTAAAGTTTGGCTTCATTTGAAATGATCAACCTTAATTAAGTTTGTAGGTTAGTATACATGCTAATTTCTGGAGGGCAAAGATCAGTCATGGATGTCATAGTTACCCAGCAGCACTTTCTGAGAGGGATCCCCAATCACTTTGGAGAAGGGAGGCCAGATGTCCATAAGATCAGAAGGCAGCGTGGTCAGCTTGTTGCTGGAGAGGTCCAGGTAGGTGACGTTCCTCAGGAAGTGAGCAGCCTCGCTGGACACGCTCGCCAGTCGGTTGTTGCGCAGGCTGAGCACATGCAGGTGGGGCGTGGCCCGCAGCGCCTCCCAGGGGAAGGCCGTCAGCAGGTTCCCGTCCAGTCTCAGGTCCCGCAGCACGGTCAAGCCGGCAAGAGCTTCCGTATCCATGGCGACCACCTCACTGTAGCTCACCCACAGGTACAGTAAGCTGGGCAAGGAGGAGAAAGGTCGACTTGGCAACCGCCGCAGGCCTGTCTTCTCCACCCGTAGCTTGACAGTGTCCCCCGGGATGCTGGTTGGGATCTCTGACATGTCCGGGTTATTGCACAGCACAGTTCTATGGGAAAATAGAGGAAAGACGCTCAAAGGATAAAACGTCCATTCAACCATCTTCCGTAACTGCTTATCCAGAAAAGGTCTGCAGTGAGCTGAGAATGTATATCCCCAGAAACACAGGACACAAGGCAAGGGACATGCTGGACAAGGAGCCAGTGCATCACAGGACACACACAAACACACACTCATAATTGAATGCTTTTGAACCACACACACTGCCCCCACACAAAACCCCTGTCAGGAATGAAACCCTCACCCTGGGGGTGTGCGTCTACAGTGCTGCCCACAAGGCCATTACAGTCATTACGCCTCTTTCATCCCATCCTTCTTTTTACCACGTCTTCAGGTGTCTTGAGAGAGAATAATAATGTTAACCGCAGGCTGCTCATGTCAATGACGCAGCTTTATGTGGATGCCGGGTTTTATGTGGATTCTGGATGTCAGCCAGAAGCTCCCGCATGGTGAATGTCAGCCTATAGTCTGTCAAAGGAGACGCTCAGCTAAATGCCACAGTTATCTAAAAATACATGCT
This sequence comes from Brienomyrus brachyistius, assembly GCF_023856365.1. Taxonomy (NCBI): domain Eukaryota; kingdom Metazoa; phylum Chordata; class Actinopteri; order Osteoglossiformes; family Mormyridae; genus Brienomyrus; species Brienomyrus brachyistius. Next base: position 2,063,472 of record NW_026042321.1, read on the forward strand.
GTCATGCAGTCTCATTATTGCTATTCATCTTTCATATAATTAAACATGAAATTGTAGAAGGTTGCAGTGGTATAAACAAGCAGTGATCCAGCAACGATGGCCACGGAGCTACAGCACACTAGCATGCATGTCTCAGCTGGGCTGTAAGTTAAAGGCTGATAAGTCAAAGACTGTTCAAAGTTCATGATGGCCTGCCATTGACCATTAGCACATTAAGCTGACATTTTGTTACAAATATAAATGACCTATACATCATTCGTAACATTTTGTTACAAATATAAATGACCTATACGTCATTTGTAACATTTTGTTACAAATATAAATGACATGCATAATTTGTAACATTTTGTGACCTATACGTCATTTGTATCACTGCCACTATGCTCAGCATAATGATGCCAAATTTACCTTCATTATCAAATTCAAATATTTCAAAACATCTAGCTGTTTGAAAAGCATCATCTTAAATAAATAATACCTTTTAAGATAAAAGCATATCGTAGGACTACAGTACTATTCTCTAAATTTTCATTTCTCAAATCAAGTGCGCAGAGTAACACTTCAATGTTTGATATAGACGGTAATAATAATATTTGTAATTTTGTATGACTAGCTGATTAAATTGTTTATATCTAGGCTAAATACAGTATAACGGTAAAATACCTGATGCCAGTACTGTCACTGCCTCCGTGGAAAATACAGGTGCACAGAGAAGGACATAAGGAGCAGCCAGTGCTGAAAGAGCAAAGAAAAGCAGACAGTGTGACGATGTGAAACATGGCTAAAAAAAGAAAGGAAATGAACACTCCAGCGTCTTGGGTGGGATTCGTTTAAAACAAGAATGCACAGATTCTTTTGAAGTTCACACGAATGATCTGCCGTACGGTCGGGGTAGATTAGCCCGGATTATGTGCTTTTACTGCCTGTCACGGATAACCAGGACTTAACCTCACACTGCATGGCAAGTTGGCATCAGACATGCTGATGATGGGTTAGATGTTTGGCTTTTCATGTTGTTATATTTAAAATGGAGCTTCAAGAAGATCTCCGTGGAAATATTCCAGAATGGCTGGGAATGTAAACCGATTGTAGGCCGGTGATGTAAGTCAATTGTTAACATTTATGGCTGTAAAAAGAGATTTTCTTTTAGGGGTGACCTAAAAATAAAAAAGTTATGACATTAATGCACATTACAATACACACGATTAGTAGGCATACCTGTTAAGGGCCTTTTACCCTCAGAAGGAATAAGGTGAATGTGAGTGAGGGTTGGGCTATGAGATTATAGTGGCAAATAAAGTCGACGTAAAGAATGTTTATTTATTTAGGTGAAAACAAACTGATCCTTATCTCATCAATATGACATCTGAAATATATGATTAAGGTTACATATTTCAGGTGTGTATTTATTTAGTTGCTTGCATGGTATCTTTTAGAAGGCACTTATATATTAAGCTGTAATGTATGGTATGGTTTGGTTTGCATGTCTCTCCCACGCATTCTACTGTAGGAAAACTGCCCCCATGCCTGATGTCCAGGCAGGGTAAAATGCGTTTGTCATGTCATTACGAACTTTACATGATCTGTCTGGGAAGAAATTAGTGCTCTCGTCTTTTAAGTGATGGGAGAACGAAGATGGGATGAGCAATAGATGCTGAGAGATCAGTGCTACCCACTGTGGCGTCATGTTTAATAACTGTAAAACTTAAATATTGCTAACCTTGCACGTTTACAAAGTCGCAAAATGATTCTACAAAAATCTTATATTTCCCTTGTCACTTAATATCTCATACTACAGAAATGTAATTTAAAGTTTTACAACCATCAAGTTGTTTTATAATCTTTCACTTTAAGAAAATATATATATTCTATTATTTATTATATTATTTTGTCATTTTTATTATAAAAATATTATGCTGCATTTTTCCACGCATTACCCTCCGACGAGGTAGGCTGTTCAGCTTTTATGCTTCTGCTGTGACAATCTGAATTTCCGTTCCGCCCCCTATGACGCTCCGGCAGGCATTGCAACAGAAATAATGACGTTGCGCGTGTGCGAGGCAGGAAGTCATGCTGTCTACGCAACTGATAAAAACCAGCACTTTAACCTTGAATGAAAAACATGCATAAGACGGCGATCTGAAAAGCATGTCAGCTGTCAGCCTAGCGGTGAAAGAGCGGCGAGCGTCGCATCTTAAACGGGGGAGCGGGCTGAACGTGCAGTCGTCGCATTACGCGGTGACAAACTCTTCGGATCAATCTGAGCAGGTATGCTGTCTGAACGTGCTGATCTGCTAATATAAGCATTGATTTGTTACATTATGATATCATTTTAAGATCATGAACCAGAGTGTTTCACTAGGCGCAAGCAGTACGTGGTGCTTGGCTGAATTACGGAGGAGTGCTGGAACATCTGGGATCGCATATGTGGGCGCCAGGCGCTTTATAAACGAGCTAAAGGGGCATTTTTAAAGAGGGTGTACTGAGCTGGGGAGGCACCAGTGATCGAGGTAGCCAACTGCTCTGGCCCCCCTCTGATTGATTCTTGCAACTCAGATTTTTCGCGTTTTCAATATTTCTCTATAGATCGGCCTATTTCTTGTCGGATACTTACCTTCGATGTAATCAGTTAATTACACATCAATGAACTAAAACGGTGTCATATATTTATAATTAATTTCGAAAGACCACTGGAATTATACACATGGATAACTTTCTTTGCAAGTGTGACTTAAAGCAGAATCACAAATAAACCGCTGTTCTTCTATGTGTTTATTTGAATACAGGAACACAGGCTGTGCCCTGCTGTTGCATTTATATACTGTGTATTCACCAGTGTTTCAATTAGCAAATTAGTACCGTAGAGGTTGCAGCTCAAGAGATCGCTATTCATAAATTTATCCATTTATACAACATATTAATTAGGCGTTTCTTCCCACTGTTCAACCCAAAGGAAAGGAATAATTCAAAATAAGGTCTTGCCTTTATCCAGCCTGTTTCTCCTAGACATAACTGAGCTCAGTTCAATGTAAATATGAGATATTGACAATTTTCTTGTACTTAAATTCTGCTCCTGAAAAATAACCTTCCTGGCGTCTCGGCCTGATCCCTTTTTAAGATCTTAAAATACTTTTTCTCTTCACTGCACTGATTTTTATTTGTCTCCGATAATCAGCTCTTGAGAAAATAGTGTAAGATCTAAAAGACAACTTGACTGATTAGCTTTTTAATGATCCTGCACAATATCAAGTATGTATCTTAGTAATCAAATTCAAGTCTCAACTCTGTGTTAAAAAAACTCCTGCTTTTATTGTTATTTTGCTAACATCATATCTCACAGGATAATTTCTTTTAGATTGATAAATTCTTTTGTTCCTTATTTCTCTTTGGGGTCGGGGGATTAGGAGAGACGGGTCCGAATTCAGTAATCTCAAAAGAAGCAGGTGATTTTATTTCTGATGATACAGAAAAGACTGTTCTGAGCTGCAAAACTTTCCCTGGTAATCTAGGTTCAGTACTTCCCCACTAGGTACGTGAGCAGGACCTTACTTGGGACTTTACCGTTCAGTTTAAGAGTCTGGTTATTTAACAGTTACAATGTGACTGTGTCACTTTCCTGCAATGTTAAGGATTAAAGCCAGATTTCCAGGATCAAAGTCAGCATTTGAACTCTTTTGCCAAAATACACTGTAGTGTGTTTAAATTGGTTTGGTAGACACTTTAAAGCAAATTGGGGGTCAGAGAGCATCAAGTGCCTAAAGAAAGCCTTGTGTAACATTTGACAGTGAAAAATTAATTCTGCAGTATGTGTATGTGTGAGCCTGTGCGTGCATGTATGCGTGTGTGTCTGTGCGTGCATGTGAGCGTGTCTATACCCTCAGGGACTGGCAGTACACTCTATGCACAGGCTCCAGTGTACAAAATGAGCCCTTATGAATGCAGCGTGAAACAAAACAAAATGTTCCGACCCAGGCAGACGTGAGATGGAGCCGGGAGACGCGTCAGCTCACACCGCTGGATGACTGCGAGCGGCTCGGGACGCTGTTCGGACAGGTGAACAAGTGCCTGCGGGGGGTGGGCTTCTGCCAGCTGTACTTCGGGGACAAGATCGTGGAGCCCGTGGTGGTGGTCCTCTTCTGGGTGATGCTGTGGTTCCTCGGCATCCAGGCTCTGGGCCTGGTTGGAGCTCTGTGCATCGTCATCATCTACATCCAGAAGTGATGCCTCGTTGGTTGGTGGGCAGTGCTCCTTCCATCAGCCGCAGGTTCTTCACACTACCTGGCCTTCAGCAGACCAGTGGACACATCAAAAGTGCCTTGCATGGAGTTTTATACGACACATTTATGCACGGCGTTTGGTAGCAGTGATTTTTGTTTTCTTTTTGTAGTCATTCAAAGCTTTTAAAAATGTATTTTTTTGAACATATGTATTTTCGTAATATTGAAAAATTACAGAAATGACTGATGGTGAAACCACAGTGTAGGAAGTACTCTGCTGGGTAAATGAAACCTTAGACACTTCAGCACTTCTTGTCAGTATTAGAGACCTGATTGAATGACTCTTACACAGTCTGCTAAGAACTATGACTTCACTGTTTTTCAGCATGCAACAGATCTTCAACCCAGATACAATTTACATGTCTGCAAGTTTAGACTCGGGTTAACCTGGGCACTTTACTGTGGTAATCCTTACCAGGCGTTGTTTACTATATGCATCACACTTTAATTTCTCTTTAATCTTTAAATGCCATAGAGTTGACTTGTTGTGGGCTCTTTGTGATTCTTCTTGAGAACTTTGGTGCAACACTGGCATGAAAGTGAAACCTATTTAGTGGTTTCATAGCTGAAGGGAAGGCTTAACTGAAAACGCACTTCTGCTGCCTCAATGGATGAATCTTCATATGTCCCAGATCTAGGTGAGCTAATGGGCCAGTGTGCTTGCTTGTACGGATTTGTTTTACATCACTGTGATTTTATTTCAGAAGTGTCACAGCCCATGGTTATGAATGCAAGGACGTTTTGACTCATCTGAGTTGTACCTTTTGGCTGTAAGTTTTACGATATCTACTCATCTCCTCTTTGGAGATGTTCAAACTCACGCTTGCCTTTTTAACATCATATCTCACTTTTGCAGCCTTCTGTGTCTGTAAATGCGCATGGTGCCTCAAAAAGATTGTGGAATTTAAGTTTCTTACTCAGGACCCTGTACTGGAAAAGTGACTAGAAGGTAGTTGAATGTTTAGTCCTCTGAGGGGAACATGGTGGCTTAACACTGTAGCCTCATACCTCCAGGGTAAAATGTCTCCACCTCCTTGTATGGAGTTTGCATGTTATCCCTGTGTCTGCATGAGTTTCCTCCAGTTTCTTTCCACAATCCAAAAGCATGCACTTTGATGAATTGGTGTCTGTAAATTGGTGTGTGTGCGTGTGTGTGTGTGTGTGCGTGTGTGTGTGTGTGTGCGTGCGCCTGGAGATGGATTTGCATGCAGTCCAGACTCAGGCTCGGTGGATAATTAGCTCTTTTTAATTCGAGTTATAATTTTTTTTACTTTAATGTTCCATTTTGGCTAAAGATTCTATTAGAATTGTTCTTAAGCAGATTCGGAACATGAAAAATGGTGATAAATTGAATGGACTACAAACTGAAATCTAATTTTAATAAATAAATCATATAATATATGCTTTTTGTTGTGGGGCGTAACACTAGAAAACACCAACAGCACATTTCATTATGCACTTTTTTTGTCTGACTACCTACTAGGGATCCAGATTTTACCAGGGAATGTGTTTGACTAGGGCTGGGAAACATGCCCTAAAAATGATACCAGTTTTTTTCAGAGATTTTTACAATATCAGCATTTACCACAATATTCTAAAATTCATACCTAGAAGACAGTAAAATATGACAGGTGTTTTTTCTGATTATGATGACGAAATTGTTTTACTGATAGTTATAGAGCATATGACAGGTAAATTACACCAACAGACTCATATCGCGATAGAATTTGTGTAGAGATATTGCATTATGACCGTCAATTATGCAAGAAAACAATTATTTAGGATATATGAAGATATTGGGCACCAGATATTGTCTTCTTTCATACTTTTAATTTACTCTAAGCACATTCTTAGCTGGAATGGACTGACCTAAAGTAAACGGATTGTTTTCATATTTGCTGAGGAAGTATGTGATGCATAACAGCGGCCTCCTAATCATCCCCTATATCTAATTAGTGAATTCTCACCTGCCCCTTCACCACCTTGGCTAACATATGGTGAGCATACTGGTACAGAATGATTGCCATTGAATTATCCAGTTACACGGTGGTGATGGAAGTGGCTCCCCATTGGATCTGTAAAGCGCTATATAAATGTAATGTTTATTCATTCAATGTGAATAGCTTCAGCTACAGCATAGTTAAACTTGAGGCTGGGTCCAGCAGTTTTAAATGCCTCACATATAACTGAAGTTTAGCTAATTAAGAATTTTATGAACCATTTCAATATAATTACACAAATGGAGTCATTTCACATTGGCATACAATAGGGCTCTTCAAATCTCACCGTCAATTACAAATCCAGGCCTTGTTTTCAGTTCTCCCAGGTAGTTAGTTTAATAATTATTGATTCTGATTGGTCAGAGGTTTCACACCTGGCTCACAGGTAAAGGAAGGCAGGAAAACTCCTCACAGAAAACTAGAATCATCAATAAAGCCGAAGAACTAGCAGACGGAGAAGCCAGGCTTGGTTGACTGATGCCATGTGACTTCTGACAGGGTAGAGAAAAGTAATTCATTTATTTATTTTTCTGGAAAAAATGTGAATAAAAGATTCAAATGAAAAATAGTCATCTAAGTTCATATTTATTCACATTTTAAAACAATGAAGTACGCATTTAGAATATTCTTGTGGTTGGACTCATTAAAAATATTAAAATATGGTATTTTATATATCAAAGTGGCATTTTAAAAAATTCTCAAGGTCTTGTCACAGGGGAATATGAGGTCAATATAAGGCAAAACCTAGCTGAAAATTAATGAGATTAAGTCATTAAGATGCATCTTAAAGGATCATTTTTCATTTTATTTGCAGTAAAATTCAACGCAGAGCTTCACAACATTATTAAATAAAAACAATATCCATCAATTGCACAAGAGCAAACGTTTCCAAAGTGTTCAAGTACATGTATCTTGACCTGCATAGCGTTGTACACAAAAGGCAAAACTCTGGCTCAAATGCAGTTCACTCTCCGACACCCTTATCCCAAGCAAGCAGATGTAAGCCCTTATTACTTAACCTCTGATTTGCAGGAGGAACAACATCACTAAATGTGCAGATCACTTCTTGACTAAAGTAAAAACAACTTTGCCGAAACAAGTGATGGTGATGACCTTTCTGGGTTTTCAGAACTTGTCAACAGGTCCACTTCCTTAAACAGGAAAGAGCCCCTGCTGAGTATTGTCTGACATGCAGTGTTCGGCACAATATCAGCATCTGTAGTCAAACGTGAAATTCATAATGATCCCATAGAACCTGGCAGCCTGCGGTCATCTCCTTGCTTGACCAGGCAACGGCAGTTTTTAAGGCATTTGAGTTGATCAAATGATATCATAAGCTGTCCTTTGCAAGTCAGAGGTCAATTGTGGGCAGATCAACAAACACTATGCATGTTCTGCTTTTGGATAGAAGATACTTAAGCATACAGAAGATACATATTATCTTACCCTGCTTCACAGTACCTCATAATACAGGCTTATGCACAGGTTCATAAATAATACTAGAACATGCTATGCACATTTAACAAATATAGCGGGACTAATACCCTTGGCCTGTGCTTTGATTGGCACTCCATGGCCACGCCTACTTTTACACACCAATGAACAACCAGGATTTTACCAAAACATTGGCCTTGAGTTAAGGGTGTTTCGTGACATTCTGTCATAAATATAAGTATATAAAGACTTAAGACATTAGAATTATACATCCATTCAATTCAGAACTACAAATAAAATCCTAATTTCAAATCGCCAATTTAAGCCAGAGTTTGCTCTCCATAAAAACTAACCAAAAAGTCTTATGAACCAAAAGTTGTGCTAAAGCTCACCTCACGTCTTAAGGACTTTACACCCTTATCAGTCTCCCCTGTCCGTACATATACCAAGTACCACTTTGGAATGACATAAATGCATAATATGACTTAATGGACAGCAACTTTGGATTGTAGCCATAGACAAAACACATACAAACTGAACACTGGACTATTTTTTTTAATCCAGTGTCCTAAAGTAAACATATCAAGGCTCAGTTGCTTATAAAACACACTAGCACATTCAACTCAAAAAGGTACATTTTTGAGGAAATTTTGTCAAACTGAGTATTGTTCATTTTAGTGCACACAAGAATATTTACAAACATCAGCCAGTCCGACAGGACTGTGCCTGACCTTCAGCAGTACCAGTTCGGCCAGAGGGTAAGGACTCCTAGTGCATGCTCAATATATGGAGTCCCGACGACACCCATCGGGAGTCACAGCAAGATCTCAGCTGATTCATTCTGGCTCCGCCCCCAGAGACATGCAGTTCAGCTGAACTGACAATTCCAAGCTTTCCTTTGCCATCTATGGTTGTACCTTGCTGTTGCCTTGGATAAGTTTAGGGTGTCGATCACCTTAATCTAATTAGCAGTTACTGAAAATGGAAAGTGATAAGTGACCATGTGACATTGCCTTCTTGGAATGTAGACAAAGGACTTTCTAAGCCTTTGTTTTTGTTTAGTTTTTTTTAAAGATCACTTGTGCTGATGTTGCTACAAAGCAGAGCAAAAAGAATCCGTTTCAGCTTATTGCTGGTGATCAAGACTGATATCAAGCAGCAGCTGAAGCTCTTTACTATAAGCATACTTCAAGGTTTCAATGCAAGCCACTCATACTATGTACAGATGAGGACATTTCTCATATACCATGGCTCAGAAATAAAAACACAAGGTTACTTCCTTATATTTCACGACTGAAAGCCAACAAAATGAGCAGGCAACCACAAGAAACCAAAGGTCCAATCAACTTGCCCTCCCTCTTCACTGAATAAGAATAAATTAAATAAATAATAAAAATAGATCAAACTTTTGTTAACTGTACTTCAAAACAGACCCCTGCAGCACACGACAAAATAGATATTTGCAGATGTTTCCAGTGACGGCGATGGCAAATAAGAGGAGAGAATTGCAGGAGATTAAAAAATGTGTGCACATCCCTGAATTCAAATGAAAAGTAGAAAATTGCTAGTGTACAAAAGTGTTGATGCTTCTCTTACCACCCTCTCTGAGTTCATGGAGGAAAGCTGGAAGAGGGATGGTACAGGGTTGAGAATTTAGTTGTGGCTCCAGCTTTGAATAAAATGAAACTGTGTCCCAATTATAGGTGCACAGCTGACTTGTCCATCGCTTCTTGTATGTTCACAGTAATGGGCCCCTCAGGGTCTCCTTGTGTGGATTTTAAGGTGAATACAGTCTGGCAACTCCAACTGAGCTACAAATTGCACTTGACTCAAAAACACCTGCATGGGAAACATGGGTCATATGAAAACCGTAACAGCAGATTCTGTTCGCCGTCCGCTGGCAAAAAATAGGCTGAATTAAATAAAATACTGAAAGGACGGCCAGTGAGAATAAGAACAAACAATGAACAAACATCATTCCTAATGAGTGATGAAAATGCAAACTCTGAACAATAAAATCCATTTGATGTTGTGGGCTGGTGTTTCATGTTGTAACATCTAGCAGGGCTACCTATTAAATCACCCAAAAACATCTCCAAACTGGGTACAATCACATCACCAAACGGCTACTGTCAGCAGATGTGTCAATGAACCTGAACTGCAGATTTATGAATCAATTCCAGACTTTTTCCCCATCCTGTCCAAGCCAAGACTATCTGTCCTGACTGTCTGAAACTGAGGTATTGTCGGGGTTCCCTGGGGGGGTCTCCAGCAGCATAGTGGAGAAGCCATTACTTTCCGAGTCGCCCGTGTCCTCAGCATGTGTCCGCACGAAGTCATTCTCCCACTCCAGCGTGTTGGAGTCCTCCGAGGCAGAAGCCGGGCCGCTGGCTGCCTTGCCCCTCCCTGGCAGCAGTGCCGCCCGCAGGATGTCCTCCTCAGTGCGGGAGCGCTCGCACACCGCCAGCCCTCGCGTCATTCCTGCACCATCGATGCAGGAAATGCGACATTAGCCTCTGCCCCCCATATAATCAGCATTCCACATTGGCTGCATGCAATCCAATGCTCCTTTTAAATTATAAGAGCAATTTCTTAATTAATTGAACTGGACAGAATGTATCAGTTATAACTAAAGGAGGTGTCTAAACCCCTAGAAAGTTACGTGTTTACAGACTTTTGCCAATCAGTGCTCTCAGTTTAATCAAATAGTTGCGAAATATGTGAAGTAATTTTCCGCCTAAGTATAGTACTCGAGTAGTTCTACATAGAATGTGTAGAATAATGTATGCAACATATAAATATTTACTATTCACTGATGTTAAAAATAATAGCTAATGGAATCTGAAAGGGTGCCTAGGCCTGGAAAATGTGCACTTACCACAAATGAAGCTAAGCACTTCTGTCTAGCCACTGATGTAAACGCACAAATTATCCGGGAAAGAAATAAACTGACTGCCAAGACCAACCAATGAAAGATTTGCTTACAAGAGTCTGCTAGTTACCCGGCTGATTCTCATTGGTTCTGCGATATGACACTGGAAAAATGTGGCCTCTCACCAAAACTAAGACCTAACTCAGTGAATGTGTCTTCATTTCTGGAATATTTAGATAAAGGGATCCATGACACTTTGAAGAGTGAGATTTTATCAATCAGATTTTGTCTCTCAGTCGCAATGTTCCCCTGACCACAATTTCCAAACTAAAATAGAAGGCCATTTGGGCCAAAGTCTAGTCCCTCACCCTCCTCATCTTCCCACTCCAGGTCCAAAGAGGTGCCGTCATCGTTGGTGGAGCGTGTCCTAGTAGTGAAGTCATAGCTGCTCTCTGTGTTGGGTGTGACAGCGTTCGTCTCAGAGGAAACCCCTGGCATCACAGATGGCAAGGAAAGAGGGGTGTTACCATAGAAACACAAGCTCCAATTACCCCATTACGCTGAATGCTGGTTCTCCAGACCCACATCAAACAACCAAGCCTTGAAAGTATTCAGCATGGTTTACCGTAACTGCTACACACAGACACCTGCCAAAATATCCAGCGGAAAAAACAAAAACAAAGCCCCCCCTGCAGAGATATGTCACTTCAGTACCTTAGTTACGTTTAAAAATTTTCTTTAGCGGTTGTAGTACAATTTTTCATCCTTTGTTGATGAAAAGGGTACATCTATTAGCCAAAATCAAGAAGTCATATGCGATTAATTCTTTACCATATAGTGATATAATTTTCACAGGTTCTGAGTCTTTGTGATCCACAAAAACTGACATATTTATTAATCTGATGGTACCTTTTTGAAATCAGATAATTGCTATTAATTTACTATATTCTTAATAAGAGATTTCAGTTCCTATCGAGTTTGCTGTTGATTCTGTTAATAGATCACTCTAGCATACTGATCCAGATGAGTTTTCGGCTTAAGTATAAGATACACAATTATTTTTTTTGTGATTCATGCCTGTCTTTTTTCTATTCACAAAGTGTTTTCTGTTTAGTATTAAGCAAACTGTGTCCCCAAACTAGCAAGACAATATCAATGAGTAATATGATTTTGGATTGTACTTGTTTTCTCTATCACACTTTGTGCAGTATTGACACATCATGTGCATCTGCTTATGGTCACAGCAGAAACAGACCCTGTTATCTGGAAGTTCAGACTTTCAGAGACATGTAATTTGCCACCTGTGATGTAATCTTAGTGGTGCAGAACTTGAAGTATGACCAAGAAGAGTCAACTTAAAGTCTCAGAGAAGACCGAGCTGTTGTGTCAAGTAGCTCTGCTATGCAAGGTTGGGGTGGGCAATATAGCAATATCATGATATTTCAAGGAAATTTGTGATAATGGTATTTATGACAATATAGAAAATAATTCTGAACAATGTTTAATCAGTGATTGCAGCTTGCAGGTAGCAGCAATTATTATTCATTATCTATCCATAATATGTCTGCTTAATGCTTTAGTGTAACAATAACTTAACCGTATAACTCTTCAAGAACGTGCACAATATAGTCATCTAATAAAACTGACCTTAAATTTTAAAGACAAATGTAAACAAACGGCAGAAATCCAAACAGACTTTCCGTCAAAATGTAAACACTCACTGCTTATGAAAATAAAATAAAAATGTAGTCAAAACTTAAATAATTGCCTTGCATGTTTTTTTGGATTACCATCAAATGAAGTAGACTATTAGTGCTGGAACTGTTGCAATGCTTCTAATTTCTTGTGTAAACATAAAATGGATACACCCTGAAGTAAGGTAAGTGAGAATGTCAGGGCTGCAGCTGTAGAAGTAAACACTTTGAGAGTTAACTAGCCATCCAGGTGGCAGACACATCACAGCCAGAGCTTTGGATTCTTTGTCAAGAACACCACACACTCACACATGGGCAATTTAGTAACTCCAATTAACCTCAGCATGTCTTTGAAACTGAAGTACCTGGAGGAAACCCCACAATGACATGGGGAGAACATGCAAACGCCGCACACACACACACACACACACACACACACACACACACACGGCCCAGGTGGAGACTTGAACCTGGGTCCCCTAGGTGTGAATCAACAGTGCTAACCACTGCACCACCATGCCACCCCCCCCCACCTTTAATATCACTTTCCTTCAATATCACTACGTAATTATGTAACTCAAATTATTACAAAACAGAAAAAGTGGTTCGTACACTGTACGAAGTTTCGATAGCGTACTACAGCGGCATTAGCACTGTGCACGAGCGAGGGAATGCACAGGTACTATTCTAGAGGGTGGACTACCAAAAAAGGCAAAACTACCTTAAATTTCATTTATTCGTGGTTATTAAATTACCATTAGTATACCATGCTTTTTAATATCACTTGTCCTTACAGCTGCTAGATATGCTCATCATTAAAGCCATAAAGTCGTCTGCTTGCTACCTTAGAATCTCCACCGAATAAGTATTTCAGAAAATGTTTAGGCTAGAATCTGGGCTTATTCTACACTGCTTGATGGTGCCAGCGTGTGTGTGTGTGTGTGTGTGTGTGTTGTGCTTGTTGAGAGCAGTGCTGGTATAGGAAGCTAAAGCTGAAAAGAAAACGGAAACTAATTTTTAAATAATCGTTAAATGAAATAAAAATGAAAACTATATATACCTAAAAAACCTGTCAGACTTTAAACTGCTGAAAGTACTGCCACACCACCATAGTCTTTTTGCCTGGTTTATCCACAGTATCTCATCTTTTAAAAGATGTCGCAGCTGCTTGGCCGTGGAACTGGGGAAATGATTCACTTCCATAATGCACATCTTAAAACAGTCAGCATCTTGTCTAAAGCCCAGTGAATGATTAAATGTGCATGTCAGTATAGCGTAACTATTCTACATGATTGTATGGTACGTGCGCAATAATCACCAGGTCTTCAGATAATGGGTACAAACATTTGTCCAGACGGCGGCTATTCGGTATATATGAACATTTACACCCACAATTTGGTAAGCAGATTAGTAGTATGACTAAAATGAATGAGAGGCCTATAAAGGTTGGGTAACATAGATGAATGCGTCATTCAGAAATTTCATGTGCTTTGATTACTTGGGTGTTAGAACTTTGGAGTGACACTATTTTTTTTTTCCAAAATCAGTGACGTACACAATGAACGTTGATGAGATAGGTGTCACCACACCTGTAATAGTTTGCATACTGCCAATGGTCCATCAGTCAGGAATGTCATTGTCTCTGCCCCCCACGCCCTTCACTTTGGAAAGGAAGAGTAAATTTTAAAAAGAAACAATTGTAACCTTTTTACAGTTTATAACATGCAACGGATTAAACGCTGATGAATAAAAAGTGCAATCACATTATACTGGAATAATACAAGCCTATTAGCATATTCCAGCATGCTTGCTTGCCACATATATACCCGTTTGTATTTTGGGTTGTAAATACTTGGGCTGTGTCTTCCGTTGATGTAAGTGTGTATACCTGTGTGTGCCCCGAACTGTGCCAGTTACTCGGATGTTTCTGTGGTCTCTGTAAGTAGTTATCATGTCTGTACTTTAGAGCCCAGCGTCAGACGTGGTGTTTATCCATTATATATGATGGGAGTGTGTGGTCCCTTTGCGGGAAACAATAAAACTGCTGCTTCTTTCAGAAACAGTCTTTTTTTAGTTTGGTTGTTGCCGCCGCCATGCTCCGCTTTGCTAAACGCCACAAGGGAATATTCCACAAAATATACTCGTATTTTACTGCTGAACTGGGGCACATTTCACAAAAGCTTCCATTAGCAACTCCGATTCACTTGCATGGTTCTAAATGTGTAAGCCGCTAACATACAGTTGTAGCCAAAAGTTTTAAGAATGACACAAGTATTATAAGTTTGATGCTTCAGTTTTTGTCAGATGTTTCTGTGATATACTGAAGTATAATTACAAGCATTTCATAAGTGCCAAAGGCTTTTACTGACAAATTACGTTTATGTAAATAGTAAATATTTGCAGTGTTGGCCCTTTTTCAAGACCTCTGCAATTCGCCTTGACATGCTGTCAATCAACTTCTGGGCCAAATCCTGACTGATGGCAGGCTTTTCTTGCATAATCAATGCTTGGAGGTTTTCAGAATTTATGGGTTGTTGTTTGCCCACCTTCCTCTTGAGGATTGACCACAAGTTCAAGTTGAGGTCTGGGGAGTTTCCTGGCCATGGACGCAAAATGTCGATGTTTTGTTCCCCATTCACTTAGTTATCACTTCTGCCTTATGGCACGGAGCTCCATCATGTTGGAAAAGGCTTTGTTTGTTACCAAACTGCTCTTGGATGGTTGGGAGAAGTTGCTCTCAGATGATGTTTTGGTACCATTCTCTATTCATGGCTGTGTTCTTAGGCAAAATTGTGAGTGACCCCACTCCCTTGGCTGAGAAGTGACCCCACACATTAATGGTCTCAGGATGCTTTACTGTTGGCACGACACAGGACTGATGGTAGCGCTCACTTTTCTCCTCTGGACAATCTTTCTTCCGGATGCCCCAAACAATCGGAAAGCGGATTCATCAGAGAAAATGACTTTACCCCAGTCCTCAGCAGCGCAATCCCTGTACCTTTTGCAGAATATCAGTCTGTCCCTGATGTTTTTCTTGTAGAGAAGTGGCTTCTTTGCTGCTCATCTTGACACCAGGCCATCCTCCAAAATCTTTGCCTCACTGTGCATGCAGATGCACTCACACCTGAATGCTGCCATTCCTGAGCGAGCTCTGCACTGATGGTTCCCCGATCCCGCAGCTTTCAACTTTAGGAGATGGTGATGGCGCTTGCTCGACTTTTTTGGCCGCCCTGAAGCCTCTTTCACAACAATTGAACCTCTCCATGAATTTCTTGGTGAGCCAATAAATGGTTGATTTAGGTGAAATCTTACTAGCAGCAATATCCTTGCCTGTGAAGCCCTTTTTGTGCAAAGCAATGATGACTGCATGTGTTTCCTTGTCAGTAACCATGGTTAACAGAGGTGGAACAATGATTTCAAGCACCACCCTCCTTTTAAAGCATCCAGTCTGCTATTCTAATTCAATCAGCATGACAGAGTGATCTTCAGCCTTGACCTCCTCAAACACTCTCACCTGTGTTAACGAGAGATTCACTGAAATTATGTCAGCAGGTGGGGCAGCATGCTGGTGCAGTGGTTAGCACTGTCGCCTCACACCTCTGTGTCCCGGGTTCGAGTCTCTGCCTGGGTCACATGCGTGTGGAGTTTGCATGTTCTCCCCATGTCGTCGTGGGGTTTCCTCCGGGTACTCCAGTTTCCCCCCATAGTCCAAAAACATGCTGAGGCTAATTGGAGTTGCTAAATTGCCCATAGGTGTGCATGTGTTAGTGAACGGTGTGTGAGTGTGCCCTGCGATGGGCTGGCCCCCCATCCTGGGTTGTTCCCTGCCTCGTGCCCATTGCTTCCGGGATAGGCTCCAGACCCCCCGCGACCCAGTAGGATAAGCGGTTTGGAAAATGGATGGATGGATGGGATGTCAGCAGGTCCTTTTGTGGCAGGGCTGAAATGCAGTGGAAATGAGTTTCTTGGGATTAAGTTCATTTTCATAGCAAAGAGGGACTTTGCAATTAATTGCAATTAATCTGATCACTCTTCTTTACATTCTGAAGTAAATGCAAATTATCATCATAAAAACTAAGGTAGCAGACTTTGTGAAAAATAACATTTGTGTCATTCTCAAAACTTTTGGCCACAGCCGTAATTAGCAACTATACTTTTGGTAAATATACCCCCGTAACATCATTTATGTATATTATACAAGTGTTCTTACTGCAGAAGTTAATGTTCCAAGTAAAATCTTATTTCTAGCAAATACAATGTATACTATTTTAAGGTAATTTACGATATGTATTTTGACAAACTTAAGTTAAATAAAACAATTACTTTGTAGTTTACTAGGAAAAAAATCTCATGAAGGTAGTTAAAAACGCTAAAAGAACAACCTAGTTACCATTAGTTTGTACGTATTTATAAAGATTTATATAAAGGATGTATAAAGTTTTTACAGGAACAATCAAAATTAGACAAGTGACAGTTGTAATTTACAAAGTTAATGCTTATCCAAATTTGCAGTTAAGGAATGAAACGATGTATTTTTACCACATTTCCTCAGTGTAAACTCTCTCACGTCACAAAATAAAAGGTTGTAGCTCCTCAATTAGTGTAAACAAAACCCAGACATGTGATCATTTATGGGAGTTTTCAAGCGTTTTCTTGACCCAGTAGCAACCACGGGATTATCGTATCATCATCATATGAACAGCGCTATTTGCAAATGCGCAGGCAAGCAGCGGTACTTGGAGACTCAGACACGAGAAGTACACAACTGAAGGTTTCTGGGATGTTTTTTAGATGTTTCTATGACAAAAACTCATGGAGGTTTTTTAATCGGTTTATGTTTCATTTCTGTTAGGTTCAGCGAGCGGGGGACCGCCGACTCCAAAGGCTTAAATAAGAGCTATAAATGACAATACTGATATACCTGACTGACATGACAATTGCTCTGCACAAAAATCAAACACTGTACTTCATTTTAACTTTTTGTTTTTGTCGATGGATTCTCATAGACCACCGCCATGGTTTCATTTTCAGAATAACAGGGTTTCTGTGGATTTCAGTGAGGTTCACAATGTAAATGAGAGTCCATGTTCCAAGTTTTGCTTTTTGCAAATCAAAAGAACGTAAAGGCTGCACCTTCTTTTTCGGGTTAAGTGGGGAGGGCGTGTCTCGCCAATGACGAAACGCCCATAACTTTTTAAGCACTTTTCTGCCTTACATACTTCATAGGAGGATATACCCCTTAGTCTGTAACAGAGAGGCTGATATTTGAAAATAATTCTGAAACAGTATACCACACAGCTGACATCTTCCTATGGTTTAAGTTGTCCACAGCCCCCCCTCCCCCAAATGCTATGGTATCCCTTACTCCACCCCAACCCCACAGTAGTACTCACTGCTGCTCCGAAACTGCTCCAATGGAGCCTTCGTGTTCCTCTGGCACGTCTCCCCATCACTTATACCAGCCGTCCTGAGGAATCAAAAGAGCAAGAAGGGAAATAAAATATCCTCCATAGTCAAAAACTTATAATTAGAAAATATTACAGTGAATGAAAACATATATGTACACAAGGGAAACATTGATTGGGAGTGACTCTCTCACAGAGAGCATAGCTGGGAACATGCTACATTAGGGCTTCTTACTCAACTAAGAATATAACTGTCTGTTTATAAATACTTTGTGTGGAGGACATTCAAGAATTATTTCAGAGCTATTTCAACTGGATAACTAAGACCTTTGGCTTATTTTAGCACACTCTTCAGTTTCAAGCAATTTGTAGCTCCTGTCTGTACTTTTCCAGTTCAGTTCAGCAGGTTCCTAAGACCTCAAACTTTGAATACAAGGCGATATGATACAATAACATCTCTTCCTTTTTGCTCATTGACCTAAATATTTTGATTGGCTGTGACAGCATAGTCCGGCCCACCCACGGGCTACTCACGTTTTCTGATGCTCTCCATGGCGTTCAGTGTCAGCTTTGTCTCTCACCAACTGGTAATAAAGATAATAGAATCTTAGCAAACATTTTGATCATTCATCAA
Source organism: Brienomyrus brachyistius (assembly GCF_023856365.1). Taxonomy (NCBI): domain Eukaryota; kingdom Metazoa; phylum Chordata; class Actinopteri; order Osteoglossiformes; family Mormyridae; genus Brienomyrus; species Brienomyrus brachyistius. Next base: position 2,081,788 of record NW_026042321.1, read on the forward strand.
AATTTTTGTCAAGGATCTTCTGCTGCCTTTTGCCATCACAAAGTCACAAGTTATGAATGCGGAGATTCCAATTTGGCGCTTACCTGCAGATTAATTTATTGAAAAACGTTTATTGTTCATTTGCGATTTGTGTATAATATGAACCTATTAACGATTTAGCATGTTCCTGGATTAATATACTATGCATGTAGATTATGTAATTAAAACACTGCGTGTCTTAGACGCGAGTAGAAAACTCATTTGGATTAGGATGGTTGAGTGACCTAGAACTTAAAAGACTGAGGATATGAAAGGAAACAATGAGGAAAACAGAAATCAGAATGGATTAAGGATGATGGAATTATTCTGCAGCAGGCCGATGTACCCAATGGCACGTAATGAAGGAACTGTCAGTTACTCTGCAAGCTCAATCAGCAAATGGATTAAGTTAGATGCCCACACTTCTGAAACACTAACCACAACGCTCATTCCTTTACAGGAATTATGAGAAAGTCTCTCAGCAGCATGCTGGGAATACTGTGTTATTATACCAAGAAACAAGGAACTGTACCAGCAGAGAACCCCGCTGGACCAACTCTATTCAGGGGATGTATCCTGCCTTACAAGGAATATCTGAACAAGGGAGGAAGTCTAGAGGAAAGAGTGGGGATTCAGGCCCGGGACACAGATTGCAGGATAGAACAGCCAAGCAGGGAAGCGTTACACTGTGAGCATAGTTTAAAAGTAGCAGATAGTGTCACATGACAGGGGAGTACGTCAGGTGGTTTGCTGAGGGACAGAGCCGAAAAGCAGGGCCACACAGCCTTTCAGGAGAGGGGCTGAATAACACAGCCTGCTGGGGTAGGGGCACAGCCTGCCCGGAGCCCCCTCACCTGAGCACACTTGCGCTTTTGGGCCACCCTGGCAGCCTGGCGCTGGGCTGCATACTCAGCCTCCTCTTCTACCTTTAACTGCTCCTCCCGAGCCGCTAACTGGGCAGAGGCGATAACAGGAGATGTGTTAGGCATCTAAAACCGGCTCTGGTGGGGCGGTGGGGGCAAAATATGAAAAACTGAGAACTGAAGGACAACATTTTAAATTAAATCAAAATTAAAGTTAAATGACAAAACAGATTAAAGATGGATTTATCCAACATAAATGAAATAACTCTGAAAGTACTCTGTGCCATTTTGTGAAATGAATGAAAGTACAACAATGAAATCTGCATTTAACCAATATGAGAGGTAACAGTGGCCGGTTATTATTTAGTGCCCAAAGAGCAATGTCTGGGGGCGGTACCTTACTCACGGCACCTCAGTGGTACCTTGGTGATCGGGGATTCAAACCAACAACCTTTCAATCACAAGTATACTTCCTAACCATTAGGCCTCCACTGCCTCAAATCACAACATACATAACTCTTCATTAAAGTTTCATGATAAGTTCTTTTTGAAATTTAGAGTAAACTGTATGTGAATTTCTTGTTGAGCGAAATGTTGAGCGAAAGTCTGAATGCTGTTGCGAGGATCTGAATACTCTGTATGTTTGTCTATGAACATATATGTTCATATGTTTGCAAATGACAGCTGAAGCACACACCTCGGCTTGGAGCTTTCCGTCAATCAGCAGCTGCTTGTCAGTGATAGCAGCATAGCGGTTCTCTCTCAGGTAGGTGATCTCATCCTCATTGATTGGCCTGTGGCCCGAGAACATCAAAAACAAATCACCTGTAAAGCATCTTCAACAAGTGACCCGGACCCATCAGCACCTGCCTGTACATTTTCGTTATTTAACCGAGCTAGTGGGTGACTCAAAGCCTTCAAGCCACTTCCAGCAAAGAACAGAAACTGTCAGAAAATGGACTTAACTCAATGAACGGTGAAGTGGATAATATGTTACTCTAATCTTGGACACGGACCCTCATAAAACCAACATATTAAAAAATAATAAAAACTAAGCTCAACACATAGGAGCTGAAATAGGGATTAGACAGTCTAGACAGTCATAAAAATGCACTACTAACTAGAAAAACTATTTAGCAAGTTTTACTTTTGTTAATTTCCTTTAAAGAATCATTCAAATATAATTTAAAGAACTTCTATTGGAAGTGTATAACATTTTTCCTCCACAACAACAATGCTTTCTGGCTAATTTACATGGGGAAACAAAATAACGGAAACGCCCTTTGCACTTATATATGGCTCAGCTTTTGCTTTCAGAGCAGGTTCAGTTGTCACAGAGGTGCTGAACTGTATATAGTTGTGTAAGTGCCATTGATGATTATCATACTGAAATGCCAGAATATCATAGGGCAACGGTGTTTGTACCATTGAGTGCCCCTGGTTTTGCAAAATAGCCTCACATTCCTTGGCCATTTTACGGCCATGCTAAGTAGTCGATGGACCTAATGACTCCCACAAGAGACAAACAGCCACTCTGCTTCATTGTGATCTGAGATAATCCTCTGGCTTTCTTCATACATAAACCCATCCAGACCCTGCAAAATCGTAAAAGGATGAAAGATGACTCATCATTTATTATTCCCTCTTGCTCAGGGGCTCAGGTTTACAGTAGGCTTTGTGCTTTTGTGGTACTGGCCGTGGATGAAGTGGTTTTTAAATGCAAACCCCGCCCAGGCAGGTGAAGTTCACACCTTTGTTGGTGAGACTGGCTCACAGAGATGTGGATTCAGTTCTGTGATAATTTTCCAGGTCGTACTTTTGTTCTGTCCCGATAAGTGTCAGTGTCTCCCAGCCAGTCAGCTATAACACATGACCCCTGTTCCTGTTTTTGCAGGTTTTATGACCAATAAACCAGCAATTCCTGCACCATCTGTCTCCTGTGTAACTGTTACTTGCCTCATGCTATTTGAAATACAAACATTTAGGAGGTGCCGATTGTCAGAAGTCATTAACAGGCACATATTGCGAATTGCCATGCAACCTAATATGACTCATTTTCATAGCTGCATCTGTAATTGCGATTAAGTGACTTCGAGTCTTTTTTGTTGGGTTCTCTTGCATTGTCCAGCCTCCCTGAAATATCATACAGGTCATGCTTAAATATGAACACAGCATGATTCTTAGTTTTTACTGTTTTGATTATTGATTTTAATATTCTTCAGGAGGTTTCAATAATATACCAGAACCATATTACAACCAAGAATCACATATTTTAAACTAGACTTGAGCTACTTTCACTAGTACGCATCACTAAAATGATAATAAAAATGTTCAACCATGAAAACATTATTTTCCTACAAAATGTACAATTTTTTTTTAAAATAAGCAACGGTTCTATCAATTTCTGCACTCGTCATTCTAAATGGACCCTGCTGACACAGTGGAGCTCGGATTTAGCTCTTCAAATAAAACCACCCAGACCCGTCAACCACAATACACACCTCTGGGCACCTCTTGGACTTTCTGCCTGAACAAGGAGAAAACACAAAATAGAAATAATTCAGAGAAGACTGAACAACATATTTCTGGCAGACTGTTCGAACGCCATAAGAATTGCACCCACTCACCTCATCACTCTCCACAAGATTTTCAAACTAGAGAGAGAGGGACAAAAAACAGCTACATACAACACATCTGCCAAAAATGATTCACTGAAAGTATAAATGTTAGAAGCATTAATATAATATGTAGGAAACCCATTAACAAAGTATTTCAAATAATACATACATACCACAGAACTTGTATTCATTAAATACAAAAACAAATACTAAATTAAAACCTCCATTCAGGGATTCTAAGAGAACCTCAGTATTTAAGGGTGATACCTCTATAGTGTAATGTTCCCCAGTGGTGCTACTTCTGAAGTACTTCGACCTGTGTGATCAGGAAGAGGAAAAGCACTTTACAGCCAACTGGTCCATTTACATTTTCCTAGTGGAGGTCAAATAATACTTTTAATTGACTGGAAACATATGTGGTCATCTCTTCTTTCATTCTTGTACTACCATCATTCATAATATATGCATTGACTTGCCTGAAAATGAAGCGTAGTGTAAGTAATAGGAGAATTCAGTGTACTGGTCCGAAGTATTTGACTGGAATATTAAGGCACAGGGCGTCATTGGCCTGGGTTGGGATGGGATTTCAAGGGCGTAACTGAAACCCCAGCATCTGGCCTTTTAAAAGGAACTGTCAATACGACCCAGAAGGAGACGTCATTAGATGATGCCACAGTGCCAATCAAGTGGCACAATCTCTTTATGTATAAAAAATATTTATATAGCAAAGAACGTGGTTCATAATAGGAGCGCAATTCCGTGTCATTATTTATTCACCATCTACATAGGAAATCGAATAGCTTGGAAAAACGGAGTAAACGGATGTTATATATATACACACACACACAATGCAATGCATATATTACAGCGACGTTTCCCGTGTTAATTAAGTATTGCATAATACGCTGCAACATACTGCAGTGTTATGAATGACAATTTATTTAAAAAGTCAGTTTGTTTCCTCGGATAAAATCGACTATTTAATCAAATAGTTTGGCGAAATGTTGTTCACACGGTAGAGTCTTTTTTTATCTGATATATCCAACACAGGTCTAACTCAGTGTAGCACTGTAATAGTATCCTCCGTATACTTATCCCAACCCCCCACACTGGTAAAACCGTACTAGTTTACTTACCCTCCTCCTCGATGGATTCTACTGGCCTCTCTTCTAAAAATGCCACAGCATTCAGTCCAGCAGTTTCCCATGGCATCGTGTTAAAAACTGCCGATGGGTAGTAAGGCAGCTCACTCGCAGGTTGTCATCAGAAGCCAAGGTGGGAGCTGCGCTGCCACCACATCAGTCAACCACTCAGATCCATAAACCTGTCACTTCTTAGATGCAGCCATGAAAGCGACACGTAACAAATGCACCTGTAATTTCACATGTACAAAGACAGGGTCGTGATCAGAGACTCACTCACACTTATTACTGACCACCATGTTTCTTTCTTGAAGCGGTAACTCATTGTTCCACTGTTCCGGCTACACCCACGTGACGATTCATAAGCTATGGGGTGCAAAATGGCTCAAAATACTTGCCGGTAAATCCTTCGCTATTTTTTCCAACGTGCTTGTTAAAATTCAATAGCCCTAACTTGACAATCTTTTTAATTCGTCGTATGCATGCAAAATTGTGTTTCTTAAAAATATACCATTTTGTGTATTTACCGAGGAATTCGTCTGGATAAGTATGGGGAAATTATATATGAGCCTGTTGCTTGGGCTTAGATGGGTAGCTCAGACCTGTACTCGTGCCTGGAAGGATTTCTGTGATCATATCACGCTGTACCCTGGACACTGATTGACTCTGTCTTCTGCTCAAAGAATATACACACGTGTCTGTGTCTTTCATGAAAGCAAGTTGGAGTATGTAAAAACTCCCAACAAATAAAGCACCTCTGTTCTATATCCAGAAGCTTCTGTCACTAGCCCTCCAACTAAACAAAGGACGCTGACCGATGTTCCGATGGAAACTTATAAAAGTGAACAGTAGAGGGCAGCCAAGCACCAGTTTATCCGGCATAGGCACATTTTATGAAACCTACCTAATATTCTCGTGACTAGAAGAGCATTTCCCAAAACAGTTCATATATATTGCACAACGTTGTGGTTTAGCTACAAAAACCTGCAACTTACCCAAAATAAGAAAAATGATAAGTCAGTGACAGTGAGGAAGTGGGAATGGACTATCGTTCAGAATTGTGGAGCTCAATAGCATACTTACACTGACATATGGACAATATATCTAAGCATTTTGACTCTCGTGGTTAAAACGATGCTGATTGAACTTTTCACCTTGGTAGCACTGACTCATTCATTGGCGGAATTATTTGCTTCTGGGACATGAGTTAATTGTATTGGCCAAGTTACAGGCTATACAAAGTACTTGATTCTGCCATTGCGTTATTGAGGACAGGTTGGTTGCCTTCTTCTGCCTCTTCCCCTGTTCTGCCATTGTGCCCACACCATACCACCACACATCCCCCTTTCTCTTCTCCGTCCTCTTCCACCAGCAGGCAGTCGCCCCTGGTCAATGATTGCTGCGCAGTTTCCTGCACGTTCACCAGGTATAGCTCTGTTGTACTCCTGCTGCATAAATGCATTTCACAGATAACAGTTTATGAATTGCACTTTCGGAGCAAATTCAGTGCCCAGCATCACTGGCAGATTAAGATACTCCCCTTTGTAACTGAAGCTCATTATTCAACTAATCCTCGTACTACAAGCAAGTAACAACTTTATCAAACATTACACGCGTACATCATTGTAGTTTATGGAATATATTTTTAAATCAGTTTGAAAGCTGTTTTGCATGTGGTGCCTTACAAGATACATAATCACATGCATATATAGTTTTGGGTATGAAATTATTACAATAGGAATCTACATAATGTATTTTGACCAAACAAATGATAACAATTGTACAAAACTATTTGCATATACGTACAAAAATATTTGGAAATTTGTGTGAAGCAATGAGAAATCATGTTCTGTTGGCCATAAGTGACACAATGGGGTAGGGATGATGCTTGTCATTTTGCAGATGTTAATTGTCATTTGAGAAATACTCCAAAGCAGTCCAGAAAAACTCTAATCGTTTTGGACAAGTTTCAGGCTTTTGTTGCTAAACCACAATGTTGTGCTATACACTTGAACTGTTCTGAGCAATGCTCTTATCGCCTTGAGAATGTTATAGTTTTTCTCGATTGATTTGGCCCATTTCGTGAAACATATTTAACATTCTCAAAACAGTTCATGCATATAGCACAACATTAAGGTTTAGCTGCAAAAGCCTGTAAGTTCCTAAGTATCTAAGCATTTTGACTCTCGTGCTACATAATTTGTTTTGAACAATTAGACTAAAAGCAACTGAAAATAGTACCAAATGATGACAATTATACAAAACCATTTGCATATACTAGGGGGCGGCATGGTGGTGCAGTGGTTAGCACTGTTACCTCACACCTCTGGGACCCAGGGTCGAATCCCCGCCTGGGCCACATGTGTGTGGAGTTTGCATGTTCTCCCCATGTCGTCGTGGGGTTTCCTCCGGGTACTCCGGTTTCCCCCCACAGTCCAAAAACATGCTGAGGCTAATTGGACTTGCTAAATTGCCCATAGGAATGCATGTGAGAGTGAATGGTGTGTGAGTGTGCCCTGCGATGGGCTGGCCCCCCATCCTGGGTTGTTCCCAGCCTCGTGCCCATTGCTTCCAGGATAGGCTCCGGACCCCCCGCGACCCAATAGGATAAGCGGTTTGGAAAATGGATGGCTGGATGGATTTGCATATACTGTATATACTAAACCTTTTGGAAATTTGTATAAAGCAATGAGAAATGCTGTGCAAAAGTGATGGGGATTAGACTTGTTGCTTTACAAATGTTAATTGTCATTTAAGAAAACAATTGAGAAAAACTGAAACAGAAATGAAGGCTCTTTTAAAATGTAAATCGCTCTATTTATTTATTTGTTTATTTATTTTTTTGAAGACTTCCACCAACATACAGCAGGGGGGTGGTGATGTCAAATCCTTGGGAAGGAAAGATAGGACAGAAGAGAGATAAGGAAATAAATAAATAGACAAACAAATAAGTAATAATCCATCCATCCATCTATCCATCATCCATTATCTTCTGTTTATCCGAGGTCGGGTCGCGGGGGCAGCAGTCTCAGCAGGGAAACCCAAAATACTAATAATAATGATAATAATGATAATAAAAAAAGAATACAATGACATAAGCATTACATGATATCATGCAGTAAATATGTGTAGGCTATTAAGGTTGCATAATAAACTTGCTGGGGACCTGAGCAACTGGACCAGGCCGAGGGGACGCCAACGTAACACCTGGCTGCAGCAGATGGATGACCATTTCCGGAGGGTGGGACTGGGATCCCATGGAGTTTTGCTGTGTGGTGGGTGCGGTGACACCCTGCATCAGTGCATGCTCCCCAACCTGATCTGAATGACCTGGACCACCAGTGCTGAATGGGTTGCATGTGTGACCTCAGAGACTGAACATCTTTGGTTTGTTCAGAGGCCAGCCTCACCTGTTTTTGCTATTAATTGATTTTCTGTTTTCCTCGTGCCTGTGATTGTCCTTGTTCTGGTGTGCCCTGCTTGTCCCCTTCTTAATTTTGGTTCTGCTTTTTTTTTAAATTATTTTTCCTAGAATCATAACTCCCAGTGTTTGATTTACATTCCCTAGTTTCCTCTGTTTATTAATCGTGATGTATTCCAATAGTTTCTTCTTGTCCTGTGCCTTCCTCTGGGACCAGGGCTTGAGTCTCTGGCAGGGTTCCATTTAACGAAAATACAATACAATTGTAGAACTTTTGTTCTGTATTGTATTGTACAATACAATGAAGTTCACAGGGTTCCATAGGTGTCAGTGTTCCCCGTGATTGGTTGGCGCCTCATCCTGGGTTGCTCCCTGCATTACACCCAAAGACTCCAGACCACTCTGTTGCCCTACATAGGACAATTGGTTACAGAAGATGGATGGATGCGTCAGTGAACGAATAAATATTTAATGATTTACAAGCAAAATTTAAAACTACATGTGCAGTTGGCTCTCATCTTCACAGGAATACACTTTGCAGAATCCCGCAAAAACTGACAGAAAAACGGGCTGAAGATCCTCCTGTCAGTCTTGTCAGACATACTATTTGACCACAGCCAGATGAAGTCATTTTTGGTCTTCTTAAGCAATTGTATTACAGATTGGTGTTTTCTTTTTGAAAAAGAAAAATGATAAAATGTAATTGTTTAAAAAGCCATTGACAATGCAATCAAAATGAGTACCATTGGTAATCACCACACTTTAGTTGCAATATTTCCAAAGAATAAAATGAAGTTATAACCGTAGATGCATATAACTGGTATTCAAACATTCACCGTATAAAGCGATACGTACAGCAATTGCTTGTAGTGACAGTGCACATGCGTGCTTATTTCAAATGCATTTCCTGTGCTATGACAAGAAATAACAGTGGATTTAAACTGTTACACTGCTAATGAGGTATAAATTAGCTGCATGATGGTTAAATGCATGGTGGCACCAACTGAAAGTGCAAATGTTAACATGTTAACTTTTTTTTCCTAACTGTACAGAATTTATCTTTTTACGAGCATGCATTCCATATGTCGGGCTAATATTTTTTGCTTTGTGTGGAAACAGTAACCTTATCTTTTTGGTTAAATTATCAGTTACCATGGAAAATAAACACAGTCTTGCCAAGATTTTTACTGCATCACATACAGCAGGTTTTTTCGTTTGCTTTCTGGTGTGCTGAGGAATGTTTTACCATTTCTAAACAGTTTCTTGTACTTCATTTAATGTCTGCACTCCTGTTTTAATGCAGTTTTCTTATGCGTTGACATTTAATTGAAAATAAGAGAGTAGGTTCGTTTCTTGTTACTGTGACATTAAGCAGCTCATAAGTCACTGAATGAATATGTGTAGCATAGGGATGTTTTTACCAAGGTGTGATAAATGCTGTCATGACATAAATCTCTGCACGTTTGCTTCTTTTGTGTCCAAGTAGAGGAATTGAATAAATGTAGTTTTTTCTTTTTTGCTTAATTAAGCTAACATACAGTTATCTGGCTGTTCAGATCAGGAAACATATGAGCATTATGGCTGTTTAACAATGCAAGTAGTACAAGGTGTTTACATGAACATCCTACAGAAATGCTCAGAAGATTGACAGGCCAGGGATGTTCTCTGTAGGAACTTTATGAAGGAACATTGCCTGGGAGATTAAGGAAGAGGCCCAGTCAAGAAAGTCAGAAAATAATTAAAGCAGAGGGTCCTGAAAGATAGGGACTGGGTTGGATTTGGAGTCTTACCCCATGTCAAGACAAGTGATCAGGTTGTACTGGGAGTCAGAGGGCTGCAGCAAGAGAAGGATGCTGAAGAATCCAAAGTAAAGCTGATGCTTATCCTGACAGACTGAATATAAACTTCAGCAGTTCTTCTGGTACTACCATCCCCGCTGGGGGTTGTGTCTATAAGCACAGTGATACCACATTCTGGGTTCAGGAGCTCCTGGGGAAAAAATCACTAAGGACTCTGACCATGTGATAAGTAGGAAAAGATAACGAGATGGACGTTACCTTATTCCTTATCCTGAATGTAAATGTATACTACAGTCATTTCATAGCAACTCTGTAAATAGTTTTCTGTGGGTAGCGAATATACTGTTGCATAAGTGTCATGTGTGTATTTGGGTATGGCTCAGCCATTGCACAAGTTCCAAACATTTGTTCCGCAGTCCATGCAGTGGAGATGAGCAGCATGAAGAAAGGCTATCTGTGTCCATCCATCCATCCATTACCTGCCGCTATGGGGGCAGCAGTCCAAATTGGGATTCCCAGGCCTCCCTCTCCCCAGCCTCCTTCTCCGGCTCCTCCATTGCAATACCATGCAAGGCCTTCCCAAGCCCGCTCGTGTAATGTATTCAATGCCTTCGACTAAATATTTGCAGAATAATATTTGTAAGAAACATTTCAAAGATTCTACAAAACCTATCCATATTCTAAGCAATAGCTTTGGTGAGGTTCTAGGGGGGCTTGGAGCTTATCCATGACAGCACAGGACACAAGGCTGGGTTATACCTCACATGGGGATGCCAGTCCATCACAGGACGCACACACATAATTAGGAAATCAGAGATACCTATCAGCACAGGACACAAGGCTGGGTTATACCTCACATGGGGATGCCAGTCCATCACAGGATGCACACACATAATTAGGAAATCAGAGATACCTATCAGCACAGGACACAAGGCTGGGTTATACCTCACATGGGGATGCCAGTCCATCACAGGACGCACACACATAATTAGGAAATCAGAGATACCTATCAGCACAGGACACAAGGGTGGGTTATACCTCACATGGGGATGCCAGTCCATCACAGGACGCACACACATAATTAGGAAATCAGAGATACCTATCAGCACAGGACACAAGGCTGGGTTATACCTCACATGGGGATGCCAGTCCATCACAGGATGCACACACATAATTAGGAAATCAGAGATACCTATCAGCACAGGACACAAGGCTGGGTTATACCTCACATGGGGATGCCAGTCCATCACAGGACGCACACACATAATTAGGAAATCAGAGATACCTATCAGCACAGGACACAAGGCTGGGTTATACCTCACATGGGGATGCCAGTCCATCACAGGATGCACACACATAATTAGGAAATCAGAGATACCTATCAGCACAGGACACAAGGCTGGGTTATACCTCACATGGGGATGCCAGTCCATCACAGGATGCACACACATAATTAGGAATTCAGAGATACCTATTAGCCTTCATGTCTTTGGGTTGTGAGAAGAAATCTGCATGGCAAGGGGACAATAGGCAAATGTCACAGAACAGCGGTGGAACTTAAATCCACAGACCAGGGTCCATGATGGAATGGTGTTACCGACTGAGTTGCCATAATTATGAAAATATATATATATATATATTTTTTTTTTAAAAGTCCTGAGTTTGCAATAATACAGGCAGTGTCCCGGTTAAGAACGAAATCCTTTCGTCAAGCCTATAATTTCAATTTGAAGGTAAGTCGGAAAAATTATATTATATATAATAATAACAATAATAATAACAATAGTGATAATAATGTAGTAACTACATACTGTAATGCTCCTGGAGCTGATGAAGTAGTGTGTCATTTGATATTATCAACCATTGAATTTAAGCCAAATTTTTTATAATAATAGGCTTTATGGTAGTCTGTTCTGCCAAATGTGTACATTGCAGAGATATGGATTTTGTGCCATATTCTTCTATTTGCAAAATGTGAAATGTAGAGTAGTTTTCCATTTTTCAATGCCAAGACACAAAAGGCATTTGTCTTTACTTGCCCTAGGTTATGTGGTGTTTTGAGTTTCTGTGGTAAAATAAATCTTAGATTAAAATGGAACTACATAGTTAATAATTAATTAAAATCAAAAACAGAATTAGTCAAACTATAACTAGGGTAAACTTTCAATGTCATTTTAATGTGGAGTTTGGTGCAGTATTTCCACAGATAGTGGTATTTGTACTACAGTACTGGGCAAAAGTCTTACTGTAGGTCACCAAAGAAAACTATACTGCACAGTAATAGAATAAAAAGAAAGAAGTATTTCTTCTGTTGCATTAACTTACTGACTTCTTGTTGGACGGCTAGAAGAACACAGCTTTGCATGCCAAACTTCTCCTCAGAGGCACCCTAGCTATTCCATGTATTTATTCAATTTCACAATCACCTCATTTAATTAAGTAACCTCATCTGGTAAACATTACAGAAATACATAGAGGTAGTGGCCAAGATCCACAAAAAATATGTGTATATTGGAAGATCACTGCAAATACTGCGGTAACTAAAGGAGAGCTTTTGAAAAAAGCTAACAGACTTAAAGTCATGGTGATCATTTAAATATTGTTTTTTTCTAGTAGTCTAAGACTTTTGCACTGTATGTATTTCTGTGAACTGCCTACATACATTCCTGTAAGATTTACTGATTTGTAAGTTGTCTATTGAGCAACTGCAGATGCAGGTTCCTGCCCTTCTGGTATCCATCACTCTTGAAATCCTGAGATATGTTTACATTATCATGCATTTGAAAAGCAAGAGATGGGAATTCTTTCCTAACTTAAATCTTTCTGTATAGGATTTACTGCAGCAGAAGGCTTTAACCTTGTGTGCGTGGTCAAAATGGTTCCTTGGCAGAGAGACTGGAATGCAAACAAGTTACAGATGTACAGAAGATGTGTGGTTTTGGGGGGGGGGTGTTCTCAATCACAGGAGAACATTCAGTTATAAACTTTCTATACTAGGGTTGGGGTTTGGTGGTGAGGAGGGAAGCAGAGACCAAGAAGGTTATCTTTTATCAATGAAAAATTCTGCTTGTTTATTTTATTTTTTAACCCAACAAGGAGTATTGCAGAATATTAGTGAATTGGTCATTGTGTGCAAATGGATACAGTGATTGCAGGGGTATTATAATGAATTGCAAATTAATCATTGTAAGTGAGGATAAAAGAGAAAAGTTGAATTGGCAAGATGAAATCGGTTTGCAAAATGAGGCGGAGTTAAGCAGATAAACTGCTACTCAAAAATGAGAAACAGCCTGCACAGCCAATGGAAAACACTCATATCCAGATACAGTTGGTGTGCTGGTGGGTCCATGTTTCTGTATTTAAGGCAGATACAGACTGTTGCTGGTTCCTTTTTCTCTTCAGAAGTAGCACAAACTCTCCACAGAGTCATGGCAACTGCAGGACAGGTATGAATCCGAACATATGGTATTATTTACCACCTGCCTTATATTTTATCTTAAAGGTTATGAGCATTAAATTCATATGTTATAACTAAGAATGCTTATTATATTCTGCTGTTGTAAAAATGATCCTACTATCAAAATTACCCAGCATGTCTAGTACATGGTCTACCTGGTTTAGTGCTGTGAAATTATGCCAAATAAATTTGATTCAATGAGGAAAATGGGTACTATCCTGCACTTATTTTTTCTTTGTAGTTCTGTTGGTTTAGCCATTATCTTCAATTCCTTCTTGTCTTACTTTTGTATGCCATTGTGTATATTGTATATATGTATGCTACAGGTGTTGAATAAAACTATTTCTTTGTGTTTTCTTTTGCATGCGTAAACCAGGTTTTAAAATAATTCGTCTGAATTTAAAAATGCAAATAAAAATAACCAACGTTCCTACCCTCCGTTTTCCAATTGCTTATCCTGGTCAGGGGCACAGAGACTTTTGAACACATAATATAAGAAATAGCTGACAAGTTTCACTTATTAAAACTTTCACTGACATATCTGTAAAAAAAATAAATGCTTTAACGGGAGTTTGGCAGAAGTGAAGTCTTATCTGATCAGTACTATTTGGGGCATGTTAATATATGTGTGGGATAGATCCCGCATAAGACTAAAGTGTAACATGACTATAAAAATAGTACAGATGCATACATAGAGAGTCGCATTAAGTCTGTGGTATAATCCAGGACATTCAGGACAGGGGAAACCTTGGTCAATCTCACATTATGGGCAATCAACAGTCGCTAGTTTACAACTTTCATTCAATATACTGGCCTTCAGGGAAAATTTTAAATGCATAATGTAGACCTGTATATAGCACATATTATATAATGAATAATGATATGAAAAACATTGACTGATCCCACTGGTTATCCAAAGGCCTGTTAAATTAGGCATTACCTTTAATATATTATTCGTGTTTGATGGCTATTCCTTTCAATTTTACGTGAGAAATAAAATGGAAATACCCCACTGTATGATACCTTTAGAGAGTGTAGTGAGGTGTCTTGATATAAAAGCTTCAAGAGAAACAATAATTTGTTCCAAGGTGATCAAGTGCAAGGCCGCCATTGCCTGGGAGCCCAGCAAGCCGCTGGTGATTGAAGAGATCGAGGTGGCCCCCCCGCAGACACATGAAATCCGTATCAAGGTGAGGAACGCCCCCTTCGTTATCGTGGGGGACCTGATATTGTGCCCAGAAGAGAAGTACTTCAGATTGGTTAAGTTACATGAATTTTCTGTCTGTGGTTAAGCTTTATCTGCACCTTATGTTTGTTTATTTTTATATACTGAGGCAATTTTATACTCATTGCACATATTTATTACTTATTTGTTTACTCATTCTTATATTGCACTGTTTGTCTTTCACTGTCTGGTCATGTACTGCACTGCAGTCCTCTCCCTGGATGCTCTATCCTGTAACGTTACCATATGAAATTCACTGTGTTCCTCGGACTAACAGAGTATGTCAAATTTTTAACGTTATGCCAATATTGCACGGCATAGAAGCGTAATCTCTCTGTATGCCACATGGTGGCGATAGTGATTTGTTATGATTATGATGTAATGAATTGCACTTCTGCCTTCCTGAGCATAGATTGTTGCAACTGGAGTGTGCCACACGGACTTGTACCACCTGTTTGAGGGGAATAATAAAGAGGGATTCCCTGCAGTGTTGGGACACGAAGGTGCCGGGATTGTGGAGAGTGTCGGGCCTGGAGTCACTAAATTCAAACCAGGTTGGCAGTAATCAGTTCATCATCACTGCTGTTACAGGTTTTCTCAAATGACAATTAACATTTGCAAACCGAGCATAATCTTCGCACCATAATGTCACTTTTGCACAGAATAATGTAATTTTCTCATTGCTTGACACAAATTTATGTTTTAGTACATATATGCAAGTGGGTTTTGTACAATTGTCATCATTTGGTTTCAGTTGCTTTAGTCTTGTTGGTCAAAATGAATAATGCAGTTTCCCATTGTAATAATTTTATACAAAACTGCACGTGTGTCACCACATGCAAAACTTTCTGAATGATTCAAAAATACAGTATAATCCCGTTATAATGGACTCACTTATAACGGAATATCGTTTATAACGGATGACGTTCGCTGGCTGAGCGCCTTTAGGAACATGCAGAAAAAGCATCAGACATAGCGGACTCGCATATAAAGGAATTTCGCTTATAACGTATAAACAATTAGGTCCCCAGGGCTGCTTTTAGCTGTGGTTTTGTTCGCTATAACGGACATGCAGGCTCCGCCTACAAGGCGCATGGCGTGCCGGTGATATCCAGCACAGATACGTAGTCGGGATTATTAATAGTCACGCATCTGGTAAAGTTGGATTACTACATGTACAATATAATAATCTATACCACAAGTGTGTCTGCTGGGGTGTGACACGAGTAAATGGTGTCCTGTAGTTGGGTTCTGGCCACACAGCAACTCTGGATATAATGGACTGTTTTGCCAGGTCCCTTGAAGTCCGTTATAATGGGATTGTACTGTATTTTCCATAATGTTGAGTGATACAGCATTGTTGTATTTTTGGTTTCTACAGCGCATGATTTTGTTGCCATTTTGCTGTTCTTTTTGTACAGTGCTGTGACTTTTATAGTACGTTTGCCATTGTACTATGAGCTTATAAAAGTTGAAACTGGCGCCTTTGTTCAGTCAGTGACACAGAAAAAACTCAGAACTGTGGAGCTCAGGAGCATACCTAGACTGACATTTTGACAATATAACTAAGCAGTTTGACTCTCATGCTTAACACAATGCTGATTGTACTTTTGATTTTGGTGGCATTGACTAATTAATTGGTACAATTATTTTGCTTTTGAGATGTGAGGTACCTGTTTTGTGTGAGTCACAGCCTTTTCCAGCTATCTATTGTGCTATATGCCTAAACTGTTATGAGAAATTATCTTCTAGTAATGAGAATGTTAAGTATGTTTCATGAAATGTGTCACAGCAGTTGAAAGAAACTGTAATTCATCCATAGCATCTTTCATTATTTGGTAAAAGAAGAAGTAGGATAAACCTTATTTGATCAAATATTTAATCTTTTCTAGGGGATAAGGTCATCCCACTCTTTATTTCTCAGTGTGGGGAATGTAGGTTCTGCAAGAGCCCAAAGACCAATCTGTGTGAAAGAAGCTGGTGAGTCCAAACTAAATGTAAAAATGTAATGGTTAAGTTATAACGACATCTCCTGCTATGGTGCTCAAAGGGTGCTGGGTGTCGATCAACAGGTCAAACGAGCGGTATGATGTCATGTCAGATAACGATTCTCGCTTCACATGCCGAGGGAAGAAAGTGCTGCAGTTTATGGGCACCAGCACGTTTTCTGAGTACACGGTGCTCAATGAGATCGCTGTGGCCAAGATCCATGACTGTGCCCCCTTGGACAAGGTGTGCCTGCTGGGCTGTGGAATCCCCACAGGATATGGAGCTGCAGTCAACACAGCTAAGGTTGGTGAGACCATGTGTCAATTTAACTGCAAATCAAGTATTTGATTTGCTATATCATCAATATACGATACTACAAAGTTAGATACTCTCGGAATACCTTACCTGCATTTATAAACACTTCAAACCGTTTACAGTCATTGTAAAATTACATTTACAATTATTTAGCAGACAGTACTGCCCAAAATGATGAGCAAGCCAGTCAAATAACTCATCACAAACATACAGCTGGCAAGGAGGCAAACAGGAATAAGTGCAGCTTATTCCTTGAATGAATGCCTTGTAAATAGTGCAATTAGTATTAGATCAAACACCATTTAATGCTTTTAAGACACAGACAGAACCAAGCAGGACTATTCACTCAAAAGATAAAGCGTAACACTAAGAGCATTCAGGGGAGTGAAGAGACCAGCAAAGAAACATGGTGGGTGTAGACAGGATCTTGTTATTCATTACTGGTGTAGACAGTTTAATGGTAGTTCTTAAACCCGCACTCGCGTCAATCCCGCAGGTGGAGCCTGGTTCCACGTGTGCTGTGTTTGGGCTGGGAGCTGTGGGGCTGGCTGCAGTCATGGGCTGCAAAGCCGCTGGAGCAGCCCGGATCATTGCTGTGGACATCAACAAAGACAAATTTGAGAAGGCAAAGGTGTTTGGGGCCACTGATTTTGTGAATCCGAAGGAGCACAGCAAACCCATTAGCCAAGTTCTCGCCGAGATGACCAATGGGGGTGTGGACTTCTCCCTAGAGTGTGTTGGCAATGTAGAAGTCATGGTGGGTGCATTGGCTGCAGAGAATATTGAGTGGTACTAACTTTTGTTTAAACTCACTGCTGCTAGGAATGTCATTACCTTCCTTTGGATTGTCTCGTTCGTTCCAGAGAAGTGCCCTGGAATCCTGTGTGAAAGGCTGGGGAGTCAGTGTCTTGGTAGGATGGACTGATATGCATGACTTCTCAGCAAGGCCCATCCAACTCATAGCTGGGCGTACTTGGAAGGGTACCCTGTTTGGAGGCAAGTTTGTCTAAACAGTGGGAGTAGGCATTATATCATAATAGAACATTAGCTTTGTCAGAGATGGAAAGCAGTGGGAGCATTTTCATGCTAATGCATGAGTCCTTGTTGGTAAATCTATACAAAAATACATGCAAAAACTAACAATGATACTGAAGTAAAAAACTGAAGTATAGTTCAGTTGTCTACTATGAGATGTTTATCTATGCTGTTAACGTAAAGGTACTTATCATTTGACAGGCTTTAAGAGTAAGGATGGTGTGCCCAAGCTAGTCAACGAGTATCTGGCCAGGAAACTGAAGCTGGATGAGTTTGTGACACACACCATGACGCTTGACCGTGTCAATGATGCCATAGAGCTCATGAAACATGGAAAATGGTACGCTTTGCAGACATGATCACAGCCCTTTTCATTTAGCATGTCACATGGGGAATCCAAGCTAAAGTAAGCACAGCCATATGTAAAGGCAGTCTTACAACATGTAAGTCTTTCAAAGTATAAAACAACATTAACAACTTCTATTGATTTGCCAGCTAGTGAGAATTCAACTAAATATAGATGAAGAGAACTTCTTGCCATAAAACTCTTCATTCAAACAATTAAGAATAAAATACACTATGTAATTCGGTAATTCCCTATGAACTGAGATTGTCTAGCCTTGATATAATCTGTAAATTAGATCAAGGAATTTGTTACAATGGCTAACAATGGCTTCTTAATGCTCGCTTGTGTTTCAGCATTCGAACGGTACTGAATGTGTCTCAACAGTAAGAAGAAAGAAGCAGCATCTTACAGGATATATCACATATATATATACACACACACACACACACCTATTCTAGTCATATCTAGTCTTCTTTTGAGATAACAGTTCACAATACACTTCTGCTCTACTGACTATCATTCCTATCCCCTGAATTTCTAGATTGCATGAAATGTACAGTGTGTGTGTGTGTGTGTGTATATATATATATATATATATATATACATACATACATACACACACACAATATATATATATATATATATATATATATATATATATATATATATATATATATATATATAAATTGCAATTATATTGAATTCATAATAAAACACGTATTATTGTAAGGTAGTAGTTTATATAGAAGCATTAATTGACCATTTAAAAATATTTTGTTTGCCTTCCAGTTTTGGTTTGTATCTGTGTATGGCTGGATGGACAGATGGAGAATTTCAATTATTCTTGTTACGTGCTTTTATTTTATGCAATGACTTTGAATGACCTCTGTGTTTGAAAATATACCATATAAATAAACTTGACTTACCTTATACGGGGTAACATTTTAGTGCTAACGATACAATATTTGTGTAAATGTGTCATATATTTGGTGTTTTTCAGTGACTCCCTCTCAAAAGGCCATAAGTTCTGAAAACCCCTAATGATCATGTTTAGCAGTGCCAGCACACATTGTTGCCCCCAAGCTTACTGTACCTGGCACATCCACTGTGACCCTCTGACCTTTGACGTTTCTGCCACATTTACTTACTTTATTCAGGACAAATCCTGCCTCAACCACATACACAAAATTGCGTGGCGTTACAAATATTTGAAATAGTGCAGCTTAGCAAAAAAAGAAAACATCTCTATATCCTTAACTGCACGATAAGAGCATTCCTCAAAACAGTTGCATGCATGTAGCACAACACCATGGTTTAGCTGCAAAAGCTGTAACTTACCAAAACAATTACAACTTTTCTTGATTGCGTTGGAGCATTTCTCAAATGATGAAATTTGCAAAGCAGGTGTTTTAATATCACATATGACAGGGGTGCCTAGTCCTGCTCCTGGAGAGCTACCACCCTGCAGAGCTTAAGCTTAGGGTACAGCCCTAATTTAACACGTGATACAGATAATGAGGCCCTTCAGTTATATCTCAGTATGAGAACCAGCTTAACTTCAACATAGCTGACTCTAATACTGAGGTGATACTGAAGTGCCTGATTATCTGTATCAGGTGAAGTTAAGGGAGAGCAAGCAAACAAGCGAGGAGCGAGTAAAGTGACGAAGCGGCGGCCTTTTCTGTCGGTGAACCAAAAACCGCTCCGAAGGCAAGGGAGGCGGAGTCAGGTCCCGAAGGCGGAGTCGAAGGAGCAGATGAAAAGGCGACTGGGCAGGATGTCCAGAGAACGTGCAGGGCATCCCCCCGAATCTTACGGCACCTAACACCTGTCATATGATATCATTGATTCACACACATTTCCAAATGATTTAGTACAGATATGCAAAGGGTTTGTCTCATTTGGTACAATTTTCAGTTGCTTTTGACCTTGTTGGTCAAAATTAATTATGTAGTTTCCCAATGTAATAATTTTACATTCAAAACTATATATGTATGTGATCATCATATTAACCACCACATGCTAAAGTTAACTGTTGTTAAAAGCGCTATATAAATAAAATTGCATTGAATTAACCAAGCTTTTAAAATTATTTAAAAATATATTCCATAAACTGCAGTGATACAGCACTGTTGTGCTTTTTACGGAAGGCCTGAAGGGCAATAAAAACGCATCAACAAATATGAAAACGCTACAACATTAGCGGCACTGCAACTGGAAAGGGTATGTACCTACTGATCATCACGTGCCTGTCCCCAATTGGACAGAGAGCCTGTCAATCGGCCAACAGTCGTAACTATAGTTAATCCAAAGGTACCAGATGCAAGCAAAAGATGCAAAAAGAAAATGAATGTTGTTGGATGTGACCATATACAGTTAGGACAGAGACATAAATATTTGGACAGAGACAAAGTTTTTCAATTTTTAAGTTCTGTACATTACCACAATAAATTTTTTAAGTAATTCAGTGGGAGAGCAAAAACATTGCATAAAAATGTGGCGAAGTCATTTTTCTACACAATCCCCTCTTTTCAGGGGCTCATAAGTAATTGGACAAATTAATGTAACTGCAAATAAAATGTTCAATTATAATACTTAGTTGAAAACCCTTTGCAGGCAATGACTGCCTGAAGTCTTGAACTCATGGATATGAGCAGACGCTGGGTTTCCTCCTTTTTAATGCTCTGCCAGGCCTTTACTGCAGCAGCTTTCACTGGCTCTTTGTTTGAGGGTCTGTAGTTTAGTCTTTAGCAAGGGAAATGCATGCTCAATGGGGTTGAGATCGGGTGACTGACTTGGCCATTTGATAGTATTCCACTTCTTTGCTTTAATAAAGCCCAGGGCTGCTTTTGCTCTGTGTTTTGGGTCATTGTCCATCTGTATTGTGAAATGCCGGCCAATCAATTTGGCTGCATTTCGCTGGATTTGAGCAGACATGATGTCTCTGAACACCTCAGCATTCATGAAATATTTCCTTCTGACAGGCTTGATCACTCTTTCTGCAGGGATAGGGAGGTTTACTAGTTTTCTGCAGTGGGTTTCACCAGCTAAGCGTAAGTTTGATCATAGCCTACGGTGGAAAAAAATGCCCCATGTTCAAGTTTACGACGTACTAAACAATAATCGGCTGCACCACCCAGATAGTTTCAACGTAGATTGTACACCTTATTAATTGTAAGGGCCATAACAAAATAAATGGATGCATCTGCTCGGTCATGACAATCAATCCATGAAACACTCTACGCACTGTTCTTCAGCTAATCTGAAGGTCACATGAAGTTTGCAAGTCTGTAGCTGTTGACCCTGCAGACAGTTGGCGACTTCTGCACTCTGTGCGCCTCAGCATGTGTTGTTCCCGCTCTGTGATTTTACATGGCCTACCACTATGTAGCTGAGTTGCTGTTGACCCCCATTGCTTCCACATTATAATACCACTAACAGTTGACCATGGAAGTTCTAGTAGTGAGGAAATTTCACTAATACACTTATTGTACAGGTGGCATCCTATCACGGGTACAACACTTGAATTCACTGAGCTCCTGAGAGCGACTCATTCTTTCACAAATGCTTGTAGAAGCAGTCTGCATGCTTAGGTGCTTGATTTTAGGCACAGGTCTGTGGCTATGGAAATGATTGGAACACCTGAATTCAATGATTTGGAGGGGTGTCCCAATACTTTTTGCAGTATAGTGTATTTGATGAAGTGGGCACAGCAATGACTGCACTTAAGAATATTAAGTAAAGCAAACCTCAAGCTAATCATTATCTACAGTACCACACTGAGGCAGCACCAAGAGCATGCCTACCCGCTGCATCTCAACATGGTATAGGTGCTGCACGAATGTACAGAGAAAAGCCCCCCAAAGTGTTGTCAGCAGTGCTCAGAGAATCATCGGTGTTCCACTACCCCCAATGAAGAGCATTTACAGCAACAGGCATCCCAGCAGAGCAACCACCATCTTCACCAAACCCACATACCCCAGTCAACATCTCTGCAACCCTCTGGCCTCCAGAAGGCACTACAAGAGCATCAAAGCTTACACTACCAGGATGAGGCTCAGCTTCTACAAAACTCACCAGCATGCTGAACAAGGCAACCGATTGGTTCTCATAACCAGCCAGGAGCCATTCGATCTGCAGCTAAGCAGGATGATGCCTGGCCAGTACTTGGATGGGTAACCAACTAGGAAAGCTGGGCTGCTGCTAGAAGAGCTGCTGGTGTGGCCTGTGTAGATCCTAGGGCCCCAGTGCAGTAATGGGGGACACTGTGCTCTAAAAATGGTGATAGAAATGGTGCTGCCCTTCAGATGAGAGGTAAAACCGAGGTCATAAAAAAAATCCTTGGGTATCTTATGAAAGAATAGGGGCAGTTCCCTGATGTCCTGGTTAAAATTGCCCAGTATGGTCCTGTCAAATCTGGCCTCCTATTCATCCCCTGTATCTAATTGGTGAATTCTCTCCTGCCCCTTCACCACCTGAGTGACTGTGTGGTGAGTGTACTGGTGCAGAATGGCTGCTGTAGCATCATCCAGGTGGGTGTTACACAGTGGTGGTTAAAGCGACCCCCAATTGGCTCTGAAAAGCACTTTAGGTGTCTTGAAGAGTGCCATATAAATCTAACTTTCATTCATAATACATATTGCAGCAGTCACTATTTATTGCATCATTTAAAATTAGGTCATACTTATCTCATACAGTAGATTACTCACTTTGCTCTTGGACTGTAAACACTTCATATAATTTATCCATGAAAGTATATTGCTGCCATATACTTGCGTAGACTCATATGCACCAACATTCCTGTACATTCTCTTTCTGCTTTGCCCCATCCTGCCCTCCATACAGGGGACTGCAAACTTGGGGGGTCACAACAAAGGGGCAGCCCCCTTGTGGTGCTCAGGGAACTGAGGGTTAAGGGTCTTGCTCAAGGGCCCACTGACATGTGATTACTGAAGTGTCAATCTTCCAATCACAGGCAGAGACTTAACCCACTGAGTCACATGATTTTCCTGTATGCCTTAGTTTGCTACTTCATCACAAAAATTAAGGGTAAGTCAAGGTGTCTTTTGGAAAAAAACACTGATTGATCCTCTGCTTTCTTATGCGCACTGTGGTAATATCCTTTATTTAGCCAAGCAGGCCGTCAGCTCCTTGTCGAGGCTCTGTGCGAAGCGGTGGTTAATGAAGAGCAGCTGTCCATGAGGAACCAGGTGATGCAGCAGTGCTTCGACGCGGTCACTCTTCAGCAGCACCTGGGAAGCGGATGAAGAAGCACGTCACTCCTTTAACCTGGTTATCTGCAAGCATTCAGAAGGTGCATTTCATTGAATACATGTGCCCTAGTCTTCATGAACACCGTAATCAGTCCCTACAGGATTTCACAATTCTTCAGTCTCAGAAATTAATGCAAAAATCAGGTAAACTCAGCAGTATTTGAAATAGATTCCACTTTTTAAAGCCTTTGATAAAACAGACAGAGCCGTGGCTCACGGAAAAATACGGTGACCAGCTGAGAGCAGGCAGAAGACCAGACGTGCAGTAACACAAGAACCTGTACCATAGACAACCTAACAGGTTACTCATGTTTTGCTGCTAATGTTAGATCAAGTTTATTTTACGAAGACTTTTTACTAAGAATTAACTGGAACCAAAACAGTATTTTCTAATTTCCTGAACTCGCAATTTTGCAGATTTATGCAAATTTTCCATAAAAAAGCACATATAACTCTGCAACCTCAATCACAAAATGAGAACAGCTGCTGCAAAATCAAGGGTTTTTGGCATCACACAAATCCTGTCGGGACTGAATAATCAGTTGTGCATTTGTCACATTTCATTGCTTGTCACTACCTCCCTCCCAACACATTTCCTTTTTCTTCTCCCCATCACCCTGCTCTTGCAAACCCTCCCCCCCCCCTTCTTTTCAAGCCTACCTCACTGCCTGGCGCCAAAAGCCGCAGACTCTCCAGACAATGGGAGGCCAGGCTCCGTAAGGCCCCCTCTGCCAGCAGCAGGTTCTCATCAGCGTGGCATACCATAGAGAAGCCCAGTGCATTGACGCCCAACCACAGCAAGAAATGCTCCTCTGGAAAGGGATCCCCTACTGGCAGGCGCAACATCCCGCTGTCCGCTTCCTCAAGCGCCCTGGCCTCTTCTCCCAGCACCGGCTCTGCAGAGGGCTGTCCCCTTGCCTCCCTGCAGAGGCTACATGTGCTCTGTACCTGCCTGGGTGAAAGAGATGGACATGAGTTCAATTCTCTCTGCTAGTCTCAATGCAGTACTTCAGTTCAGTCACATGACCAAACCTGGCATGTTCTAATGATGGGGACCTTTTAGAATGCATCCACTCAATGTTGCACAATCTATGCATTTTCACAGTGGACTCCACACTTCAGAAGGATTCAGCACACCAATTTGTATTAAACAGCACTTACCTTGCTATCGTAGCCAACTTCTCTTTTTCTAATAGGCGTCTCTCTTCCGGAATTACGTCTGTGTTCATTCCCGATAACCGGTTCGTTGGCTCAAAAACACGACAGTACAGGATTCTGCTCTCTTTGGCGGACAGTGTGCTCACAGGGCACAAGGTATGGATTAAGAAGCACTTCACCATGTCTCCGTCTCACACAAGTGCTACGAAGCAAAAAATGAAAAAATGTGTGAAGGTAACCTCAACAGTCACGGCACCAAGCACAACATGGCATTTCTAAAAACAGGTGGTGGATTAACATGTTCAGGGGCCCCTAGGCTGCACTTTGCATAAGGCCCTTCTGCCCCTACGCCCCAAAATGATACAACACAACTATAAAACAATATTACTAAACTATTAAATAATTTCTACAAAGACAATGTGACACTGTCAAATGAGAGCAATCACAACAGAACAACAACTGGCAATTTCACACTTAGTCATATAGATCAACCAGAAAGAGCTCAACATCCTTACAAAATGCAAGTTATTCATAAGACAATATATGTAAAAATAAAAGTATCACAGATATCAGTTGTTTAATTTGTCAGCTTTGGTGTTTTTGCCTTGTAATTTAGTACGTATGGCATTTTCTTGTGACCATTGTCCTGTCTGGAATGAAAATCCTAATATAGTAGCTTTAAAACACACCTTGTGTTACCATTACCTATGCATTTGACAAACAATGCATTTTAAAGGAAGAAACTTAACAGAAACCTTCATTATCCCTTTCAAATAATTCTCTTCCAGGCCCCTAAGCAAGGAACACTGTACACATGAGCTGTTTTATGTTTGGTGTAACAATATTTTAATTTCTTCCTCAATGTCCATTTTAAGAACAACTAATAGAGATTTGGATATTGATAGACTTTCAATAAGCTGTTTGGTAGCCGTACTGTTTTAAACAATTACTTTACATATACTTACTATCTGTACAGCAATGCTGTTATATAAAATTTAAAAAGACAATATAAGCAAAATTCAGTTAAATGTGATTCATATGGTCATTACTATGGAACTGCATAATTGAAATTTAACAGTGATTCATCAATGCTCTGAAAAACCATTACAGCTATTCTTGTAGCTAAAAAGCATGTAGACAACAGGCCAAAAGAAGATGCAATGATATGCAGCCACCTCTCTCTCTCTCTCTCACACACACACACACACACACACACACACACACACACACACACACACACACACACACACACACACACACACACACACACACAGCCATTAATCACTGCCATCTCACAGATGAACTCTAGCCTTCCCAGGGAAACATCTCTTAGGATCATTTATTCATGTGTCTATGGTTGTATCTCTGTCAATCAACTTGAGTCAGCTAATAACCGATCGCGGGTGTTTTACACGTGCAATTCTAAAGTAAAATGTGTAATATGGATCTAAAGAAATTAGAGATCTTAGACACCTGATGTTTCGTATGTTGTGGTCTTATTTAATGAATCCGGTCCATTTCATGCAGTTTTCTTTCTCCAAGAGATTTCAAGCAATTTCTTATGCGTGAGGCAGCACAATTAAATCATCAGTTTGTTTAGTTACTATTCACCAATTTGTAACATGTTAACTTCTTCACCTGCGATTAATCCTATTACTATAACAGCCTGTGTTACTACAAATATCAGACTTATGTTTAGTTAAGCAATTTATCAGAATTACACTACAGCATGAAGTAAACGTAATGTAGATTTTAATTAACTATTTAATATTTAAGCAGTACATTCACAAGCGAGAGGAATGTAAAAGCGTAACATAAACGGCTAGGTTTCAAACCTGCACGAAACCTTATTAAGCGCATTCTTTCAGTCTTGAGAAACTATTAGCGGAAACAACGCACTGACTTATGGATTTCAGCAATATAGATTGGTACCTTGGAAGTACATTGGGTAAACATAAACTACTACATATGTAAAAGCTGCTTTAATTAATACAAACCAAAAAACAAACTCACCTACCTATACCGACACGGAAACCACTTTTGATTATTTTTTATGCTTACCCAGGAAACGCCCACAGTAAAACGGTCTCGGGAAATGTAGTCATTATATCCTGGAATCTACGTCTCTAAACGATTAAAACTACAATTCCCATACATGACAGTAACCTTACCACCTCTCGTTTTACAATCTACACACAACTGACACAACATATGTGTATACACGTCTTTTTCAACTATAGTTACAAAACGCTAAAGTTTGTTAAACTTTAAGCAAAGAATACGATTCACTGTTCACATGAAAACAAAAATAAAGTGTCAAAGTGCCTATGGTTTCCAGAAGTCACGTCACTCGTAAGCAGCGTGTTACGTAGAGAAGTGCATGTCATTTAATTTTTAAAGTAAACGTGCACAAACCTTGCAAACGCTGTGTGATGATGCTGAGTGGCCGTCATATGTGGAAAATAGCCGTCTTTTCATTCACTTCGTACTCCAAAAGGAAGACGGGTCTGGGTAAACCGGGATGTATGGTAACCTTATCTGTAAAACTCCCACTTCACAATAGGCACAACATTACCATAGTCAAAACTTTGTTAGCAGCATTGTAACAAGAACATTGAAATTATTTTGCATTTCAGTGAACAAATGATTTCAGGATGCTTGTTTTATCAAGCAATTTTTACTAAGAACTCCAACCAGCAAGCTGAGCAGCTAATGTATTTGTTGTTTGTAATGAAATTGGACTTCTGCTATCCATTTTTTTTTTTACTTCAGTATGAATTAGATATTTTTAACTAACCAAAAGCAGGCTACAGGCAGTACACTAGCCTCTTGTCTTTGTAATGTTGTTTGCTATTCCTCTGCTAACCTGGGGTACATTTCCCAAAAGCATAGATGCTAACAACATTTAGCAACTTACGTAGATAGAACATTCAGCTGAAAGGTTCTAATTTTATAAGTTGATAATGGGAGAATTTAGAAAATGTACCCCTGAATAGGACTTACCTTCCTAGACTACTGGTATTAAATAACCTTAATTACATCAATGGCTGTCAGGATGTAATTATTTATCCTCCCCAGGTGCACAAATTGTGCACACATGCCCCTCAAGAGAGAACATATATGTTCATTGGGCTTGAAAGTGGGCCAGTGTATGTTAAGTTTGGGGACATTATTAAGACTGTTACGTAACTGTCTAAAATTTCTAATCAGCCAATTTTTCCACCTTCTTTTACCCATGTGAGATTTCTATTTGAAAAAGGGTACTGTCCTTATTCAAATATGCCGAGATAAAGTCAGGTTTTTCATTTTATGGCACCTTTTCCATAAATGCTGTAATATGGTATACGTGGAGTGGTTTTAGATTTCAGTGATTCCTGAAAACAGGATGTCAACCCTCTAATTTCAGCAGTTATGTACAGGAAGGAGCTGGAGGAACATCTGTAGGTTCTGACTGCTGCTGCCAGGTGTTTACATGGTGCCCCAGTTTGACCAGCAGGACAGGAACACAGCTCTAACTATATATCCTTGAAGTATCCTGAGCCCACTGCCCTTTTTCCAAAAGTTACTTCTCCTCAACCTGCATAAAAAGGAAAAAGGAGCACAATATTTCCTCTAAAATAGAGCACACACTGAATCATCTGCAACAATCATATATACAGCATATTTTAAACAAATCTACATTTTTAAATCCTGGTTTAATCATGATTCTGTTGACAGAAGGCTGCACTGAGCAGCAGGTTGCTTCAAGGTTCACAATTTCTAAGAGGACAGTCACACGAGAAATAAGGGGAAGCAGGAGATACTGGAAACGACCAAAGACCAGCCAGGTAGAGGGTGGAAGCGGCTTTCTAATGACAGAGATGACCATTAACTTATCCGAGAATTTCTCATGATTCCAAGAATGACATCAAGTGACCTTCAAATGGAATAGGAAACATTAAGTGCAGGTGTGAAGTGCACTGCTAGGACAGTGTTCATGCTCCTAGAAGCAGGACTGAAGAACCATAAAGCAAGGAAGAAGCCCTTCATCAATGAGAGACAGAGAAGAGTCAGACTGCAGTTTGCAAAAACAATACATTATTCACAGACGCACACCCTTAAATTCAGAAATGAGTGAAACAAAAAATTGTGCTCTGGGCTCTTAATTTTTTCCTCGGCTGAATGTGTCTGTTCAATTTGTTCAGTCTGTTCAACTTATTATTTTATTATCTGTTTAATTTGTGCTTCACCAAGGAACATGATTAATGGAATGACTCCCAGCATCCAAGGGCAACATCAACAATACATGCCTCATGGTAGTTCTCTACCCTCGATGTCAGGAGGGCGAACAGTTGGGGAGGGTTGAAGGCTTTGGAAAAAACATGTGAAATAATCTGATGGTGTAAACTTCTGTACAATAGCTATACACAAGACAACTAACAACTCTCCGGTGAACTGACCTGATTGCAGCTGGATTTGACTTTGCCTGCACATACAATCTCTCCATCTCAGATATATCTTTGCTGCAAAGCATGAGCTTAACAACCGCAAAGAATCTGCCTGTCATCCTTCTCTACACCACTCTCCTTACTTCGCAGCCATCTCCAAATTGCTTGAAGGAGATGGAAGGAGCAGAGGAGAAGTTCTGGTTGTTTTAGACAAGGAGTGGCATTGGGTAGAGCATGCAGAAGGCAGGACACAAAAGCGCAGTAGCCTGAAAGTCACAGTTTTTGGTTTAAAGTCCATCAAAGATGGTCGACAAAGCTTTTGATATCAATTTTACCTGTGTTTGGACAGATCTGTAATATCAGTGAAAGAATGGAAAACAATATTCATCTTCACCCTCGGATGTGAGTATTCTTCCATTTTCAGGCCAGTTGCATGATATAAACCTCATCAACCCACTTGCTCACTGTGAATTTTCTAGAGGATTTCCTGCTTCATTCACACATGGGGGTCAACTGAAAAGTACCCAGACTTTATACTAGGGAGCTAGCAGGGTAAAGTCCATTTAATGTCTGGTACAATCGTTTTGGACATTTGAGTTCACACACACAACCCCTCCACATAATGTCTAGTAAAGTTCAGAGTGGCATTTCATTGATGTAATACACCACGTGCTATTACTATTTTATTATTTTCTTACAAATTTAATGGTTATTTTAATAAAGTTGTCTGAAATATTCCCTACCTTTGCACAAATCAAGTCAGGGCAAATCTCCGTTTGCTGAGACATAAGCTCGGCTCACACCGGCTGTGTGGCATGTGCATTGCAGCTATGGAATATGTTGGTTTTCACTTTGGGGCTCATGTTGACATGTTAGAGCAGCTACACTGTCTGTGTGAGACACGCCTCGCAGACATGGCTCACGCCTCGCAGCAACAGTGCATCATCTAGGCCATCCCAAAAACCTGCACCCACACCGGCCTTTCATGGAACAGGTTCCCCACCCCTGATCTAGAGTCGAAGTGATGCCTTTTTCACGCATGTTGTTAGCAGTTCTCAGCAAGAACAGATGGTTAAACAAATCTGCTGATAGTATACTGACATCACATTACGTAACTGACACCTTTCACTGTAGTTTCACTGTCTAAGCTACATATAGACATGAAAAAATACAAAAATATGACTATGTTGTTAGAGCAGAAAACTCACGGTATGCTATAATTTTATGACATAAGTCAATAGAACATTAGGTGAAGGTTAGTTTTCAGGAGTCATCTCTCACTCTTGAATGAGAGTAAACAATTATCATGTGACTGCTAGTTAAAACTGGTCAACTTTATGATCTT